>NC_082618.1:8335720-8651189 GCF_030936135.1 Gavia stellata
ATTCTGAAAACCAATGCATGTTTTTGCTGCGAATTATTTCCTTGGTGGTCATATGAACAAAATGCTTTCTTCTGAACAGACGTCGCAGTTTCTCTTCTACTGAGTCCTACACTCCCTAGTAAAACAAACAGTATTAGATCCCACCATGAGATCATTGGCCATCTTTGCTCACTGCTTTTCAATAAACAAGGAGGGTAAATAGCTGAAATGATATCATGTTTAAGATAAGGGATTTCCAATCGGTAACTGCGTTAGATCTTGCACTGGCTGCTCTTGTGTTTTATTGCAGCATCCTGAGCTTCTCAGCTAAACGATTTTCAGATTTTTGGCTTGGTCTCCAGCATGTTCTTAGTTCATGTCAGATAACCTAGTTTATGATGCTGCTAAGTTTGGTGACTCCCATTTGACAAACACAGGAAGGAACTGGCAGTTGCTTGCTATCAGAATAGCTCAGAAGTCTCTTCAGAGGATCTAAGGTCACCATTGGGGCAAAAACACGTGATCCTGAGTGGAGAGACAAGAATCAGCAGATCCTTTTAGGATCTTTTTCTTGACAGACAGATTAAGGGACATTTATTTGCTGCTTTGACCTACTTGGTATGTCAGGCTCTGCAACTAGCACTTACCTGCAGGGGCCCAAATACCTGACTAAATGTAAACCAGTGAGGAAATATGATGACTGCTGTTCAGAGCAAGATCTGAGAAGCTGGAGTTGCCAGTAGTCTACTCCTGTAAACTATTTTCTCCCTGCCTTTCAATTATTTGCTTATTTGAATGGTCTTTCCCATTTTCATTCTTCACTGTTGAAACAGTAGTGTCCCTTAACCCACTTCACAAATACCTAGAATGCAAAACAAATAGAAAAATTAATACAAAAGTATTTAGTATGCTTACAAAAGCAATATTCCCATTGGGTTACTTTACGGAAGTGTTCCTTTTCTCCCTTGCATCTTGAATTACTTGATGGCAATATTCCAGTTCTTAATCTTCTGTTGCTCACAATCTATTGCAGCTGAAGAGGGCGAGCAGCGATGACATGCTGACAAAACCAGGGGTGGCAGCAGCTTCTGGAGTCTCTAGGCTGAAGAAGACCATTACAACAGGAGCAATTTCTGAGCTTGCTGAGAGTCGACTGAAGCCCAGCACAGGTAGATACAAAGATTCTGGAAGACAGTCTACTCTATATGAAACGTGCTGTGAGTGTCGCTTGGTTTACCAAGATCCTAGCCGAGTTTTCCTTGTCCCCCCGTGTAGCACAGCTGCAACTCACCTGCTGTAATAGTCAGCAGATAGGACGAGACATACTGTGCCGTGCAGACCGGCCTTTCACTGCATCCCGCACCCCGCGAGTCGGCAGTCTCGGGTTAAACGGGAGAAGCTGGGGGCTCCCAGGGGCCGTCACCCGGGGAGCCCCCGCTGTGCGGGGCGGAGCGGCCCGGCCGCGCCCCGAGCGGCCACGCGGTGGCGCCGTCTGCCCGCGCGGGGACCGGCCCGCGTGGGGCCCTGCGGCAGCGCCGGCGTTAGAGGGGCCGGGCCCGCGGAGCAATGGATCAGTTTGAAAGCTTTCTTTTTTACGTTTTCACTACATCTCAACGGCGGTCGCTCTTCTCGCTCTGCTGAATGGGCGGAGCGGTTACCCTGCTGTTCCTGGGACACAGCAGACACGCGAGAACAAAGAGCCAGCCCTAGCATCTGCATGGATAGCTTGTGCTCCTAAGCTACGGTGTGGCATGCGCTCTCCCTCAGCGTTAGCCCCATCAGCTTGTTCCCATTGGTTTCACATCTAAGCCTGTTTCTAAAGGCAGCGACACCATCTGCATACCAAGGGCTTCTGTGCAAACGCTCTGCTTTTCCCCCAGGAGCTCAGCAAACGCTTGCTTTTGTCTGCTCCCCGGTGGCATTTCCAAGGGAATGTGAGATCTTATTAAATTTGACCATGACCTCCCTATTTGTCACAGCCTTTGCAGGGTTTGGCTGTGTAACAGAACAATGTTACTAACCAGAAGGGGATTTCTGAAAAAATAAATAAAAATCTTTGTATACTTCCCACCACCACCAAAAGAAAATTACCCATCTTGTAAGAGCATAAATGTTTCATAGTAACCCGAAGACAGATCCTGTTCTGCAGTTAGTCAGTGTGTAAATCTGCAAATTTAATAGTGAGTAGTCGTATCTAAAGGCATTTGAGATTCACCAGCCAATAAAGAGGCATGATGCTGGCAAAAGGTGCTTGGGAGGAGTAATGAGGGGAGGAGAAAACCTGTACGGATGATGCAGCGTAGGATCCTGGGAATGCAGCCAGGGAAACAGCACTGCAGGGAGTCCAGAATGGAATACGTATGTCAGATACAAAAATACTAGTACTGGAATAGAGAGCCCCCTTCTGCATGCATGTATAATAACTGGGATTGGGGGAGGGATAAGATTTATGATGATTACTACTTTAAATACAAAGGGTAAAATTGTTTATGGAGGTCAAGTTACATCTGGTTATTGTTTTGCCAATTCAAATTGCATCATTAGATCTGACGTTATATATCGCTTTGCATCAGCATTTGTAGAAGTATGAATGGGAATATTAGCGCTGGGCAAGAAGAGTCGAAGTGTGGAGCTATGTATATTGTGTAGATAAACACTAAGAATATATGTGCTACCCATCTAAAATTCCTTTTCACCTAGAGAAAGCTGTCCCGGGTCTTATAGGGACTATCTACAGGTATGTATACAAAAACATCTGTATCTTACATATCTTAATTTTCACAGTGGTTCCATAGTCCAAAAGGGTGCTTGGAAATCTAGCTGTGTTCTGAGAATGTGTCACTATCCTGGCCACTGAAAGGTGCTAGATAGATGTGAGCAAGGTCACAAAGTTGAATGCTACTTTTAGATTGTCACACTATGAAAAAATACCAATAGGCATATTGTAATACAGTATATTGTTGCTAAGAGGAAAGTTAAAAATCAGATATGATGGAGGGCACAACATGTTCCTGGGAACATTAAGTAGAAAAGGAGAGAACATTGTTTCAGCTGCTATGTTTTATTGAAATGGCATCCCAAATAGTCTCTGATTGTGATCAAGACTACACTGCAGTGCTGACTGACTGTGGAGCTAATCCAAGTAAGAACGTTCCTGTAGCTGGGAAATGCAGATGTTTGTGTACGTAGCCAACTGTGTAAGTCTTGAAATTTTGTTCTGAAACCACTTTCTTTGGCTTCTTTACCTTCATCAGTTCTGCATTTTCCTTTCATGTCTTAACTGCAGACATCATGTCTTCCCCCCTGCCCTGCCCTTGTTTGTGCTTTTTAGATTGTGCTTTCTTTGTCTGTTATTCAAGTGAGTGATTTGATTATTTTACTGAAATGATATCATATTAGTTCCAGCTACACTCTGGTGGTACTCAGTTGGTATTATGGTATTGTGTAAGAGAAATTAAAAGAAAAACTGTATGGAAATAAAAAAAAGCCTAGGTTTTTTCTTCTTTGGGTGTGACTGTCCAACATTTGTGTGTTGACCTTGAGCAATAGCACATGTTCCAAATGCTGCAGATAATAAATAATTGACATCAAGATTGCTTGTTTAAATAGGCTTGTTTGTATGCTGCCCTTAGTGGAGTTTAAGTTATTCATTCTAGCCTTTTGCTGACATAACTAGCCCTGTCTGCCTCCTTGGAAGCTAATGCAGTAAATCATAAGTGACTTAAAGGGAGATGAGGCCAATCTCATGTCTCCATTCTTGGCAAGTGGAGTTGAGCAAATGGAATTGGAGACAGATTCTGGCTGGAGGTTCTGTGCAGTGATGTTTGGCTTTGTAACCGCTTGGCAGTTTTGAAATACCAAGTAATGGGAAATAACATGCAGGGAGAAAGCTGGATTCAGCTTCCTTATCCACAGTGTTATGTCCTTCCATGTACTATCCTGAAGTAGCAATTTGGTTTTATGCTAGAAAACAAACTTACAGAGCTCTTGCATTGCTTTTAATGTTTCAGTAGATGGAAAAAGAGCTGGAAAAACTGCAAAACTGGAGGTCACTGATCTTGAAAAAGTTTATTTGAATGCATGCACTTGTAAAGCCCATCCAATCTATGAAGCCGTATAGAAAATGAGTTATTTTAAAATGTTTAGAGAAATTTGTGTTTTCATGAGAAACTAGGACTGTAAGGTTCAGGATTATAGGAAATCAGTGTTTTTTTCAGATTCTGATCCTTCGAGGTTTGCAAGCCAAATAACCTAAATACTGCTATTTCACAGAGAATTTCAAAGCTTCTTATGTGATCATATACTTAGGAAGAGCATTGCATGGTAGTACTGGTGTGCAAATGGAAAATTTGAGGTTTAGACAGGTGAAATTACTTGCTCAATGGATCCTAGAAGTCATTCCAAATCTTTGCTCTCGGTTCTGCCACTCACTCCCTGCAAATTCCCAGTTCAAGCACTCTCTGAAAACGTCCCTCAAGGCTGCCTAGTTTAATCATGTTCATGTGCTTCCTTGCTGTTATTTCAGTGCCAGCAGCTATTATCTGTCAGGTTCGACAGGAACGGAAAAAAAAGTCTTATGCTGGGCATTATAAAAGAGATACGGCCAGGATGTGTGGCTGGGCTGTGAGCATGTAATCCAAAAGCATTCAGAATACTTCTGGCATCCCTGTTTCTCGCAAATATATTGATTTTTATATCAAGCTCTGCCAGCTCCAATATGAAGCATCAGCTCTCTGTTACTTACATTTCACGGATATCTGTACTTGTTTTCTCAGGCTGCTTCATCAGCTTATTTCTTTATTCCGAAATAAAGTCTAAATCTATGTAGACCTATTGAATTTGCCTTAGAAACAGTAGGAAACTGTCAATAACAAAATTATCATCACCTCACTTATTTATAGAGATCCTGGGTATTTTACTGACAAGCTCAGGATCTATCTAAAGCTCAAACTGTGTTAGAAGACAGGTACTATATCTTCTCACAGTGATAGTGGGATGTGTTATATCTATGGAGGCCAAGATGCCAGCGGGAATGTGAGGGATGGCCTACTGTATCATCCCGAGCTCCATCAGAAATGGCCACTTATTTTTATGCATTAAATGGGAAAGTCAATAATTGGCATGCATTTTCAGCCAAAGCAACAAGAAAAGTGTGTTGCTTTCTGTGTATGCTTGCTGAGTTGATTTAACATCAGTGGTTGGAGACAGTGCCAATACAGAAGTATAGAGGAGGCAAACTCAAAGATATTAAGAGTTTCAATTATCTCCTAGGCATCTAGCGTCAAGACTGAACTGCACCTAGCATCGAGAGCTGAACAAAAGCTACTAATCCCAGAATGGAACACTGCCAGCATTAGAAATGAAGCTGTACAAAGCATGCTGTTGTAATAAGCCGAGTAAATTAGAGTATAATAAAAATACCAAGAAACTTGGCGTAATCAGTGAAGGCTATAGAAGGACCTGAAGATTATATTCTGTTGTGGAACAGTTTGTTTTGAACAATGTTCAGCTCCAATAAGGAGGGCCTCTGTTTTGATGAGTGTTTCTGTGAATTGTCACTCACATGCCTACCCAATTGTCAGAGTTAAAGTCCCAGTGGCTAAATATGATACCTGTATGTCTTCAATTCCTTCCTAGTTCTAGTAGAGCACATATCATTAGTCCATTTGTCCATCATTGTTTGTTTGCCATGTGGTTTATGTAAAAAGAAAAATCTTGATTTCCCTCTGAAGCGTAGCTTTCCTGTGTTGATAATGATGATATTCAGAAAAAAGAGGCTTTAACTAAATGAGGCTAACTGACCCCTACCAGTGTTGGTGTTAGTGCTGGGAAAGTGAGAGCATTACTTGTGAAACTTGAAGAAGTTCAACTGTGGATGATTTAACAGGGGAGACTGGTGTATGGTTTTATTGCACGTATCACTCATTAGATATCTTTCTTTCCCATAAAAATTGAAAATGTGGTAGACTACAGATTTCAGAGCTTCCTGCACATTTATAGAATTGTCACTTCAAGATTCCTATTTGAGAGTAATATATGGAATCTATCAAATTTACTGTCTGTCTTCTTTCTGTTAACTTCTCTGCTTGGCGAGTGTTTGTCACTTTCTGATGTGGGGTAACCATTTAGGTTAATGTGAAGCTAATCCACACTAGAATCCTTCTCTACATGGTCAGAAAATTGAAGAGCAGCATTTTTCTTAATAAAAGCTTTCTTTAAAAAAATCCTTGAAAAAAATCTAATTGACAGTTTAATTCTTCATAAGATGCTAATGCACCCCAATTAGAACAGGAAAAGGAAAGTGATTTCTTTTGAAGGACAGCTCTCTGTTGACCTGGGGTCCTTTTACTCTCCCATACATCAGGTTTTGACAGGCCCTGCTTTTTGTGATCTGTCACATCAAAGGACTACTGTAGGTTTGTAGAAAGGTTGCTGCACTTTGCATTCAGCCTCGTTACTGTCTCATTTTTCTTGTGAAAGATAGAGACAAGTGTGAGAGACACTAATGAGATTGGTGCATTCTGTTCCACAAGACTTCACTAGCAACCAAATGACTGATCTCATCTGGGGTTTCCCAGGAACAATAAATATGCTTTAAAACTTCATCTGGAAAGCTAGTTGTGTTTTGCTACCCTTTCCGGGTACAAGACACAGCTCTTGCATAATTATTCTTTCTTATCAAGAAAGAGATTCTAGCTCCAGAGCTGATATTAAAAAGGAAAGGAAGACTCAAAAAAATTACTTTGTGAAGATGTCATTCAAATAGACAAGAAATGCTGCAGAAATTTAACATGCAAAACAATGTGGAAATATATGTTTACTTTTACATCTATAGCTCTACATGTAGCTGGATATGCATATTGACATCTACACACACACATATCTGCATGATTGTTTGTAACATTGGTGCAAACGTGAATCTGAATCTTAACCTCTCTGACATTACTTAGTAAAATAGTTCCTCTCTCTGTGATTTCCCTGGGTATCAAGTAATCAGACTAAGTTTCAGCACCGTTTTAGAAGATTTCACCCACTAACCTTTAAAGTTAAGGCTCAAGAATTGAGGTAGATCAAATTTGGCATTCTAGATTCAATTTATGGCAGCTACTTGTAAAGTTTCTCTTATTTCTTCTTCCAATGATTTTTTTTTTCTTGTGATAGCCTGAATACTCAAATGCATATGTTCAGTTCTGATGCCATTCCTGAAAAAGTTCCTGTATGATGTTTGTTGCCATGTTACATATTCACATTCTTCTAATATTTGCTCTTTCTTTCTGTAACCCATGGACAGTTCTACATCTTGGAATGGCTTGGAATGGGCACTGCTTCACATGGCTGTTCTTCAGGATTCTTTTTCCCCTTTGATAAATATGTTACTCTGGTAGGCTGTTTTAATCAGAACAGGCACTTATTCCAGTAGGGCAGAATCATAGAACAGCCCAGGTTAGAAGGAACCTCAAGAGATCATCTGGCCCAACTTTTTGTGGGAAAAGCAGCCTAGGTGAGATTATCTAGTGCCCTATCCAATTGCGTTTTTAAAACCTCCAGTGATGGAGACTCTACTACATCCCTGGGGGAGGGAGGTCACTAGTTCTTTAATGTAAAAACATCAGTGGTCTTATCATTAAACTCTGATATCTGTTGGCTCAAGCTCTCAGTATCATGATTCCTTGAACTAGAGATCTATTGACGGATGCTCTCTTCTTGTCCTGAAGGTGGCATATAAAGGTTGACTGATGTAATTATTCTTTTGTTCTGTTTTTGGCTGTATTGTATGAACCTTCTTCCATAACCGGGAATGGAGTGAGAGCAATGCATTTGAGTGACTGTCTGTTGGGATTTCCAATACCTGATCCTGTTAAAGATAACAGTTTCTCTGAGAGGCATTCACAGGCTCTCTGCAGTCATCTTGCATTATTAAACAAGTAAGGATTAACTTCTGCTGACAGGACTGTCTGCAGCATGTACCTTTTTCAGTTTTGTTGCTGTCCTAATCTACTGCACAGCTTACATTTACTACACTGAATCTGTATTAACACATTCTGTGATTTTTTGCATGCAACTTCTTAAAACAATCTGTGAAGCAGAGACCCTTTTCTCTGTTGTGTGTTCCCCTGAGAATGACTTTGTTGGCACATGTTTACCACCCCGGGACCTGAGCCAGTTAAGAGGATTCAGTGTGTGGTAGGGATACTGAAATGCTAAATCTTAGACTGTAATGACTTGACTTGTTAAATTGTTGACAGTTAATTGGCTCAAGCCAACACATATAGAGAAGATCCATTACAGCTGTAAGCAAACTGTGATGATCACAAAAGCCTTGCTAGGGATACCTAAACAGAAAGGGGAGCATGCTTGGATGGTCCAGGAATAGTACAAATCTATGATCTCTCAGTTTGTTTTCATTTCTTTTCAGGCTTCTTTAGTGAAGTTGTTCAGCAAAGCCAACACAACCTTGCGTTGACTACCTGCCTTAGGTTAATTATCAGCTTTCCTTCAGCTGGTTTGAAGAGAAATGATCCTTACACAAATTCTCTAGGCCTAAATGTATCACAGCCAGAATGCCTTGGCGGAGTGCCATTGTATTTGCACTTAAAGAATGGGAGGGAGGGAAAGAAAGGAACGCAGAGCTGGCCTGGTCTAACAAGTATGCGTATCAGGAGAGGGCTTGGCATTCCTCGTACTTTTTTTTTCCACTGTTTTTTTTCAGCAGCTTTTGGCTTACATTAGATTTTAATACTGTAAAGTAAGAGGGGAGGGATTGACATCTATATCTCAGATGAGTTCCTGGAAGGCTGCAGTTCTATACCATGAACTTAACTATGATCTCACCAAGTATCCTCAGAACACAAAATTTGGGTTTAGCATGGTTAAAAATAAACTTGCACTTTCTTCTGGGTTTTAACATCGATGTTATATTCCTAATCCTTTGGTGTCCACTACTGTGCATGATATACACATCTCTGTGGATTTCTTTTCCCTCCTACATATGTACTTAGTACTCATAAAATCTTTAGCATTAATGGAAGTAGTAGAGCATGATAGTGTGAATGCTGGTATTGATAGTCAGTGTCCACCCTTATGGCCCATTCAGTTTAGTTCAGTCTTCACAGAAGGTCCAGCCCCTGGATGTCCTGCTCAGCATCTGTAACTTCTTTAGACCTTAGCCTTCTGAAGAGACCATCAGCTGTCTGGCCACTGGAAATTTGAGATCATTCTGTGGCATCTTTGTGCTTTTTCTTTTGAGGATGGATTACAATCTGAACTTTCAGAAGTTACGCTAATTAATGTGCTGTGTTATGAGAGTAGGGTCTGAGGAAAGGTTGTGCCTGGCAAATAAGTCCTGCCGTTTGACTAGTGAGTTGAAAGAATTATACATGTCACACCTTCAGTAATTCATTCCCATCCTCGCTATATAGAAAAGGGGTGTTTGTGGGGTTTTATTGGCAGTCCCACAAGTGGGTAGTGCAAAGGGATGAGTCAACCTTCATGTCTAGGAAGAAATCAGCTAATGTACTTTATGGAGATGAAATTGTTCATTCATTCATGTATTTTTATACTTCTATTACTGAGGAAGAGAAAATAATGTAAAATGTTCAGATAATAAATAGTTGCCTAAAGATTTACCCATGTGTCTGAAATAACTTATTACCTAGTCACTGTGCTAGAAGTCATGCTTGCCACTGTTCCTTTTTCTTTTTCCTCAGTTTGAGCTGCAGGCTCCATAAACAGTAATCTCTTATCCATGACTTCTGCTCAGTCTATAGCTGTATTTTAAAACTCATACCTTTCACTGTGGACTTGGGCTAGAAGTCTTTCACCTGACATCATTCTCCCTATCATGGTGTTAGAATGTTCTGACTTGTGTTTTGTGCCACTGTCAAAAATAACAGATTGGTTCCTCCAGTTATAACTCTTCTACAGTGCTCAGATTTCAGGTATGTTTGCTCTGACTTAGTAATTATATTTTATAATTACTCCAGGCTTGCACCCCATACTGTACTGGTACCCTGTTACGCTATTCCTTTTTGCATTACAGGAATAGAAAGCAGGTGCTAAAATAATAAATGCTCAGTGTCAGGATTTATCAACCCAAGAGATTATCTTGGCTAATGCAATCCCTCTGGTGAATCCTGTTGAAGAAAAGCAGAATTCACTCCTTAGTCTATAATAGAAGAAAATCTCTTTGTCTTGGAGTTATGTTTCAACAGCAGTTGGAGGACTTTTGTATCTGTACTTTTGAGAAAGGCAAGCTGAGTATCCATCCTAATAAGACAGAAGACTTAAGAGACCATAAGATGACTTTTAGAAAAAGAATGCACTACTAATGATCCTTTTTTATACGGCTTATTTGTTAAACAAAGTATTTTCTACTTGGCATGTCATAAGATAAAAGTAGACAGGAATTTTGTTTAATTTCATCCAAATATAGACAGCTGTATCAAAACTTTTAGCCTCATCCTTAAAGTGTCAGAGGAAGAACAATGAAAAATTTAAGATTGACAACTAACTTACCCTGTTATACTGAAATATTAGGAAAATCCTGTTTCTATCGTGTTGAATTGATCTCCAGGGTTGGGGTTTTTTATTTGAAACAGTGGAGTCACAACTAGCTAGATTAATTTCTGTGTGTTTTATTTTCAATCTGGTTTGAGCCTAGGACACATATTTATTTCTGAATTTGTTTTTAACCCTCTTCTTAAAATCTTGATTTCAACAAGATTATTCTGTTAATTATCTGTGTAATGGAAACTGATCACTGGAGTAATTCAATATTCTTGTTTCCCCATGTACAGCATGACTCCATTAGTGAGGAGCATCTTGATTTCTTTCTTTGAAAGATCGACTATTGTCCAGTCTCTGTGAGTAGGCCTGCCTCATGCAGCTGCTCTTGCAGTACAAGTCACAGTCAAAAATATAGATGATGAGGTATGATATGTAGATCATATTTGTGGTTGCAGCTGCTAGATATAGTCGTGGCTATCAGGTTTGGTTGGGTTTTTTTAGTGCTTGTGAGGAACTGGCATGAGGGGAATTTTGGAAATCACTGTAATCGTTTTTTAGGAATAATAAAGCACCACATCCTTACTTCAACAAAGAGAATTAAGTTTTAATAGTATTCAGTGTATCCCGTACATTGTTTTTATATGGGTGTGAACCGGCAATGTGCTGACTCTTCTCAGCACCAGTTGAGGCTAAGAAGAGCTGGGGGTGCTCAAGCTTACCCAGGAATAGCCCCAGAGGATATCGGAACAAATCTGATAGACAGGACTTTTCAGAAAGGGCTTATGCTCACTCTCATGGTCAGGTTTTCAGAGGAGTTCAACCTCCATTTAAGTCTTTTAGGTATCTAAGTTTTCAGAAGACATTGAGCATTTCTGAAATTCGGTCCCCTAATTCTTGTCACAGCTTAGTTAGGAGCCGTCCTTAACCAGATGCTGAGTGTATCTCCGCTCAACAGTGTACTTCTATCTATGGGCAGGGTCCGTTTGCTCCGTGGTAAGCATGCTTTGGGTGGTGTGAATTGGGGGCAAAATGAATTTTGTCTTTGCTTGGAGGCATTTGGTTGCTCTTGTCTTCGCTGAGGGTCCTTCTGCCCTTCTTCACTCTCAGCTGCATTTCAGTATTTTTGCTTTGCAATTTAGCGTACTAATGTGAATACTAGCGTATGGCCTAGAAACAGCTCCCTGGCCATTCACCCCTCCGCAGCCGTGGGTGCGCTGGGGCACTGAAGCCCTGCTCGAGTGTCCAGGCTAAGTTCTCCTCTGTGGTGGAGCTTGGCTCCCGGCTTCCGCGGGCTGGCTGGAACCAGTGCCTTCCTCCCAGCCCCTGCAGTGTGCGCCGGCTGCCCCTGGGTGGCTTACCCTGCTCGTTGAGTCGCTCCTTCTTTCTCTGCTCGCTCTTTCTCTGCCTCTCTTTCTCCCCCTCCTTTTATTCCAGCAGTCAGGCAGCTAATTAACTGCACAGGCCGGCCTTCAGTGCATAATATTGTAATGAGGTAGGAGGGAGAGCCACAGCTGCTTCAGCATGAGCAGCAGGCTCTGTTCCTGGTGCCGGGAACTAGGAAGGAGCTGACTTTTTTTTTTTCCACCCTTTTTAAGTTGACTGAAGCGTAGACGTTAAAAGCAGATAGAGGCAGGTCCGCCTCTGGCACCGAGCATGAGCCGGGCGCCGGGGTGCTAGAGGAGCTCGGGGAAGAGCCGGGGGAGTGACCGAAGATGGGCAACCAGCCTGGGCGAGCGGAGGAGCACGACCAAGGTCTGTACGGACCGGGCGAAATGCCGGGGCTGCTGCCCGCGGCTGTCGGGGCTGTTACTGCAGGGGATGGGGTTTTGTTCTCGGGGGGTTTAGCCGCAGTGTCCCGCTGAGCGGAAACAGAGGCTGTTGTCATAGCTAACGCTGATGGCTTCGAGCCTGCCCGAGAAATTACAGCTATTTACCTTGTGAATGCTGTTTGTTATTGCTCCGTACCTGAGATCACAGCACCGTCCCTAGGGAAGCTTTTCTGAAAGAAATCCTTTGCTGGTTGGAACAGAATGCCTACAAGGGAGGGACCTTAATGCCTGACAGATATTATTTTACATAGTCTGCATGATGCAGCTGAAAAGTTACAAAGCTTACCTAGCGATGCACATACAACTTGTCAAGATCTGCAGCTCGGCAGTGTTAGCCTTTACCATTGTTCGTGGCCTGAGGCCTGAAATTTTCCAGGCCTTAGAATTTAAAATGATGCCTTTGTGGAAGGTCTTCCATTGTCCTTTCAGAAGTGTAGTGCTTTGCATGTTAATCAGTAGCAGATTTTATAGAAAGCCAAGAGCTGGTATCAGGTATATCTAATTCCCCTTGTGCCAAATGTCTGTACTGTACACTAGAAAGGCTGGTAATTTCTTCCTGATGCTGTAATACTGTTTTGGTTGCCTTTTTATTTTGCCTGCTTCTCAAATGCTGAATGAGGAAAAAACAGTAGGCCTGCTGATTTCTGCTGTTTATTTCTTAGTTTCTGTTCGAGCTTAGAACCCTCTAATGTACAAAAAAAACTAGAATCGGTTGTATTTCCTGGCACTTTGTTTCTTACTGTTGCCATAGGAATTTCATTCACAAAATTCCATTAAAGTTGTTATTGCTTGATCAGGGTTTCTTTAGAACTTCAGATTAGGTATGTAGCTATTGTTTTAAAAGCCAATACGTATGTACCTGATCTCTAGTATTGTGAGGAAAAGCAAGAGGCTGACAACGCTGCATTGCTGCTCTGGGATCTCTCACAATAGATCTGCCAGTGAGTGCTGGAACAGGAGTTAGGTGTAGTGGAGAACTCTCTAGCAGTATGTTAATCAGCAGGCTAATGAAGAACACAAAAGCTGCCAGTATCCAGTCACCAGAAGAAATGCTGCCCTAAGGGAAAGTTAAACTTCAGGCTGGAAAGTATGGCTGCCTACATCCCCAGCCCCTGAAATCTGTATTTCACTGGCCACTGACAGCTATAGAAGTCTCGCTGGAACTAAACATGTTGCTGTCATTTGAGGAGGGATAATACCGATGATAAACTAAAGGAGAGATGGATAAAGGCATGTGGGGGTACACTGCTAACTTCTGATCAGAGTTTGAGAAAACTGACTCTGATTTTGCAGGACCAGTGGTGGGATTTGAACAGCTTATTACTATTAACATAGATGATAAATGAGCGTGCAGACCCCCTGTAGGGTTAGAAAATCTCTTTCATCCTTTGTTTTCTCTTGTCCTGTGATTTATTTTATTTTTTTTATTGAAGGGGAAAGGATTATGCTTCTGTTGCACCTAAACAGTTTTAAAACTCTTCTCAGTTTTTGAGTGTAGGCTGTACTAAGTCTTGTTTTAAGATGTCCTCACTGTTTGTAAGGTATGAATATGACTCAAAAACACAGAGCATTTTCTATTGAACTACATGCTCAAAACTCTGTTTCATCATGAAAAAAGTTTCAGAAACATTTCTGCTGACAAAATAAATTCTGACAACATATTCCTTTTTGTGTGTGAGAGCTCTGGCTTTGGAAGTCAGAGGATAATGTAAAGACATCTGAAGCAGAGTTTGTGTTGATTTTTGACAACTAGGATGCAAAACCTTGTTTTTCACATTAGAATGTGATACATGGAGGTATCTGTGTTGGGCTTTGTTTCTGCTTGGATGAACTTAATTCAACTCTCATTCAGGAATACCTACATCTTGAATAACTGTGGTAGTCTAAGTTTGGTCCTTTTGGAATAACCAAAATAAACCCCAGGAACAGGGCTCTTTATTGATCTAGCTCATGGGCCAGCTTTACCTACAGATAATCAAATCTTGAGTACTCTGAATATTCATGTTTACAAAGCATGTGGAGGTTTTAGAATGAAAACATCCATAAAGTAGTATAGAAAAAAGATGTAAAATAATAATGAATATTGCTGCAGTTTGTCAGTAGAGTTAGTTTTCTGCTTCTGACACTGGCTGCCTCAAGCTAAAGAAACCATCGTTATACGCAAACAGAGGCCAGAGTGTCTGTGACATAGTGGGAACATTTCATGGGAGTTGTATGGAAGAATACAGTGTTATCCAGTGCACTGGTATTTATTGAGAGAAGCATTTCAAACATTAGTTTGCTTTGGAAACAGTGAGGCAGCCTGTATTTCTGAACAGGAGTGCTAAGATTCTTTGACATTAGTTGACACAGTGATGGTGGGGTTTTGTTTATCCTCTAAACATCTGCAGGTGATGTGATGATTAGTATCTTTGGGAAGAGGTGGAAAAAATGACTCAATACACACAAAAAACTTTCTTGAAAGAAGCAGTTGAATGGGAAATGTTAACTTCTCTAGTTGGAACAAGGTGACGGGTGGGGTTATCCAAGGGTTAGACTTTTTTTGGGACTGTGCTTATTTGTAAAACATGCTTACATGGCTTGGATGAGAATATCAAATGTCAGTGCATACACTAAGCCAGTATTGATCTGTTTTCTTATGTCTGTTTTGTCCTGTCCTAGGCGTGGCTTCATTTTATGTTTGAGGAAGGGATTCTTCAGTGTAGGATGTATAGTTTGTGAAATATACGGAGACTTTCAAGATAAAGGGTATTGTAGAAAGACATTTTTTTCTTGTGATTTCTGTTTATCTTTTTCGGGGCGTGTAGTCAGATCTTTTCTGGGTACTCTCTTTAGCCTCTGAAATCTGCTTCTCTTCCATTCACCTTTCTTCTAAGCATGGGAGCCATTCTTTTTAACTCTGTTATATGTCAGCACACCATTTCTGCCAAGCAAGAGCTCAAGAGAACAGATGAGTTTAATGATGGTGTGGGGGGAAGGGAGGGAGGAGACAGGGGCCGGCAGAGCTAATGAATCACATAACAGCTTTCATGGAAATACCGACAGCAAGTCATGTCCTCTTCGAGCTCGGGCAGCGAGCCGTAGACCTTTTGTTCCCAGTGGAGCCAGCAAACCACAATTTGCTCTCCAGTGGATAGCTTAATTCCTTAGTCACCTCTTCCTCCCACGAGCCATTCTTGCATGGGGGTTTTACAAATGCTGTCATTCTTCAGAGTAGTAACACACTGCTGATTAAATCGGTATTGAAGACGTTTATTTTCCTCTGGAGGGTAATTTTTACTTGACTTAAGCCTCTCTTCCACGGCCAGTTAGGGCCAGCTCTGTTGATTAGTCTTGTGATGTGACTTGACTGGACTGACATTATTAAATCATTTCAGAAATACCAACAAACAGATGTCAAATAGCAGTAGTCTTTTCTGCTCTGCAGGCCAGTGAAATGAGTACAGCCAAGAGACTATGTCACAATTTGGACTGACCTCTTAGAGAAATTTAGTCATGAGCATGACTAACTTGCTGCCTCTGAAATTATCTGTTTGAGGCAGAGTTAAGTGATAATCTAAGGCCCCCCAATCCCAAGATGAGGGGCTAATGAATGCTAAATTAATGGAAAAGATCAATAAGTTCTCCTATGCTCAGGCAAGGGCCTTTACAACAGTTTCCCACATTGGCTGAGAGGATGTTCTGAGTGGGAGTACTTTCTCTGTGGGCAGGACCAAAGCTTTTACAAGAAGAACTTTTAGGGCATGGCAGGCAGCAGGATGTGGTTTATGCATATTGTTTTGCTGATGAAAATTAAACCCATTCTTGGATGAAGGCAGGGAGCTTCTGCTGGGAATCTTACTGAATGAGCTGGTCAGCAAGAGCTTGCCCTACAGTTACAGCTCTGCGAACTATGTTTTTGCCCCAGTGCTGGTGGTGTTTTTGGATCTAGGAATAGTAGATCTGGTATAATAGTAAATGTAAAAGCTAATTTTTGTGAGTATTGTTTCATTAGTTTAGTTAATGTGCTGCAGTTGACTTGACAGTGGCAGAGTGGTAAGGAAACAGCCAGTGGATGGTTGTGATTGTCTGTTGGTTCTGACACAATGTTAAATTACTCAAATGAGGGAAAAGGGTGAAAGGAGGAGGGAATGATGCTGGCCTTGGGGAAAAAAAAGCCCAAAGCTTACTACTTTTTGTTTGGGTTATATTTGGCTCCTCAAGATCGTATTGCTGTAAAGCTAGCTGAAGAAATTTGAGCAAGTATTGCACCTTGGTCTTCCTACTGAAACCTGCCAGAGCCCTGGAGGTATTTGAGTTTGTTCAGCAGCAGTACTGTATTTTGGAGTTTCTACTAGTATTTCAGCAAAGTAATTTCTTTTATTTTTTCTCTTTTCAATTCCTCCTCTGTTTTACTAATTTACTCTTCATAAAGTCTGCTGATTTCCACAGGGAGTGTAGCTTTCAGAACAACATGAAATTGTAGAACTGAAGCGAAGTATTTCTCTGATTTCATTGGCACTGTATTGCTTGAAGAGGACTTGATTTGATTTTTCTATGACTGCCACAGACAGCCACTAGCAGGTTGACAAATCTTTGATACTTTCATTATTTTTTGATCCTTTCCCATGATGTATCTCCAAGCAATTTGAGCATGATGATTAAAGGTTATATAAAACTGAGGATCTCTGATAATAGACACTGCTAGGTTTCCCATGCATCAGGTTTTCTGTTCCTATAATCCAAAGTAGACATGTGTTCACAGATCTCTTTTGAAATGTTCCATCTATTATATTTCATGGAGCAGTAATGTTTTTCAATAAGCATCAATAGATATGGATTGCACATTCTGAGGCAGAGTACTCTGTCCTTGTATGATCTGTGCTCATCGGTCAGTTCTCAGGCTATAGACTTAGAGCAGAAATGCAGTTTTCTGCCCTTTTAATCAGTATGCGTAGCACACAACTAACAAGCTGTATATTTTTATCTGCAGCAAAATTTAAATATAAAGTTCTTACAGGTGAATTTGATTTTGGTGACCGGAAAAATATACCCTTGGGAAAATGTAAGGCTAACATGAGTTTGCAGGGTCCAGTTCTGAGCATGCATAGGGGATACGTTGGCTGAAACAAGGACGTATATTCTTCCATTTGTTACCATGATGAAAGAACTGTGTAGTTTTTGTATCTTGATTGAAATTTGTTCGATTGCTTAGGAAAAATATTAGGGCTAAGTAAATATGTCCATGTTCTGTGAGCAGAGTTTTATGTTCTTCTCATATTCTTGTCCTGATGGATGCTTTGGTGCTAGCTGTTAAAAATCATCGGTGAAAGTAGGACACTACTGAAGCAAGTAAGATTTTTACCAGTAAATTCAGTGAAGTCATATTTATTAATGTATGGAAAGAGGCTCTAGGTACAGGGTGCAGTTAGTCATTTGACATATTGTACTTATGTTGGCTGACTTTTCTTCTTCCCCTACTGAATTGTAGTTTATCCTTAACCTGTCTTCTGCATTTCTTTGCCATGGACTGGTGACCAATATTCAGGATAATTTGATGAATGGTAATTAGTTATGTTTTGATTGGTTTCAATGATCTGTTCCATTTCTAAACTAGGATATCTGAAAATATAAAGGCTACTTCAAAAAAAAAGACAAAATCGTTATTGAGCAAACTCTTAGTCTTTGAGGACACTGCCCTTCTACACAGCTTCTGTCTCAGGACATAGCAGTAGGATTCTTGAATTCAGCAGAGAAACCTGTAAGGCCATATGATTTTCTTACAGCCTTTTAATGTTGACCTGTTTACTTTTACAGGTAAAAGGTCTTTTTGCCTTTTACCTTAATGGTTTCCTTTAGATAGGTTTGTGCAAAAGCATCTTAATACGCGGTTGTTTCAATAGGAGTATGTAAAGCAAATGTGAACGCACCAAGATAATACATTTGAAATGCCATAGAGAAAAAGGTAGAAACTGATCATGTTGTCTTCCTGATCATCACTGTTTGAACTGTCTCTGACCAGTCCAACTGACTGGAGAAATCCCATCCTGTACTAAGGACGGAAAGCTGTTTTAATTAACATGAACAGAGTAAAATGCAAAGGTGGTTTCTTCCCTGCATCTGGAGGATATTCTTTTGTATTCTTCACACCCTAAAGGTCTTCTGCATTTTGGCATTGCAGCATTTATACTGAAGATGTAGAAATCCTTGTAATACCATATAATTATGCCTCATAAAATCACTTTTGTAGGGGGTGTTTCTACAAGGGTGTGGATAACGATAAATTCGTTAGCAGGAACCTAGTTCTCTGCAAGACAGGGAAGAGAAAGATCTTCAAAGTATATCTGAATATTTTCTCCATAGACAAAACCACATGTGATTCCTGAAATAAAGCAGAGTTAATTCCCTATGCTTGTGCAGAACAGAACCAGCTCACCAGTAAGGTCCATTAGTCACAATTAACAGCTGATAAGTTGGGATGAGACTGTGAGTTTCCATGAACACCAGTCATTGCAGGGACTGGTATTCTCTGCTTGGAGAAAGCTCACAGCACCAGCTCGGCAAGAGTGCAATAGCGCTGGTGCTCATCTATCTGCAACATGATAAAGTGGTTGCTAAATTGCAGCCTGTAGAGAAAAAGTAACATTTTACCTGTTCAAGGGCGAATTGTCTAAATCCTGTTTTCTCAGAAAACAAAAAGAAAAGCATAAAAAAAATTATATGGCCAAACAGAAGCGGGTCTAATTCTTGTTCCCAAGAGCATGTAATGTCAGCCATAATGCTGGTATCCTAATGTTGGAAAGGGATAAGGCAGTGGTGTCATATCCATCCCCATCTGCAGATATCATTCTTTGAATGGAAAGAGTGCTTCAGAAAAGTGGTGCAATTTATTTAAGTCTTCAAAGGTTTTTAAACCTTCGTCTAATGGAGGGTTGTGTGCAGAAGACAGCCTGCTTTCGGCTGGCTAAAGCAATGCGTGGAAATATTTCATGTTATGTTTCCAGGCCTCCTAAAGTACATGGCAGTCACTGCTTAACCTGAAGCTGAGTATCCATTTGATTATCCATTGGTCTTAGGCTTACAATCTACCTTGCCACAAGGTGGGAAGCACAAAGCTCTGACTGTATTTCTCCAGTCTTTTCCTGAGCAAAAGCTGGTGAGGATGGAGGCGTCAGAAGGGAAGAGACAGTGTTCTTTGAGGGAGTGAGGATATTTCCACATCCCTTATCTCGATATTGAGAAATGCTGCTTTCATAAAGCCTTGTTGAGTTTGAAGAATGGACTAATCATGTTAGAAATGACTCTCGGCCTCCTCCACACATAGTTTCTTTGAGGCTGCTTAACTGTGGAAAATCTTTGACTGATCTTTTAATTAAAAGCTCTCTTTTTTTTTTACCAAGGAGTTGAAGCTCTTCTGGCTTTGAAGTGGGCAACTTTTTATAGATAAACATCTCATTATGTTAGAAATTTCTTTCTCTCTCCCCTTCTGTCTCATTTCTTTTCTTGATGTGTCTCATCCTGTGTTGGTAGTTTTAATGATTTCAGCCCAGTTCCTAGCGTCAGCTATTCAGGACAGTGCTAGCTGGCTCCCTTATCGCTATCCTAGGCAGAGCTAAAGCTCTGGATGAGCTGTGGAAACTAAATTGCAGTCCTGTCCCCACCCCCTCATTGAAGCAGGCTGGAAACAACAATAAAACTGGGTTTATTATGTGGTCATCACATTTTAGTAAACAAAAGGCAGTTGTAATACCAATGCAATGCATACTGGTTATTAAGCATTAAGCAAACAATAAAAAAAAGAGAAAGGCCTCTAGCTTTTAAGTTCTGCACTCTGTTTTAGGGGAGGAGGAACAACCTCCTTTCATGTTTCCATTTTTGATCCCTTTTTTCCCCCTCTTTCTGTATTAGCAGGGTTTGAGAATTCATGAGGAAAGAAGTTGTGTTGGCTCAGTCAGCCCTGGCCTTTTGGCCAAGTGTGGGGCAGCATTCCTGAACTGGAGGGTTCAGGTCATGGTTTCCTAATACAAAGCACTCAACAATAGTGCTGTGTAAAGGCTTTTTCTGCTGCTCCATTCCTCTGTAGTGGCTTGCTGCTCCCTCAGTGGTACAAGCTGAAGTGTTTGTGGGAAGGACAGTGAATTAGATCAGGATCTGCTTTTAACAAAGAAAGCGAAAGGGGGGAAAAACATGCAGATATTTTTATAGCCAAATCAGTTCCCTGATTCAATTCACAGCATGGCCTCATGAACGGTTAAATAAACAGGTTGAATAAATTAACCTTCTAATTGTGAAAATGTTGATATTAAGCATTTCCCCACTTAAAATTGTGTTTTGGTTACCGTTTGTGCGTATAGATGTAATGCAGGTAGATTTTGGTAGCTTAGAGGAGTGATCCACAGCACCTGACTTGTCTGGAAGGAGCAGGGTTCTTTTCACTTTTCTTTCCTATTGGATTCTTGGACCAGGAGGTTTTAGGTAACTCTTCTTTATTAACTTCCAGCCACAGGTCAGATGTTAACATTCAGTTGTGACAGCCATTGTATATGCACTGTACACGGAGAAATGTATCTACTTGCTACTCTGTGGTGACCATTATTAACTGAATTTACATGGTTAGATTTCGGGTTGGGGTTTTGTTTTTAATTTCCTGTACTTCTCAAAACACTCAGCACCGGTATTCTATCTAGTATAGTTGTATTTTCCAGAAATGGAAGTACAGCTGTCTTGTCACCACTGTTAACCCAGTAATGACTAAGTGATGAACTTCTGGGCTAGGTGAGCTGGGAAGGCATTTTCTGAGCTGAAAAGCATTATCTGCTTGTCTGCAAGCTAGAATCAAGGGAAATCCTGGGATTCTTACTCCAGCTAGTGGTCATTTATCTCAGGAATAGTCCTAGTACAGCCGTATGAGTTGAGAAATTAGTTTTCTACCTTCACCTCAGAGCAAAACCACTGCTTTTTATGAACAGCACCTTCCTGGCGAAAGTGTTAGTAAACTTCAAGGATGTCCCCCAAAGCAGTTGCTAACCACCTTCTGGACAGCAGAAGCCTCAAAACTAGCAGGTAGGAAAACAAAGGAAACCCCACACTTACCAACCATATCAAACTAAAATCCTTTATTTCGGTGAAACACCAGAGGTTTTGTCTCTGTTCGCTGAAAGATTCATGCTTATGGATATTTTTCTCAGGCGTTTTTTTAACAGTTGTTGTCTAAAAAAGAACAAAACTCAGAGTTTGGCTTAACATTCATTTTGCTGTAGGTATGAGTTGATTCTACCTGATCTCATCTCATTTTGACAGGTGCATAGGCAGGAAATATTCCAGAACAAACAAAATCAGGAAGTGTCATGGTACATAGAAATACCTATAATTTTGATGTGCTAATGTTACAAGTATATAGACTCAAGGCGCTCTTAAGGAATAGAAAAATTATATATTTTTTTAATCATGAGATATGATGGTTGTGGAAATTGTAAAACTGGATAAAAAGAAGCAGCAAGTAGGGGTGACTTTATTTTAAAAAAGGAAAATTCTGGATTTCTGTAACTTCTACCAGATTAATTCTGGGATAATGCTACATATAAAAAGTTTTAGTCATTCTTTTTGGGGGGGTAGACAAGGGGTATAGTTAGCAGGTGACTAAAATTTTTGGCAGGCCCACTGGTATTAACGGTTCCCAAAAAAGCAGGCTTGAGTTTACCCGGGGGACATTCCAGTAAGTGTATGATATAGAGTTTCTCTGAACATTTGCTAGACCATTTGGTTTGGATGTCTCAATGTGTGTTATACCAGGTTGCT
Source organism: Gavia stellata (assembly GCF_030936135.1). Lineage (NCBI taxonomy): Eukaryota > Metazoa > Chordata > Aves > Gaviiformes > Gaviidae > Gavia > Gavia stellata. Next base: position 8,357,812 of record NC_082618.1, read on the forward strand.
CGGTACTCTAGAAATCCAAAGCAGCGCAGTGGTAGATTGCAATTACACATGTAATCTGCACCCGCTTTGGCAGACATGATGTACATTGTTTGGTTATTCCATGGGGTTTTGTATACCTCATTTCAGAGGTGAACGCAGTGGTACCCTCATGATTCTCTTGGTGCCAGAGGCTTATGGCACAGTGAAGCCCCCTGGATGCTGCTTGGACTCTTGAGCAGATTTGAAAGGGAAATCTATGTCTGTGAAAACAAAGACTGGGCATGGTAGCTAAGGATACATACGCATAGTACAGTTCTTGCCTCCGGTTAGTTTTGCCGATGCACTTCACAGATGTATCTTTGAACCTTAGACTTCTGAGCAAAAGTTTCCTCTTACAGTACAACCTGCACTGGTTTTGTACTGGGTACAAAACTGTATTGTATTCAAGGCAGGCATATCCAAGCTTGAGTTTTCATTTGAGACTTAACAAACCTTCAGAAAACCCAAGTAAATAGCGTAAGAGATGTTACTCTGAACTCTTTTGTACAGACACTGGCATGTCTCTCATGGTAAAGAGAATTTAACTACTTCTGTTATTCAGAGAGGAATTGTATGTGAACAGGCCTATAAAGAGGAAAGTAAATTGGCTGAAATTCACAATGAGACTTTGTGAACAGCGTTTTGATCAGATCTCGTCTCATTTACCTTCTGAATGCAACCTTGTTTCCACTATAATAGCATTGAGCTGTGATAATGTTAACTTCAGCTTCAGTTCTTGTTGTGGTGTGCTAAGAGCTTGGAACAACCAGATGCTGAGAAGAGCTGATTTTCTGATTTTTTTCTTTTTTTAATGCTGTTTGCATTTTAACACTTTTTTGGAAGCGTTAAATGTGACTTTCTAGATAAGAAAGAACAAGATGACGGAGTTATTGATCAGGGTGAAACCAACAAGCTGGAAATAAAGTATTTGTGATCTTTAAGAAGTTCCTTAATTATGCAGCAGAGATTCCCTGGGTACCTTTTCTTCTAAAACCACTATATAACTTACTGAAGGGGACAGTGTAAATAGGGCCTTCTGTGGATTCTAAGAGTACTGGACAGTACATTTGTATATTTTTGCTTGTTTTAGATGCTAAAATTTGAACTAAATGGTGATGCTTCAAATATAAGGTCGTCTTTTCTATTGGGTTACATTCCTGCCATGGGAGAGTCTCTTCTAGTGGCCACCCTTCAAAAGAATGTCCTACCAGTAGTTCATCTGCAAATTTAAATTGATGACAAGCAGTCTTGTCATGACTTAGTCTTTGAATTACTAAAATAGTGCCTTTTCTGCTGTGCTTCTTGCACCCCAGATCTCTAGACTCATATCTTCTAATTAAAACAAAATAAGCCAACCTTTACAAAGTCTTCAGGTCTAATGTCAGCAGTCTCTGTAGTCTTAAATTGGGAATTGCTCAGATCAAGATGCTCATTGCTGCTTTTTCTTTGGAACATCTGGTAGTGTAACTTTTCAAATACAGGTATCTGTTGTTCCTAATACTTTGTAATATAATTTTTATTTCTCTTTCTTTGGTCTCTTACTCCTTTCCTCTGTGTCAAATACCAGTACCTGAGTTGCTTCCCTACACTGTCCATAATGATTACACAGACCAAAATCTTTGCATTAGTGTTTTAGCTTTTTCCTCCTGTTGCATATTGTACCTATTCCACAGGGAATGTAGTCAGGCAGTCCAGACAGTCCAACAGGCCATTAAAATTCTTCAGAAAAAAGGATTCATGTTATAATTACTTTTTAGTCTCAGTGTTTGCTAAGGCCTTATTTGAGCAGATGATTCTATATAATTAGTGTTAGATTATCAAAACCACCTTTGTTATTCTGCAGCCATCTCCTTGTCTTTTTTGAAGCTAGGTGGAGTCCAAGTGAACCTTCCCAAACAGTTGCTGACCTGTAAAGGTGTTGGCTGTATGACTAATACTCAGCAAACACACTCATTCAGGAGAACCATGACTGGCTAAGCCTAGTTTTGCTTTGTTCACTGTTGCATAAAGACCAGGTAGCAGAAAGCATTGTCTTTCTGCAGGACAACCCTAAAAGAAATGGAAAATGGTATGCTCTTCCAAGTTGTTGAGGATTATCCAAAGGAGTATCCAACACTGTGGTCACTGAAAAATGCTGACAGCTAACCTGTTCAGCTCATTCCCTTTGTGTATCAAGCAGATCAAGCCATAATAGTTTGTCACAGTATAATATTGTCATTCTTTATCTTGACTTTTACCTAAGCTGATGGTGGACCAGAAGTTTCAGACATTTCACTCTCAAATATGAAGTTCTAAACAGCTTAAGCAGTTTTAAAAATAACAGTAGGTGCTGATCTGTGTCTCTTGGCACCTATATCTCTTTGAAAATCTGGCCTTCTGCATCCAGTCCCACTCTTGTTCTAACCCCTGAGCAGCACTTAGAACTGATTTGGATCTTCTTCATGAGTTGATTTAGTTACGTGCATCTGTTCAGTATTTGTTATCAAGCTGTCTTACTGTTAGCACGCCTGGAGGTTTAAGGAGTATGCCTAGAGGTTTAAGGATAGAAGAATTAAACAATGTGGCAGAACATGTGTAGGGATTTTGCCTCTGTGTAGATATCTGTATGAAAGAGCACAGCAGCACGGGTGAGGGTTGCTGTTGTATCTGCCCTACTTGTCAGCAGTTGTGTTTGCTTTTTCTCATGCCACCATGAAATGTGTCAGTGTGTTTCCTGTTAATTAGGATATCAGAAGATCTCTGGTTAGCAGGGAAGTTGTTTTTTAACTGTTTCATTTGCTTAAAGGAAAAAAAGGGCAGGGAAAAATATGGCATTTCAATGAAGTGGATGTGTGTGCAAAACTCTGAAATCTTTTAATGAAAAAGTACTTTAAGAGAGTCAAATATACAGCAATCCTTCTCCCATGCTGTATAGTCATAATTTCCCAAAGGACATTCCTAGTTCACTCTTAATCAGTCTCAATGTCAATCTCGGGAGCAATGCTGGAGCAGGGTGAAAGTGATCTGCCAAGTCCCCTGGGCTTTCAGTTAAGCTTTGAGCTCTTAGTAGCTTAGCCACTCTTGGAAAATGGATTTTAAGCACCAAGTTAATTAGGTTCTTGAAAACTTTACTCTGAGTTGACAAAAGAAGACAAAATATGGCTATGTGCCTGTAACACCTACTTCTTTATTGTAGGGAATCAAGAGAGAATGTAATGGCTCCAAGCTAATACCATCTTTTCTGATTTGGCTGTGACTAAATTCAGATCAATGATGTCACGAAGTCACATATGAATGCTTTGTGTTAAGTTGATCACTGTGTGGCTGGAAATAACCTAAGTGGTATTTGGGTGCTGGAGTGAGTTTGAAAATGGCACATAAAAGCTGCTATTACTTGCCTCGTAACACCAGCTTGTAAATCTGTTGTGAAAGTCTGACTGTTCAGTTCAATGTCTAGTGCCATTCTAGATGTCTTCAGACATCCCAGTTGTACTCTGTCTGCCTCTCAAGCAGAGGACAGGTCTCCCACAGGTACTGTCAAATCTTTCAGCTCAGTGAAGGTATTTTAAATATACCTAAAGGACATCTGAAATGGCACTAGACATCTGTATTTTGGCTTCCTACGCTAGGTGTCATGAAACAGGTGGGATTAAGGTACATCTGTGACTCAGATTTGTTTTGCATAAGAAACTCCAGGTTGGGTAAAAAAAGTAATAGGAACTTACACGGGCAAGACTGAGCACGTATGAGTGCATGGGTGCATTACCTGTCTCTTGCTGTATGTTACCAATGCTGCTGTGGATCCTCAGCAAGCTCTTGACAAAGCCTGAGTAAGTGCAGTAATGCTGAGTCCAGGATCTACTGAAGTCACAGCCAGAGGATAAGCTGAAAACCAAAACTGGTAAGAAGGACCTATTTCAGCTAAACCACATATGATAGAGCACAGTAAAATTGTATGGGAGGTTTAGTAACTCTTTTTATTTGCTGTACAATCGTGGGCTGTTAATAGTATTCTCCATACTTAACCACTCTGCTAAATGCTTGCAGCCCACCTGATTTATACTAACCTTTCCTTCAAGGTATTGCAGGAATCAATTTTCTATCTGAGGCTTGAGAGTTCTGTTCAGATGGCAAAATTTATTAAAGTATCTTAGCACATGGGAACAGAATTCCAGAACAACAGAAGAATCACAGTGTTTTGTTGGCAGTGAGGCTATGAGTTAGCCCATAATTTCTTGTTGCTGTCTCTATTGTTTCACTATCCCTTTTTGTGGTGGGAGGGATGGCAAAGAGACACAAGACAGTGAAATAGCTGGTCTGTTGCAAATGCAGGAGCTAGAATGAGAGGGATATGACAGTCGTCCTAGAGCAGCACATAATCATGAGAGTACAAACTTGTCTGCAGACAAGAGTTTGCCTTTTTGAAATGTATGACTTTAACATTGCAGTGTGCTATGAATAGCTTGCTTTTATTTCTTGTTATCCTGCCCTTGCAATTCATATAAGGTATCCATTGTTTAAAAACATCACATGCAAGATGCATCTGTCTTCATGTTTTAGTCTTACATGACTGAAATGCTTTCTGAAATGAATCAGTGATCAGCATGCTTAAATTACATAGATAAGGTCTACATGCAGGAGAATTAGTACATACTTAAACTATGGAAGAATTAATTACTAACATGGATTTTTAAATATGTTGAAGAAAATGTGTTTTTATTGTTCTTAGAGTAAGAGTTGACAGGATTAAAATTTAGAAAGAAAGTATAAAATGTAACATTCCCTGTTTAATTTGGTCCCTGGAACAGCAGGAGCCCATGGCATTAACCTTTGTGTTATTAATATGTTGATGGAGGGAAGGATTAAGAAAAGGGCAGGTTATGGGACACAAATGGCACAAAGGCCAGAAGTAAATAATCTTGTATTGACTCCAGTTCCAAAAAATAGATTCAAGGCAGAAGTTAGAACATTTCCAGAGGTGGTTCTGTGGTCAAATGAAGTCACTTCCCAACTGAGATTCTTCCTCTGCTCTAGGATTGGAGAAGCAGCTATTTGAACTGTTAATTATACTTAAGAGTCAAGTAAAATAAATGTCACTTCAAGGCTAGTGCTTTACTGGGAAGACAGTGATAACGTGCTATCTCAGAGCATACGGAGTGTGAAGGCAGATAAACTTACTGAATCTTCATCCCAAAATGTCATGTGTGTCCCCCCTGTGACTATGGTAAAATGTTTGCCACCTACTCATCCTTACCCTGCTAGCACTGTAATGACACTAGCTGTACGACATGGACTTCACTTCTGAACAGCAGTCTACATGTTCCACCTTGGGGGACTGGGAAAGGGTTTCCTCCATTCCATAGTCCCTTTCCTTCTGGTTGTGGATGCTCCTATGGGAGCTGATGTGGCAGGTGCTGAGAGCTTACATAGATCATTATGTGGAAAAACTGAAGAGTAATCCTGATCCTTCCTTCTGTGAAAAACATTGTAGCTGTGCTAAAAATGGGATTAAAATGGCTAAAGATCATTGTGAGGGGTCAACTTTTATCTCATTGAAGTCCCACTTTGTTTCTGACACCAGCGGAAAGTCAGCGAGTGTTTCCTGGCAGAAAGTGGCGGAAACAAAGCTGCACAGCAGGCTGCCAGCCAGGAGCTCCAGGGTCCTAATCCTTACTGACTTACTGTGACCTTGGGTGAGGCATTTCATTTCTCTCTGCTTCCCTGTCCTGTAACCTAGAGTTAACAATTATGTGTTTTAGAGGATTTGAGTCAAATAGCTGTTAATTTTAAAGCACTTTAAAAAATTATAAGCTCTATATACATGTTTAAGGTTTAATCCCTCACACCTGAATAGTATGGCTGATACTGAAAATAGAGGAGTTCTTACTGGGCGCCAAGGCCAGGAACATGATGATGAGGTGACCTCAGACTGAGCAAAACAGACTTTCAGGCAATAACTCTTAGTGGAGTAATTCAGGAGTAATTCCCAGTTCCTCTGAAGCGGGGGAATGCAAGCTGAGCTCATTGGCAGAGTGGATGTGGGACTGGGAGAATGGGAGGTTAGGTATGGTGCAAATGGAATGAGAAATACACTGTTGGTCAGAGGTAGCCTGAGCTTGGATATGTGGGACAGTGGGAAAGAGGTTGTGCTCAAAGTTGGCAAGAAAATAGTTAAGGTAACAGGTTGGGCAGGGTGGATGAACAGTGAAAACAGGAATGACTTGTGGTAGCACCATTTTTACCAAGCAGAAAAGTATTTAATGGTTTGAGTTTTTTTTCCAGAATGTCTCCTTTGAGATGCAGGGCTGATTGTTTTTCTCTTCCCTGCTCAAAACAAGCAGCACTTTCTAGGAAGTGAAGTTCTACGTGATTCCAGCCACTTTAAGCAGCAGCATAAATCAACCCTGGATAGGGTTCTGCAGCTTGGCAGGCACATGTCTGTCTGGAGTCTCCCATAGCCCATAACCAGTGTGGGGTGCCGAGCTAATCAGGTCACCAGGGTGACATGTACAGCCCTAAATGCAGTTCGTGCTTAGTGGGTGCCTCGGGCTGTGGGGCTGGCAGTTTCGTTTATAATTGCTGCACTGCTGAATTTCAAGGTCATTCAGAGGGGGAGTTGCCCATAAAATAGACTTTAAACTAGTGCTTATACTTGCTTTGGTGCTTTGTAATCAACATACATATGCATTCAAAACTATTTCTTTTCTGGGCTCCCTGTGGCTTTTTAGTATTGCATGGTATTGTTTTGGAGAGTGGGGAGAAGAAAATACATAAACACTTCTATGTCATGAAAAAAAACAGGTTGGTTAATGGTTATTGATGGATAGCAAATGCTTTGTGATTTATTACAGAACAAGTCAGCAGAGCATGGAGTCTTACAAAACACATGGGACAGGTTGAGTAAGCTCGGAGCCTGCACTGTTTGGCAAGCTGGTGAAGTACAGATAATCCCAGTTAAATATGCTTAATTGTTATCCTTACGTATATGTCTTCCATTGCTCAGGATCATGTTGCAGTTGTCATCTGGTGGTGATTAGAAGCACACTAGCATTGCTACATTTCTCTTAGGAAAAGGTGGTCTTCTCAGTGCCATGTAGTTTGTACCAGTGTGTAGTAGCATCATTATTTCTTGTATATAATACTTCCCCGTCAGCACTACCACATGCTTACATAACACTACCCAGTCATGTGGTGACCAGATGACAGTCATGTCATTGCACTAGTTTGGGCATTGCAAAAAAAAAAAAAAGATATTCGGGCACTTGCTTTGTCATAAAATTTTATTAGAACAGTAGAAAACCCCTTCAGATTGAATAAAAGTCCAGGACATAACAGAAGAATTGAAATCCACCCCTTAGGCTCCATCAAAGAACATCTGTGGCCATTTATAATAGGCATTTTACATCTTAAATCTGTAGTATGATTATGGCTTGCGTGAGTACAGCTGCTTTACTCTGAACACTTACCCTACTGTATGTTCAAGAGACACATTCAAACAAGGCCTTGTTCTCTCTTGCCTGGACACCTGGGAATCCCCACGTGAACCTCTGCCTCTGAGCAAGAAGGAGCTGTGCTGACCTGGTATTACTTTGCTGAAAGCAACGCATCACATCGTGGTCCATTGAATTTCCCTGTTGTCCTTCAGCTTATGGCATTAGCTGCATTGACACTAAAAGCTTTGCTCGTCTGCTGAGCTCGGTGTGAATGTGGTTTACAGGTGCCGGATCCTGGCAGTTGAGAGCCCTCGGTTTAAGAAATGGGATGAGCAGTGAGCCGGGGGCCTCCAGACCTGAGAACTCATTTCACTTGTCAGATCTGGAGTTGCACCAGCAGCCGTTTGAGTTGGAGCGGAAAAACTCCCATCTCCGCTTGCGTTGCACTTTTTGCTGGGGAGCAGGAGCTGCCTTGATAGGTTGGTGCCTCCAGCTGTAGATGACTAAATGAAGCTGTGTGGGCTGCTCGCTGTCCGGCCAGACTGTCCCTGCTATCTCTTCCCATAAACACTGGAGCCTTTGTCTCTGGCCTTATCGTGCCCCTGCTGTCACAGAGCCCTTTCTGTGCTCTCCTCCCAGCACAGCGCCTCTGTGTTCAGGGGTCTTTTCTTCAGCTGCTCTTTGTCTCCGGGTGTTTATTGTGCCTGCTGCGGAGTGTGTTTGTTTGGGAAAGAGGAGGAGGGGCTCCTGTTTGTGTGGGGTTTATAAACCTAGTGCATTCTTCAAAAGAGATGCTGAGCAAACTGGGTGTTGTTAATATTAACCCCTCACTGCCCTGCATTACTGAGAGAGATTGCCTCAATGTGTGGAAAATGCTTTGGGAGGGTTATGAAGTTGCTTGCTGTGTAAGACAGTAGCCATGAAGTTGTGCAGCAGGGAGTCTGGTCCCCCTTTGGTCTTAACTACCCTTTGATTTTCTGTGAATGCTGCACATGTGTATCAGCAAAGAGAGCCTCCCAAACATGGGGAGATGTAATTGATTCTAGGATTTCCCCCCAGAGTTCTTCTGGAACTTGTTTTTATTGCAAACACTGGCGCACTAGCCCTTTCTGTTTGCATAACTGGCCCTTGCATCCTGTTTACATGGCTACATCAGACAGTATCTCTTCATTGTACCATATCCCCAAACTTTATGGCTCTGTACTTTAGGACTTTTCCTTTCAAGTAAGGTCCTGAAAACAGGAATTTCTCAAATTCATATATGCCACTTGTAGTGGCATATAATACCTCCCCTTTGAATGAGCTTCTTTTCTTTAACTGGCTTGTTAATACTTTCATGGTTAGGATGGCTCTTATTGTTTCTTCAGTACCCATGGTCCTATAGTCCGAGAGCTTTGGAAGATGAAGATCAGCAACTCAGAAACTTTATTTCCCTTGTGATCGTATAATGCTTTGCATTAAGTTGGTTGGGGGGGAAAAAACCACAAACCAACAACAACCAAACAGAACAACATCAACTTTCTAACCTCCTTTTGTTCTTCTTCTGTAAGAGGATGGGAATTTACAACATGAAAAATCTCTTGTCCATCTCTGCAAGAAGCTGCAGCAACACAGTTGTCTTAGTGTTAGAAGTGCCAGGAGAGTTTTATATTTCACTGAATCTGCGGTCAGTATAAATGTTTCGGACCTTTTTTATGATTACCTGCATAAACTGAGCATAATGCAAATACATTAGTTTTATGTACGATAAAATACTGATGTGTGATAAAAATACTTCTTTTTTCAAAGACCTTTTCTTAAGTTACTGAACTTTTCCTCAGAAATTAATAGGTTTAAATTCAGCATTTCACAAAGTTGTGTAAAGAATTTTTATTTTTGAATAATTAATATCCTGGATTGGGGGTTGCAGTTCATGTATTGCATGTATTATTACACTGGGAAAAAGTTCAGCAGATTGTGTTCCTTTGCAGGGGGCGGGAGAGGAAGAAGCACAAAATAATACAAGCCTTTGAAACGTGAATCCACACACTCAGTCATGACTAAACCTATTGAAACACTCAGGTGTTTTTTCCAAGACTGTTCTAGGCTCTACCATTGTTGTCATGTGACTTGTTTTCTTTATGAACTAACTCAATTTGCCTCATCTCTTTCTCTTCAAGGAGCAGTTTCAGCTGCAAAGCGCACAGGGATTCCAGCACCCCGGGAAATATCATCATCTGTATCCAGAGAGAGAGCCGTATTGCGTGGTCAAGCCAATACTAGGAAAACACAACCCAGCCCCACCTCTTCTGGTACACCGACTCCTACCAAACATGTGCGTCCCACTAGCAAGTCCAAGCAAGAGAATGAAACTGGTGACAAGGCTGTTCTGGAATCTCAGGTTAAAGAACTCCTGGCAGAAGCAAAAACAAAAGATTCCGAAATTACCAAACTCCGTTGTGAATTGAAGAAATGCAAAGAAAAAGGGTCACTTAACGCTGAAGGAATGGGTGCTTCCAACCAAAATTTAGAAACAGTATCACCTATTGACGTAGATCCGTTAATACGGACCCTTCAGGAAAAAAACAGGACTTTTCAAAAAGAGCTTGCTAGCCTGGGAGAAGAAAATCGTGTTTTGAAAGAGAAATTGCTTTATCTAGAGAACTCTCCTCTCTCAGACACAACAACAAGCAGTGGAGGTGACAGCAGCCTCCCAACCCCAACTACCCAAGAATCCAGTTTTGGAAGCCCATCAAAAAATGTGTCAAGAGGTGAAATGGATGAACACAGGCAGCATGTGAATGGGGGTGCACTGCGCAATTCAGGTTCTTCCAGCAGTGATGTAACTAAAGCTTCCTTGTCACCTGATGCATCTGATTTTGAACATATAGCAGATGTACCTTCCAGGCCAGCATCCTCCAACAGCAACCACTTCAAAGGTTCCAAATGCTCCACTACAGGAAGTTCTCCAAACAATATTAGTGACCTTTCTGTTGCATCTCTTACAGAGAGAATACAAAAAATGGAGGAGAATCACCACAGCACAGCAGAAGAATTACAAGCTACTTTGCAGGAGCTGTCAGATCAACAGCAAATGGTGCAGGAGCTGACAGCAGAAAATGAGAAGCTAGTGGAAGAGAAAGCTCTCCTGGAGACTTCCTTTTGCCAACATAGAGATAGAGCAGAACAGCTGAGCCAAGAAAATGAAAAACTAATGACTCTCCTCCAAGAGCGATCCAAGAATGAAGAAAGCAGAGCTCAGGAGGGGAAGGTCCTTGAACTGGAACAGAAATGTGCAGAAGTTCTTGAAAAAGCACAATTTGAAAGAGAGAAATTGCTCAACATTCAGCAACAGTTAACCAGCAGCCTGCGAAGCTTAGAAAGGGAGCATCAAGATGCCCAGCAGGTGATTAAAAGCCTGAGAGAAGAAAATGAGAAGTTGCTTAAACTTCTAGAAGTGGAGCAGCAGAGCAACAGCACAGTGACAAAAACTCTGGAGGACTATAAAATTGCCTTAGAAGGTCTAAAAATTGAGAATGGCTCTCTCAAAACTCAGTTAGAGAGTGAGAAACAAAAGGCCGCAGAAATCAATGCAATGGGATGTACTACTGACAACTCTGAGGTGCAAGAGATGCTGAAAGTAGCCCATGCAGAAAAGGATCAGCTAGAAGCTTCCTGCACTGAGCTTAAACAAGAGCTGCTGAAGGCAAACAGTGAACTGAAGCACATTCAGGGTCTGCTATCTAAGGTAAAGTACTAACAGGTGTAAAATATAATGGTTGTTTATCTGTCCTTCCATAAATAGATAATGGTTGGTCTTTAGATTGTTATTGAGCCACTGATTATAAGTTTCCAGAATTTAAATTGCATCAATTAGTTTTGAATGGAAGCTGGGGTTGTATGATACTGTTTCTGGTGCTATATGCATATTTTCTCAGGAATAACTGTTAGTATAGCTGTGTTTATAAATTCAAAACTAATTTCCTCTAATATCTTCTGCAGAATTTACTATTTTGTAAATAGAATTGTGTTTATCAAAATTGGAGCAAGAGAACAGGTCAATAAAAAATTACTTTGATATCATGTGAACAAATATTAGTGAAAATCACTTCGTAATCCAGATAGAGAAGGGCATGAGTAGTTAGCAGCAACTAGTAAATTCTGAATAATTAATCATAATTAATTAGTAGTGAACTATAGGTGTCATTGGTCATGAGAACAGAAGGACATGAGCTAATGCTCAGAGAAGCTGATATTAACAGCAGCATGACTAATGATGCATGGTCAACCTCCAGATGAGATTCTTTTCATAAAACTAAAATATTTTTACAAAACTGAGAAGTATTCTGTTCTGGGATAGGTAAAGTAATGGCAAAAAAATTTATTCATTTTAGAACAATTTTTCTTGCCTCGGGCAAGATTAAGTCAATTACAGTTTCTATTTTCTGTGTGAGCCTGGATGTTCACGAGATAGCTGCAATGTGAAACATCGTAGAACAAGCGTTAATAAAGCACAAGCCAGTGATTATGTCCCACCGCTGCAGAAAGAGCAATAGTCAGGGTGTGCAGCCTTTTCTGTATGGGGAAGGGATCATGAGAAGAATGGTAAAATTGCCTAGTTGCAGAGGAAGAGAGCATTGTCAAAAAAGCACCTCCATGATTTGAGTGATTTAGAAAATCCAGATGTCCTTTCAGCTTAAATAGGTGACCACAGCAAATGGAGTTAGTAGGGAAAGCTCACAAGTGTTTGCTACAGCTGCACTTTATGAAGAATAAATGGAAAAACTGCTGAGTGCTCAGACTCTGTATGAAACTTTTATTGCTTGGTTTTGAAACCACTAATTTCCTCCTTTTTACTCTTCCTTTCCCTCGAATTAAGCTGGTTTGAATCATTGGCTATTTGTGACACCCAAACAAGACCACAGGCTTCTGTAAGGCTGCCCTTCAGTCAGGCTGTGCCAGTGCTACTCACTGAGTTGGCAGCCTACACCTTGGTTTTCCATAACACGTTCATACTTGGAGATCTCCCCCAAACCTGGAAGCACAGATCTGTGGGCCTGAGCCAGCAAACTGAAGTGCAGCAGATTTCCCCCTTCAGTAATTCCAGATGTCCTATATCCAGAAAATATACCTATCTGCAGTAGCTAGCTCTACTATGTATGTTTTCACAATCCATTGAAAATGCATGTGGTAAATGCAGTAAAATTGTTAATGTGGACAAACAGATTGTCATCTTGGCCCTAAGGCAGTGATATCACTCTCATAACATAATACATGAATAGATGTGGAGCTTTCCAGGAATATCATTCCTCTTTATCTGCAGAGATTGGTTTGGAATTGTGGTCATCATATAGAAAATTTAATTTCCTTTCTAGCATCTTTTTTTATTATCTTTATGACTAGGAAAGAAAACTGACATTCACAGTTCATCTATGTTTCCTGAAACTGTCTCATTCACACTGAAACTCAGTTTATACAATGCTTAGAACACAGGTTCAATTCTTCAGTCCATGAGATGCTCAGTAAGATCTCTAATGAGTGGCATCTCTTAAGAAATAAAGACAGACTTGCAGCTTTCTTTCCTCCCTTCTAGGCTGAGAATGAGTGTGGTCAGCTGAAGGAGGTGTGTGACCGGCAGGCTGAGCAGCTGAGCAGAACCAGCCAGAAACTGCAGGAAAAAACATCAGAGAATGAAGCAGATATAAAAAACCTGAAGGAGACCATTTTTGAGTTGGAGGACCAGGTGGAACAGCATCGTGCAATAAAACTTCACAATAACCAGCTCATCAGTGACCTAGAAAGTAGGTGGAGCTGAAAAAAGGATTTAAGTGCACTTATTCAGGGGCCTCAGTTATGGCTGCAACAGGGAGGAGGAGACATGTCTTGATATGTGCAACAAGGACCCCACTTCAGAAATATTCCAATTCTGGCCAATCACTTCTGTTCATGCACAAAGGTCACTGTTTTAACAGTTAGTGCTATAGAAATGTGGGTGTTGGTCTCTTCTCCCAAGTGACAAGTGATAGGACAAGAGGAAATGGCCTCAAGTTGTGCCAGGGGAGGTTTAGGCTGGGTATTAGGAAAAATTTCTTTACTGAGAGAGTGGTGAAGCAGTGGAACAGGCTGCTCAGGGAGGTGGTGGAGTCACCATCACTGGAGGTGTTCAAAAAACGTGTGGACGTGGCATTGTGGGACATGGTTTAGTGGGCATGGTGGGGTTGGGTTGATGGTTGGACTTGATGATCTTATAGGTCTTTTCCAACCTTAATGATTCTGTGAAATAATCCTAGAGGCGGTCTCCAAGCCTCATCCTTCAGCGAAGGATGTATTGCCCGTTCTATAAACTGGAATTATTGGCCTTTTAAAGAGCTTTTAGGGGATATCGCTGGGAAGAGCCGAGAAGTGGAGGTTGCTGTCACGCCCTGGAAGGGGAGCTGCCACCTGGCGCAGTGAGCGGCTCATTTCACTCACTGGGATTACCACGAGTGCTCTAGGGCTGTGTGCACCGAGTAAGGGATCCTGCACGTGGGATTCTCTGAATTTAAAAGGCTGGTTTAATGCCTCAAAATAATCACCTATTTTGGAGATGTTTGAGTAACAAATCTACTGTTGATTACATTCCTGATCCATTGACAGAGTACCTTAATTTTAGTTTAGTCTATTTAGTGGCATTACTAGAAGCAAAACCAAATAAGCTGTTCTGCCCTCCCATTTTCACTTTTCATCCTTGCCCCTGTGTGTTTAATAATCTTTTCCCTTTTTTGCTATTCCTAGGTAAAGCAATGAAGCTGGAAGAACAAAAACAAGATACAGAGAGGCAACTCAAGGCTCTGACTAAGCAAATGAAGGTAAGGCTTAGACTCTATGACAAAGCTAAGCTGAGCTTTTATTGCAATGCTGGATTTGAGAGAAGCATTGTATTTTTCAAAAACAATTGTAGAAAGTTCTTTCTACATCCTTTCACTCTCCATTCTCTTCACTCATTTCTAGCTGTTTCTTTGCTTGTGAAGGAAAAATATAATACATGCTTTACGAATTACTTTTGCTTTTTGTACCTATGAACTTCTACTTTGGAACAGCCATTCCTGCTTCATGAATCATCAGTATCAATGAACTCTTTTCAGCAATACTGCTTGTAGTAGTATCACAAGTCTGATTGATCGATAGCTATAGGAAGAACTTTGATTGTACATTTTGTATTGGAGTGGAGAGCTTAGCATCAGTTTCTTCTTTCTCAGTCTTGTTGGTGCTGTGTAAAGAGGCAAGTATTTAGTTTGACCTCGGCATCATCTTGAAATTGTGGTGAAATCCTGGTCACTTGTGATCACTGAAAGAGATCAATAACTAAGTACTCAGCTCAAGTAGGTACATTTTTTACAGCAAACACTTTGGGGTTCTAATTGCTTTTTCTAGGAAGATACAGAAGAGTGGAGGCGTTTTCAAGCTGATCTGCAGACTGCAGTGGTTGTAGCCAATGATATTAAGTGTGAAGCCCAGCAGGAGCTCCGTGTGGTAAAAAGGAAACTTCAGGAGGAAGAGGAGAAGAGTGCCAGACTGCAGAAGGAGCTAGATGAAGTGAAGGGCAGCAACAGGTTGGTTACTTACAAAAGGCCAAGGTTTGATCTCTGTGACTGCTAATGTGCATGCAAACAGTGCTTTGTCAATAACTATTCATTGGCTTGGATGTGCATGTTGTCTGTTTTTAACTCTTCTGACAGACTTTGTTGTCTTTTATTCTAAGATGTTTCTGTTCTCTTTCTTTTTGGCGATCTAGTTCTGTCAACTAGGCCGTGAAGGTTTTAATCGGCAAATACTAAGTAATAACAATTGCCAATATCCTCTTATAGCTTTGTTCTCAATACGATATTCCACTGTGTTTTATTGCCTTCATAACTCTCTGTGCAGCTGTATTAAAACACCTGTGAAAAGTTTGGTTGGCTACATACATTCAATGGGACATCCAGAAGAGAACTACTTAACCTGAGAGAAGTCGAGGACTGTATATGTTCAAATTAAAATGAGGACTAGCTGGACTTCTTTGTTCTGCAAGTCTGATACATGTTGACTGAGTGATCAATGCAAGTACTAGGATTCCTCATCTCACATCTCTTGTCCTTAATTTGAAACCTATTATGTGATTAGCTGTGTTAAATGGTCTGGACTGTGGCCTGGGTTAGCATTCAGCCCAGAAGTGACTTTGTCATGCAGTGGACCCACCTGTAAAACAATTGCTGTAGTCTTAGTGGTTGAAGGGGGAATGGTAATTGTGAACCATTCAGAGAGATATCCCAGCATGGTAAGCTGTGTATGTGGGGCTTCCCTCTGTGGGAGCATGGTAAGAACAAAAGTGACTTTTACAACTGAATCTGGAACCAGTACAGAGGCCTTACAATGTGGCTTTTATGCAGTGCATGACCTTTTATGTACCACCTTTCATTCCAAAAGTCATACTACAATTGAAGTACGAAATAAGAGATGGAAACCAAAAGATGTATTAGAAGGAAGAACCAAAATTTCTAAAGGCGACAGTGCCCTGCTCTTTTTTTGCATTGATGTAAGCAGAGCCAGCAGAGCTCCAGTGATGAAAATTTGTACAGGGGGAACAAAGAAAGACAAAATAACACAAACAGTGGTACTGTTTATCAAAAATGTGTGCCAAATTAATGTTACTCCTCTAGATTTTCCCTTTTAATCTCTCTCCGAGTAGATTCATGGCCACTGGTAGAATAGCCACAGGAACACAGTGAATCCTGTTCATTTCTTTCAGGTGGAGTAACAGTCCAGCTTTACATTGCACATATTTGCTCACTGTTTTCCGTTCAGGAGTTTCCACAGCAGCTGTACAGTAGATGAGAGTAAAAAGATGGGAGGGCTTTTGTGCAGAGGTGTATGGATCAGAATTCCTGGATTTAAGGAACAGGAATACTTCTTTTCAGAAAAAATAAAGGAATGTGTTTGAGCTCCAGTTTCATTATCAGAGTCCCCAGCGGATACAAAGAAAAGCTATTACAGACTATGTATTCAGACAAAATGATTACCAGACAGTACTTAAGTCTGGGCTCTGTTTCCATTCCTAATTTGTTCTTAATGAAATTGCTCTAGTTTAGAGTGGGGTCCATGTATAAGAGCAGGAATCACATACTTGTAGTTTCCCCTTTTTATTATTTTGTTTTATAATCTGAAGACATATTTGATAATACTTAAATTGAATAGAAGATGACCTGCTAATTTGCAAACTGAGATATTTTTCTTCCATTTATAAGGAACATGGCTGTATTGTCAGCTCTTTGGCATAAGAAGCCTGAGCTGTAAATACTGCTTTTGAAATTAGATCCCCAGAATCCATACATACGTAGTTCCAGAAGGAGGTATTCAGACATGTATTTAAATCAGTTTTTGGCATTTGTCTCTCCCTCTTTTTCACATACATATAGATATATGTCTGTCTTTGCATCATGTTGACTATCTGTATAGCTTGCTTTGAGTATTACATTGGTCATGGAGTCAGATATACTGTCTGCAGTGGGCAATATTTATTCTCTTTCAAAGACAAGTGTTGAGACCAAATTTTGCATCTGTCAATTTAAGTATAACTAATTTGACTCACAGTGTCCATGCAGAGAGTGCAATATTTCTGTACTGAGTGGTGTGGAGAAGGTAATGAAGCCTATGTAAGTCATTGTCTAAACAAACCAGTGATCAACAGTGAAGCACTAAAATTTCAAAACTGTACTGACCTATAAAACAAATTCTTGAAGTCGCCAAAGCTCCTGCTGAGAGCCAGTTCTATACTCCCAGTTATTTTTGCATTCCTGAGGTCACTGTCTTCCCCAGCACCTCAGCTTCTTTCACCCAGAAAGCTCTGGGGATATTCTCATTGTTACTTTTAGTCAGCTTTCACAAATGCTACTGCTCAGAATCACCAGTAGATTCTGGTACCTGCGGTGACTTTTAATGCATGCTCAGCACTGGTGGAAACAGTTTGTAGCATGATACCTTAACACAGTCTATAAAGTATTCCTCATATTTGCTAATGCTGAGCAGCTGTGCACTCAGCTGAATATCTGACAGTCCCTAGTGAAAGTTTCCTGTCTAATTTTTAAGCTCTGATTGGAAAATGTACCTTCCAAATAGCTTGCTACTCAAAGGTTTTTGGCAAAACCTCAGCCATCTCTTGAGGGTCATTAGACTCCACCTCATAAATTGATCTTGAAGCCAATTTATCTCCTACGACATCCTGCCATTTTAATGTCTGCCTGTGGCTGCCTGAGTTCCTGCCTCCAAGTTTGATTTCACCATTACAGTCTTCTAATCAGACAAAAAGTCATTTTTGGTTCAGGAACAACCAAAGAACTTGCAGAAAAAATCCTGATGAGGTCATCAGAGTTCATCTGAATGAAGGTAAGAGCCTCCCAAAGGCATCTTTAACACAAATTAAATGTCTAATTCTATGACTACAAATGTTGGGGGGAGGTTGGACCAGCATCAAACACATGGAATAAGGAAGAGAGGAGTTAACTTGTCCCAAGTTAGTACTGACTGAAACCTGCGAATTGATTAACCCATGTTTCGGACAGTCTTCTATGATATTTTACATCCTAATTTTAATGTTATTTCTCTGCAGTAAAATGCAAAAGCTTGCAATCCACTGTTGTGTAACTGTCTCCTCACAGGTGGTCGAAATTGAAATTATATAGTCTCCATCCTTGGAGGTTTTCAAGACCAGACAGGGTAAGACCCTGAGTAACCTGGTCTGACCTCATAGCTGACCCTGCTTTGAGCAGGAAGTTAGACCAGGTGACTTCCTGAGGTCCCTTCCAACCGAATTATCCTGTGATCCTGTAGCAAGTTTCATCTTTTCAGAACACTCACCTTGGAAATAAATTCATTTTTGTAGCTGTTTTAGGATCAAATATTTAAGTGGTGAAAAAAAATGCTATATTGGGTTTGTAAAACAAAGGAAGAAATTTATTGCTGAAAGTACTCAAATTATGGACGGCTCTTTTTGACTTCATTACACACCTGTTTCTAAGCCTTTCTGGCAATACACTGTTTAGCAGCAGTGAAAGTTTCCAGGTCTTGCTTTGACTCTTTCCCTTCAAGTTCTCAAAATTATTTTGGCACTGTAACATTATGTGCCTTGAACCAAGAACATCAAGGGAATACAGTTGGGCTGGGAGTAATACTCAGAAAACAGATAAATTACATCTGTAATTAGATGAGCGACTTCTTAGAATAATAAAAAAATTTAACCAAATCTTCAAACGGAAGCCTAAAGTGAAGATTGTGATGTATCCCACTAATTTGCTTCTGTTCTTCCTCCTAAAGTCTCAAATGCCACAGCATGGCAGTGTTACATGCTTTTTCTCCTGGAAATAAGCTTGTACTCTGTGTATTAAACCCTGCTGTCAGTCTGTATGTGCTGCTCATTTGTGCCTGTGTTTTGCAGCTGTTCTGTCTTATAGAGGTTTGATAGTTCGTTCTGCTCTCACTGAAAGCCAGCAAACTAGAATGTCAGAGCAGGGTCCTTGAAGTATTGTTTGTTTGCTCTAGTTAGCGACTCCTCAGAGTTGTGTTCTGGTTTTTGCTTGGTTGGGGTTTTTTTACACTAGATGGAGATTATTCCATCCCCTTTGGTGTAAGGACCCTGAAAGAGAAACTCTGACTGAGGTAGAGCAACTCTGGTTGCCTGGACCAGTTCATGTACCCATTTTGAATGAATAGTCCTAAATGATTAGAGGAGAGGAAAGCCAGGAACACTACCATCCCTGTCCTTTGAAATTGGTTCCCTGGCTTTAAATACTTAATTTCTTCCTATCTGAGCAACATAGATTTTTTTTTCTTTTGTATTTTGTATTGTTGTTTGCTCATCATGTCCCAAAGCTGAGTTAGTGGAGTGTTAAGGCACTCCTTCAACTGTCCTAGCAACACTGTCAGCATTTTCCCCTCTCCCCATTATTTAGTGATGATGGGATGATTAACTGTAAAATAGAGCTGTACGTCAGGATGGGCATTGTATTGCTTCTTATAACTTCCCCGATTGTTGTCTGTATCTCCATAGGTGCCTGATCTCTACCAGCTAACACAGCCCTGAATGGATGCATAGCCAGGCCTGTGAGACACTTCAGGACTTACCTTCAACTTGCAGCTGAAAAAGGGAAGTTTCAATTTGAGAAAGCACCTCCAGTTTTTTTTATTGCCCTGCAATAGTCAAGTGTATCGCAAAGTGTGAATGCTGCTCAGGTCCACCTCCTCTCCATGGGCAAGAGCCTATTTCTTTGTTTCAGAAGGCTTCTCTCTTCAGAAGACTCCATGAGGTCAAAAAAGTTCTGAATTAGTCTAAAGCCAACTAGGCCATAAGAAGTAATCACAGAGATTTGGGGAACTGAAATAACTGAGGGCTTTTTTTGGAGGGATGGGTGTATTTGCCCTGAAACAGAAATACAAACACGCCATTTTAAGCTTAAACAAAAAATAAAACTGAGTGTGTATGTTTAATTTGTAAAATTTAATCCACATACACATTACGAGTTCTCCATATACTATTCCTAGATCTGTCTGTGCGTGTCTAAATACATGTATGCATATGGATCAGTATGTGTACATACACATAAACTCAAGCGATAGGTTACTGAAATCCAGCAGGAAAACTGAATAGAAACATGAAGTTATTTATTCAGTATCAGCTGCTTTGATGGCTTCAGATTTTTAATATTGTATTGACAAGGCACTCGCCACTGGGTGGCATCTCTGACTCGGTGTGTTAGGAAGCAGGGTGGTGCCCAAGGAGCATGTCCTGCTATGACTTTCACAGAGAATGTCCCATGTGAGATTTGTCCTGGCTGTGAGAATTGCAGATGGAGAGATCAGAAGGAAAAGAAATTAATATATCAAGCCCCTAGTAAATATCCTCTCAGAAGAGAGTCTTTCTCATGCCCTTAACTCAGGTGAAGTGTATGATGATCAGGGAGAACTTGCTGAAGTTGAACTTTGCAACTGGAGACACCTGGAGAGAGCTTTACTTGGATGCTAAGGAGAAACTCAGAAGTCACCATCTCTACCAGGAGATCATCAGGATTCATTCCAGGACTGGAATTTCATGTTTTGGCTGTGGGATTCCTGTCCTTTCCTCTGGATGTGAAGACCTAGCAAGGGCCTGTTTTCAGAGCAGGCTGAGCCAGTAGAGAATTCTGTGGGATGTCATGGCTTTGGCATGGCCTTCACCTTTGTGCCATGCTACTGGAGTGTATGCATATATGCACACTTGTGTTGCCTTTCTTTTCTGTGCTGGCAGCTGTTGAATGTTGGTTTTTTATGTTTAAGAAATATATACTGAAGTGCCAAATAAATGTGTAAGTGTCTGGAATTGTCTGCTGCCTGCCCTTGGCCTCTCTTCTGTTCTGTGTATCAGTAGCTGTGTGTCTTTTTGTGCCCCTTGGAGTTCAGGAGGATTCACAACAATGACAAACTGTGTCAAAAACTAGACGCAGAGTAATTATTTCTGAAAATATGGTTCCGTGGTCCTAGGCCACCTGTAATGAAGAGGTCGTCTGAGCAGTTTAGAAATTTCACAAACACATGAAGGCTGTGGTTGCCAAATGTATACATTAAGCACAGAAAGACTTGCACCTTGTTGGCGGTCAGTTGTTCATGTATTCCAAACCTAGAAATCAAGAAGACTAACTCTTGTCATTAAAGAAAAGCTCACTGCATCTACTTCTCTCACCAATGAATGAATGAAACTAGGCAGTGATTTTGTGAAAAGGACTGCACATTTTAATTCTTTTGTGGATAAAGTGCTCTGCTTCCTCCTGGAGCTGCTCCACTTAAGCCAGCTGCACTTGCAGCATTTATCTATGTAAACCATTCATTCTTGTTTCAAAGAAAGCATACAGCAGTAGATGACATTTTGTTCAAATCCATCCTTTTCATAGCAGAGCTTGCCTAGTTTTCTTGGATGGCGTAAGCTATACTAAGCTGAATAAATTTTGTGCACAAGGAGTCATTTTTGGTTTAAACTTATGGCTTGTCATTAATCTTTCTAAGTCATGTTCTCAGATACTGTCCTCCTGAATTAGCTTGCTACTGCAAGTTAAGCTCTTACTCTTCTGCTTCTCTATTAAAAAATCCATATACGTACACATAATGTGCATCCCCTTATCATACAGATTTTTCTCTTTAAAAATGAAAGGTACTCACCAAGTTTCATAACTCTCCATTGCTTGTTGGCTGGCATGTGTGGTTTTAGTTGAAGCAAACAGGTCTCAGCACTTCATGCCAAGGTTTGCAGCATGAGAGGCCTCAGTTTTCTGATGTGATTGTGTTTAATCTAGGATGTTGTTTCAGGGTGCATTAGAAGCCTATTACAAATATACAGACGTAAGACTACAGGAACCATCCTAACAAAATTGGAACCGGTAGTAGCTCCAGCACTTGAATCTTTGTAATTACTCTGTACAATGACAGAATAATGGCATGTGATTTCTCAGTGGACTTTTCTGTGGCACAGCATAGTGGCTGGTCTAGTTACTCTATTTAATAAGCTTGCATCCTTTTGTAATCAAAGGCTAGACTGAGGAGACTAGTCTGTGAAGCTTGAGCTGTTCTCAGAGTTAAATCCTAACCAATGAAGTGATGGCTGCCTAGAGCATACTTCTGGCTTGCTTTATTCTCAAGATTTGCCAGTTGGCCTACAGGCATTTACTATTCCTTTCTTACTCTGATAACACCCCACAGACCTTGCGCATACCTTTGTTACCTGGATGACTGGACAGAATTCTTGCATAGTGGCCTATTTAATTCTTGAAAATGTAATGGATTGCATTGGGTGGCTTGGTATCTTGAGGCAGAAATCTATCCATCCCCCATACTTTACTAGAAGCAGGACTCCTTTAGCTTTTGTGTTTTCGTATAACTCAAGTACAGACACTATCACCTGTTGATTTGCTGTTTATGCTTTATGAGGCCACAGAAGAAAATGCGGAGGGTAGAACTTAAAGTTAGTCAGGAAAACACTGGCTCCCTCAGAGCTCATTGAATCTTACCCAGTCTGCCTTTCCTCCTTATCGGATTAAATGGAGAATGGAACTGAAATGGCTTTTTCTCTAGCCATCTGCCTCTGCAGGCTCCCCTGGCGCACAAGGAGCTTGAATGAATTAGCGAAGAAATAGTAGATGTCTGCTTAAAGACAGCACCTCCTTAAGCTCTGCCAAAAATAGAAACATGAGTCACTCTTATTCTTTTATTCATTGACATGCTTTAACCCCTTGCATTTTGTAGACTGTGATGCCAAAAGGGAAAGAAAAAGACTCTGACTTCTATTTTTAGCTTAACAGAAGTTGTTCAACCCCGTAGGCACTTTCTGGATGGAGTCCTCCAGCCTTCTTATGAAATAATTTCTGGGTTTGTGTTTATGTAGCTCTTGGTGCCTACTGTACTTAAAAGCAGGGAAAAGTGGTGATACCTCAGAACATGTAGATCAGCATGCATTTCTTAAGCAGCTAGGAGATCAGGAAAGTAATGTATAAATACTCTCTTTTTACATGACTAGACTTTGTTACCTAATTGCAGCTTTTCTAAACTAAAGCTAGGTAATTACACTTGAAGTCGACCTGAGAACTTCCGGGTAAGTGCAGTGTCAGTGCTAAGCAATGTCAGCCAGATCTGTAAAATGCATGACTAGAAGCAACAGTTATACTGTATGATTACATTTGCTGTTTAACACAGCTGTGGCCTTTCCTGTACTAACTCCTGTAAGTGCAGCACCTAATCTTGACTTCAAAATTTCTTTTCAATGGAATAACTTAATCATCCTTCCTGTTAAAATATGAGCCTTATTTCTATTTTGAGTTTGTCCAGCTTCATTCCAGACATTGAATTTTGGTATTCTTGTGTCTGCTAGGATGAAGCACTTAACAGTTTTATTCCCCATATAACTAATTGCTTATGGATTGTGATTGAGGATTTGCTTGTTCAGCAGATGTCCTTGTTGATAAGCTGTAAGACTTGAGTTTCCAAAGTTTTTCATTATGAAGTATATTTTCTGGTTTAATTTTTATGGCTCTTATCTGAACCCTGTCCAATTACTTATTTAATTTTCAGTTATAGCATTTTAACTGGTAACAATTATTCCAGGAGTGGTCACGCCGATTAAAAACATAGAGTGTAAAATAACATCTTTCTCTTTGGTTACTTTCCTCATTATATACTGAGGACCACAGTAGTCCCTTGGCCCCTGTGCTGTATTGAAAGCCCACCTTCAGGTAATTATCGATGATTACTCACAAGTCTCATCAAACTGCTTTTTTTTTCTGTAATCCTCCATCCTGTGTGAGGATGGGAAATGGGGATAATATGGTTAATAATGCAGAAAAGTTTGCTAGGCTCAATGATTTAATGTTTGCCAGGCACTCCGAGAAGAGAACATGAACATTCTAATGAGTGGTCCGTGTTCTGGGCATTAAAAGATGTGCGTCGTTGGATTTGCCTTACTACATATAAAGACCTTTAATTTCTGCTTGTACTTCCTGTTGCCCCTGACTTTGATCTGGTTTCTGCTTTGCAGGCTGACAGCTGAAGAGGTAGAATCTTTAGAGGCAGATACAACCAACCGCTGGCAAGGAGTCTGCATTAGCAGAGCATCTCCCACACCATCAGAATCTGCAGCCACTGTGAAGTCACTGATAAAATCATTTGACTTAGGATGCTCAGGTATTTGAACGTTGTATTTTGTAGTAAAAATGTTTTCTCGCAGTGAGCAGGTAATTTTTGCCATTTTGTGCTGCTCCTTGCTTCTTAATGGATATTTTCTGTCAGTGCTTGGTTACATAAATACTATCTGTGGAATGTCACTACAGCAGTGGTTCCCTGTTCTGACAAGAGGGAGATGGGTTTGAAACGCAAATGTTTCCATGTTTTTTCCTTGTAGGTAGCACTGGACAAAATATCACAGTTCACAAGGTCCCCAGGAGCCCTCTAAGTGGAATTCCGGTGAGGACAGCCCCAGCAGCTGCTGTTTCCCCCATGCAGGTACAAGGAGCTCTTTCCAACCTTGTAGTTTTAAAATGGGTAGATGCAGTGTTTGCTACAGCATGACATAGCTTCAGCATGCCAACATGCGTATGTTGACAAGGGGAAGGGGAAACTCATCTGTTTATTTGCTGTGAAAGATCAAATGCTGTAGTAATAACAAAAAGGATCAAAGTGAGTTTATCTTTGACTTCAGCTTAGAGGTCTCAGTGGACGGATGTGATCTCTTTGGAATACAATTCTGAACTTTAATCACTGTTGACCAGAAAATAGGTTTTGATTATTGGGAGTGAGTTACAAGAAACATCAAACTAAACTAGGGAGCTGGCATGTGAGTTGAGAGACTAATAAGTTTCTAAGATGTGTGCTCCCAGTTATCCAGTAAGTTCATACAGTGCTGAATGAAGAGCTCTTACAGTTTGTGGTTTTTTCCTACTGAAGCATAACTGCTCTGGAATGTAGTACTTCTTATGTCACTGCACCAGCTAGTTAACTTTCTGTTAGCGATTTTTGAATCTGTGGTGCGATGTTATTGGAAATACTGCTTTTGTGAACGATGGAGAAGCAAATGCACTGTGCTTCCTGATTGCCACATATGCTGAAGGTGGCATACCATCAGACTGCTAACCTTTCTAGGCTAGAGAAGCCATTGTATGCTTTTTGATTGGGTGGTCACTGGACTTACTTACACAACAGGATATTCCCCTCTGAATCTGGGTAAAAAACAGTTGCGAGGCTAAGGTGTTTAGGTGAGTGTTTTGAAGAATCAGGTGACTTTGAAAGACTACTTAACAAATGTGTGAGCACATTTCCTTCAAAGAATTAGCAAAGGAAGTTTAAAGAATGGGATTAAACAGAGGTCTGAGAACCTTCTATTAATGCCTGGCTGAGGCAGTATTAATGCTGAAAACTGGTGCTGGGGCTGCAGAGACAAGAATCTTTCTGACTTATGATTTGGGGTGCTGGGGACAGAGACAGGGTTAGGAACAGGCATTCTTACTTTGGGTTTGTGACACTAGATTGTGTTTGGTAAGAGAAAAAATGGTGCAAATAGAAATGTGAAATAGTTCAGGAACCAATATATTACCAGCTAAATATATTGTCCCTTTGTTCTTTTACTTTTCACAACCATTTATCCAGCTCTAGGTACGGCTGATACCTTGTTGAAAGGTTTCTGTACCTCTACCTGCTCTGTGATCTTGAGATAGCAGAAACATCTCTTCTTTCTGCTTGCTTGTTCAAGCATGATGACTAGTATTTTTTTAAGTATCTTTGGTACATTTGTTTATTTCACAGAGACATTCTGTTTATAATAATGCCAAGCCAGCCAGCAAGGGCATTGCCAGACACACAGATCTTTCAGACCTTCCTCTTGCAGGTAAGTTGCAGTAAACATACAGATGTTGCCTCTTTTTACTAGCAAAAGCTTGTCATTAACTGTTGGCCTCTGCCTAGGCCATTCTTCCCCTTCTCGTATGGTCAAAGGAAACATGAAAAAGTGTCTTCAGAGTCTTTGTTTTAGATAGCTTATTAGTTTTGTCATGTTTCCATTCCCATCTTGATCGTAGCCTTAGAAAACTAAAAAATAGCTGATTTATTATGGTTTGCCAACACAAACTTGCCTTCTTTATTCCAAAGTATCCATGGCACCTCTCTAATCCATGCTGTGGAATTGGAGAGGATTGGATTTTGTTCAACATGTATGTATCTGGAACAAGTCCAAAGCACTGTCTTTTGAGGGTTTATTTGTTTTTAAATTGACCTTCATTTGAAATACATCAAACATTTCAGATACCGATGTGACTGTTTTAGGAGCAGTCATATTTGGGCTCGAAATAGTTTGTTTTGAGAGTTCTGAAGAGATGCGTTTGTTTTTATTTCACACTTTGCTTTTGTTCTCTTGTCATTTAATATTCTTTTCTACCAGTGTTTGTTTCCCATTTTCTCTAGGGCCCTTTATTTTGATTATCTAGTCCTGAATGTAGTTGTTGCATTGGAATCAAAGCTAGTAACAACAGATTATTGAATTTTTAAGGACAGATGAAATATTATATTCCTGTAGATAAACTGCAGGGAGGGACAAAAAAAATCAGTCACAACTTCTTCATTGGTAGACTGGATTTTCTGCAATAGTTTGCTAGTATGGGAGAGAAATTAGAACCTGTTTTCATTTTTAAACTCTTCAGATAGTCTGCTAAGCTTCCCATTCCATCATTCAAAGATTAAGAGATACTGGATCTGAACAGCAAAACAGGTTATAGGGTAGATGGCAGCTTAAACAAATAACGTCTTGTCTATGCTACTGGCTTCTCCTGCAGGAGAAAATGCTACGCAAGCAGAAGTTATCAGTGGAACAGACAGAGTTAACTGATGCTTATTTGTATCAGTTGGTTTCCAGAAAATGTCTTGCATGAAAGTACACAATGATCCTTAACAGAACATAAGACCTTTTTAATCTCTACCAGTTTACTGTAGAGTGAAGTAATCTGTCAACTGTGTAATATAATGCCAGTCCTTAATAATAAATATCCAACTTTGGGCCATGGATAATTACTGTTATTACCCATAGAAAATTGTTCTATGAAAATCTATTGAAATCAACAGATATTTTATTAGCCATTGTATGGTAAAAATTTATGGTTGCTTATCTTAACAAGTTCCTGTATTTACAGCTTCTCTTTGTACCTGGGTTTAATTTAGTTCCAATAATCCATAGCAAAGGCTTACTCACTATAAAGTTATAATAGCTCTGGTTCCAATCTAAATAATCCTAGAAGGCAGTTGATCCAAGCCCTATGCAAACAACACTGATTTAAAAACTATCCCCAAGGAAATTCAGGGTGAAGTAGTCTCCATAATAATAATCTTCTGGCTGATTCCATCTGACCAGTATCACAGCAGGGTTCTGTGATGTCCTTAATATGACCCAAATGTTACATCGTTGGAGAGGAGAATGGATTACTTTGTGGAGAGAGCGGATCTTTGGTTACGATCTTTTCATTTGGAATCAGAGGTTTACTGGTACTGTCCTGGAGTTTCTAGCAGCCAGAAATAAGTCAAAGAAAGTATATTACTCATGCAAGTGAGACTCAAAGTACAAAACTGGATACTGTTAACTTGCACCACTTCAGGCACTACTGTATAATTATATATTATAAGCCAGTAACCACAAAGTTTCTTTAAATAGTGCAAATAGATACTGCTGACAGAATGTGATTTTTCCTTAATCATGTTGCATATTTTTCATACGATTATTATCCTGTTTCTCTTTCCAAATGACTCCTAATATGGCCTCGTCTTCTCCCTCTTTTCGTTCCAGCTAGATGCTTCCAGTAGCCTTTATACCTATCTGGGATCCTTCCTTCTTCCTTTTTCTGTAGCATGGATGAATGCATCCTGAATGATTGGCACAGCACTTCCTAATTAGACTATGCCATTAGCCAGTCTAATTATGTCAATAACAATTTAACAGTGCTTTTTTTTGCTATCCTTATAAACTAGTGAGAAACCTACATTTCTCTTCATAATGTTCAGATTTTGTTTATTGATATGCCTTTTGCAGTAGATCTGTTTCTCTAAGCAGAATATTTCTAAGTTTAAAATGGTCCCAAGAATCATTCATTGGTTGCCTTTCTGATTGGTGTGGCTATTTGAATTTGAGGCAACTCCCCATGACTCCAGTGTAATGAGGAGCTAGAAGAGTTGTACGTATTTGGAATATATAGTGGAAAACCAACAAAAAGACTTTAAAAAAGTATGCTGTGTGCTATTTCTTGTTTGTTATGGATTCATGGTGCACACAAAGAAGGGACAGGTGAGCGGAAGGAAGGATGACCCTGACTGAGCAAGGTGTATGCAATCACAAAGCTCTGCCAACAGCCAGGTTGCTGAAAAGGAGACAATCTCCTGGGACTGGATTCTGTCCTTTTCCATCTGGACTTTTTGATAGATAGGAACTTAGCAGCCCTTTATGCTGTGGGAAAAAGGTGCAGAAATGCCGATAGCTCTCAGCAGCTACAAATGCTGATTTAGCCTTATGAAATTCAGGAGCCAAAGCAAGGGTTGCTGCACAGCCGTTGGAAGGATGTGTTTATCTGGCAACTGCTGATACACACATCCCAGTTACTGCTGAAAAGAAATTTAGGACTGATTCAGGGATACTAGCCTTTGCTGAAGCTGAGATAAAAAGTAATTCACACCTCTAGGTGATATGGCATTAATTGATAATTAACATAAGGAGGTAACTGAAAAGGAGGAGAAAAAGTTGTGTTCCACATTCAGTTAATTTCTGATAGCAGCTCATAATATGCTGGCCATAGATCCTGTCTGGTTGACAGTTTGTCTACAGAAATGAAGCAGCCGACTTTCCCCGTGTTATACATCGCTCTACATCATGATTGATATGCATGGGGAGATAATTTGATTTACCTATGATCTCTTTGGCTTCTCTTCAAAATCCTATCAACATTGGATTCTATGGCTACTAATTTCGTTGATTTTATTTATATATGTACATATATAAATATATATCATAAGATATATTATATAAAAATACGTAATATGTGTAATAAAAATATAGGTGCATCTGCTGTGAATATATTGAGATATCCCGAAGTTCCGTCAGATAGGATGCCAAGCATCATGTGATAAT
Source organism: Gavia stellata (assembly GCF_030936135.1). Classification (NCBI taxonomy): domain Eukaryota; kingdom Metazoa; phylum Chordata; class Aves; order Gaviiformes; family Gaviidae; genus Gavia; species Gavia stellata. Next base: position 8,386,900 of record NC_082618.1, read on the forward strand.
GAGCACCTTTTACTGCTGCCTTGAGCTGGGTTGTATTCAGGAGACAAGAGGCTTTCTTGTTACAAGTCTGCTAATGGCAGAAAAGAAATTATTTTACTAGGGCTGGTCAGTCATCTGGTGAAGATATCTGGTGATCAGCTTTTGAACCTTTAAGACTGTAGATTTTGGTATTTCCCCTCATTCACCTGAGGCCCCTACCCCCCAGCAGGAATATCAATCACAGGAAACCAGGCAGTCTGTACTGTTGAAATCATCAAAGCCATTCCTTGTTATGATCACCTCTAATCTGCTCAAGGTTTCCTAGCCCCATGTGTGTTTAATGAACAAATGAGTACATTTGTTTAGAATCAAAACAACAGACTACATATTGTGTGCTGGGTGGCAGGACAGTGATTAATCAAATTCCTCAGACTGCAAACTGACAGCTTTTTTTTAATTCCCACAGATCTTCTGAAGGGGAGAAATGAAGAGCTGAAGCCAGACCATTACCTCCGTAAGAGCCCCTCCCTGGAATCCCTGAGCAAACCCCCTATGGCCTTCAGTAGCAGAATGCTTACCTCTACCCCCAGCAGCTTGAAACCCCAAAGCAAACTCAGGTACCAACTCAGTTTCCTGGGAAAAGCAGCACACTGGAAAGATTGACAGCATTACCTGGCACCAAGATGAATGTTTTAATCTGGTGGACCCTTGTCTCCAGTGGAAACTCTGCTAGCTACTCTGTCCAGTTCAGAATTACCAGGCTATGTCAGATCCAGATCTCAAAATTCAGATTACAATAACCACAACTATCTGTAAGATGAGCAATCGTGACAAAATGAGGATAGCAAGCTTTCAGGAGCCACTAAGTTGTATACAAGAATTCCATCACGGGTACCAATGGTCAACCGTCATTATCTTACTGTAGCGTTGCATGTTATGGTGAGTTAAAAACTAAAAGGTTTGAGGTCCAAGGGGAAGCTGGACACATAATTTTCTTCTGTCTTGAGAAAAAACATTTATATTTTCCTCTGATTGCCACCGTTATTTCCAACAGTAGAAGCTGTAGGGTGGAGACAATGCGAGTGTTTTGATTGTTGGCCTTTAGCTGTCCTCGAGGTCTTGACTGTAGTACAGCTTCCAGATTTTTCATTTTATTCAAGAACTCGTTCTGTAGCAGCTCAATTGGATGTGAATTTGCTGTAACAGATTCTTTAGATAGGGTGTAGAATTGAAAGAAACTAAATCCTAGTTTTTGATATGTAAAGCAAAGAGGTTACTCGAAAATTTTGTAAATAAAGCTAATGAAAATGGTAGCAGAAATGCTGGGTTAACACATGCCATCACATATCTATAGGCTGCTCTTTTTTTAGCTCTTCGCATGCAGTGGCACCAACTGAATTTGTCTTATCTAAAGGCAAATATAGAATGCAAGCTCTGAAGGCTATTACAGTTTGGTTTACATTTAGGTTCTGTGCTGCCATTCTGCTTTGTCATACAGATATTATTTACACACTGGTAAAAAATAAGAGACTTCAAGCATATTTATCAGCTTCTCCCTTATGCTTCCCTGGATTAGTGTGGAGAGAAAGGACCCACTGGCAGCCCTGGCTCGGGAGTACGGTGGTTCAAAGAGGAACGCTCTGTTGAAATGGTGCCAAAAGAAGACTGAAGGTTACCAGGTAAGGGAATAGGTACATTTTTACTTTTCTCTGGACAGTAATTCATCAGTTTCCTATAGGTGTGCAGTAAGCAATGTCACTTCAAAGAAATATGTATATTTCAGTCTGCTGATTTTTGCATGTTTACTTCTACTGGGTGTCTCCATCCTCTTCCTTCAGATTTCTTTAACACTGCAGTCCCCAATATTACATTGTCATAAGTAATTTGTATACAAACCCCCAAATATTTACTGCATCAAAGGTCGCTGATGGTGAGAAACAGTGTATATGCGCAGCAGCTTCAATTTGGCATCAATTTTTGAAATCACCTCGTAATATTTTTTTGTAGGCTTCTGTGGGCGATGTGCTATTGTGAGAGTTTTTTCATTGGTCATTTCTGTAAAACCAAAGAAATATTTCTCTGTGTGGCCTTGACCAAATGAAGTTTGTGGCTTGGGGCCCCTCTTTTTCTAGTCTGCTGCAGTTTAACGGGATATTACAAAGCAAGTTTTGACTACTTGAATATTCCTTATTTCTTTGCAGAGTAATTTTTCACTGTTAAACCGGCATAATGATTTGTCCAGTTCTTGTATGGCCATTGCTGTGCTTATCAAGTTCTGGCTAGTGTTTGTATGCACTTGAGTTAGGCCTTTGGTTCTGCTTGTAACTGAGCTGTAGAAGGCAATTATAGAGAACAGTTCATCCTGTGATATATGCTGGGCGTGCAGGATCGTCTTGGTTTGATATAATGTTGAGATTTTTCTTTCTTAAGAATAATATTGTTTGTTACTTAGAGCAGAAGACAAAAGCAGTTATCACCACATGATACGCACCCCAGAGCAAGTCTTTAATAAAAGCAGAGTCTATGTTTTAAAGTAAATAATAAAATATTATTTTTCTTCACAACCAGCTCTTTATGAAGCATTAGCTGCAGGGTGCAGGAGTTTGGAAGAAAAGACAGTAGCTTTCCCTTTAAGTAAACTGAGCTATAAAAGTTTGAGTAATTTCTTAGCACTGGCATATTCATCTGGCTTGCACTAATTTCACAGAAGGACAGGTATCAAGAAAGCTCTTGACTTTAGACACACCTTAAAAAGAATAAAGCCAGGGTTAGTGTTCAGGCTCCAGTTCTGTGATACTGCCTAAAAGGCTACAGTGCTGTCCCCTGAAATTGTATGCTCTATGCTGTGTTGATTTATTTTATATCTCATCTACTAAAATTCTCCTGGTCTTGGATTTGAAGGTGTGGGGAAACATTCCCATCTAGTCCTCAGAAAAGAATTAATTTAATACAACTTTTCCAAGTCTAACTTCTGTTAAGCCACCAAACCCATCTCTTGAGTAACACTTCCTCCTGACAGTGTTGCCCTTTTTTGTTTCAGATGGCACATACGGTGAGCTTCCTCTTAAACAGTCTGAGTTCACTGATAGAAGTGTTCTCTGAGAGTCACCCTGTAGTTTTCTTTCTCTGCTTACACACAAGTTGGATTAACTGTATTGCTTTTAGAAATTATTATGTGGCTTTGCAAATATAGAGGCCTGTCCTGATTCTCTAGGTACAGACTGGCACCAAGAGTGACAAGTATTCCCTCCGTGATAGAACAGAAAAGGAGTTTTGTTATTCTATGCTGAACCCAAGTAGTGGAGCTAACTGTGTATCAGATATCAGGCCACCCAGGAGGTATGCAAGGCAATCTGGGTCTATTTGTTTTTCCTTTTAGTATTAGTCTCTGGAGGAAAGTATGTCCATGCTTCAGAGGACAGTGGAGGTCTTTGCTGTATATATATATGGCTGCTGGAGTATTGTTGCTACGTGACTGTCCAGATGACGTTTCAGAAAAAGCTTTGTCATTTTGGTTCCTGCTCTGATGAGGCTTTTGTCCTGTTCCTGGCTGTCCTCTGTCATTACTTTTTCTAAAGTAGCAGAATGAGTTTTCAGCAGTTTTTCAGAACAAGCAAGTAAAGCACTGACAAACACTGCATAATCCGGGAGACTCTGAGAAGTTCAGACTGTGATGTGGTGGGGGGCCTTATTACCCAGAACTCAGGGCAGAAATGAAAGTCAGATGAACCAAAGGACAAACATGGTATTGATTTATGGTGAGAGTCTTGCCTCTCTATCTTCACTGCTTCATTTAGAGGCATTATCTCTTGGACATTCTTCCTCAGATTCTCATTCCTGTTGTGTTCTTTGTAGTGCATTCACTAACTCTTCTTGAACTTGCTTTTCCCAGACCCTTGCACTCTTACGATAAGCCTGATATTAAGCTCCACAGGGAGGTTTTTATCATTCTTGAGTACAAAGAACTGAGTGGAGTAAAGAACATCATCCTCCTTCCTGCCTTAGCCACTGCAATGGTGGGAATGAGGTAATGAACTCCACAAAGAAGAACCCTGATGACGTACATGACTACTTTTCCATAGATAATAACCTTGTCTGTGAGGCATCATCTGTGCAAATCCCAGTATAATCTGTCGTATTCTTTCTAACATGAAGCCCAGAACCACAGACAACTTTGGATGCAAACTGTGTTCAGCTCTGTGGCACAGTGGAATGGGAGAATAAAGGACTTGCAGCTTGGCTGCCTAACTTCTTTTTTCAGTAGCAAAATGTACTGCCTTTGAGGTCTAGTAATAGTTCTTGAGCTGAGTTGGTGAGGAAGAGGGAGATTCCTTTCTGTTTAAAAAGATTTCATTAATAAGATGAGCAAAATGGATTAGAATAACTGATACTCTCAGTAGCAGCTACTACCTGTGTCCCAGATTCCCTGAGGAAAGCTGGATTAGTGACCTAGGAAGGTATCTGGGGGTAAGACCTAGGGACCAGCATAGAAGGCTCCACTTTTTAAATGCTTTAATCCATACAAGGCTTTTACTATAGATAGAAATTTACATCCTGCTCCTGGCATATATCCTTGCATTGACTACAGTGGGAACATTCCCTGGCTTTGAACTGCAGCGTGTTCCCCAGGAGGCAATCTCATAAAACAAGAGAGGGACACTGGAGGGAGTTGAGGGAAGTGCAACACAAATTAGTAGTGGCCTTGGAGGGTTTTCTTTTTTAAAAAAAGAAATTGCATGAGTTTACAGTAACTGAAGGGAAACATGAAAACATCTATGCTTCTCTAATCTGCGATGTCATTTCTAAGATCCATATTTAAACAGTGATTTGATTTCAAAAAGATATGAATGCTAAGGAGAGAGTAATTATTTAGAACATGAAAACAGAATCACTAGAATGAAAATAAAGTGGGAGTTCAGTTTAACAACTAGGACAAAAGAATATGAAAGTGGGATTGCATAAACTGTGGCATGATTGATCATATGATTCCAATTGTCGTATTTCAATGCCTAGATGAATGTTATCTGGCATTTTGGCCATCAGTTTGGAATAACTATGCAGGGGAGGTGCTAAAAAAAAAATCTCAGCAGTAAAAGGAATTGTAGTGAAATAAGGCTTTGGGCTCAGTGGCTTTGTGCAAAACTTCCTTGAGGAAAATATCCAGCTTAAAAAAAACAACCTTAATCTAATGTATGATTCCCTATAAGAATTGTGCACTGGCACGTGATCTCTTTTGCCAGACTGTTCCTTCTGCCTCTCTGAATTTGTTGACATCATGTTGTATAATGTAGGGTGATGAGATGACCAGACTTGAGAACTGCTTCTGTGGCTCTGGAACTCAATTACCGCAAGTCCTTTAAACCACAAAGCCTGCTGAGACTAAGTTATTTATTTTAAAATAGCTTTTTCTCTGTTGTCTTGTGGGGTTTTTTTCATCTATTTAAAAAAGATTATACATCATAGCAACAGTGTGAAGTAGAAATTGGGTGCCTCTTTTCTAATAGGCTCTGTTCCTGTGAGTTGTAACTCCTGGAAGCTGCTGAGAGTCATTCTTGTTGCATTATCACCTTCCATAATCATATCATTAGTGACTGTGGTGTTATTTAAGTGCCCTGGTTCTGTTTGCTCTCTGTGGAGACCATTTGTCAAGGGGCCAAACCTCTCTAGATTAAGTCTATTACTATCCACAGATGTATTGTGAAAACACGGAACATCAAGAGGCACTTAACCCGTGATCATTAGAACTGAGGATTATTGTTTCTGCCACATATGCCCTCTCCAGAGAGGGGAGGGAATTGCTACCATGTTAATGAATATGGTTCACTTAAAAGAACTATTTTCATGGTTTTTTCCAACCACTACACATCCATCCTATGGCACAGAGGAAAAGAGAATTTGAGACCAACTCTTTTCTCCAAAGCGCAGTCATGGTTATTCTTTTTATCAAAGCTATATTTGGTTTAAGAAGACCCATTTGGGATCCACTTGCTGAAGAACCACCATCTTTTATAGCAAAGCTATTTGTGCGGTTGTCTTAAGTAGAGGAATGCTACATAGGAGGAGATGAGGAATGTTCTAGAACTGACAAAGGGAAATGGCAGCTATACCTCTGAAAATTTTCAGATTTCGTATATTCCCAACATACACATTCAAGCCATTGCATTATATCACCTCCCTGACTATGACAGTGTCAGTACACCAGCTTATGGATAAAGGCAGTGGGCGTCTTCAGGAGAAGAGGCAATGCTCTCTATTAGAACAGACACCAATATGAGATGGCTGATAAATTGGTATTGGTCTTATAGGTATTTGTGGGACCAGCCTCAGATCCGATTTCATACCATCTGGAGGAATCTCAACAGCATGGAGAAACTACTAACCAGAGCAATCTTTACGTAGCTGTCATGTTGTACAAGTAGTTCCTGGAGAAAATAATTCCTTTTAATTGTTCTGCATGAAATACGCTAGCAACTACGAGCAAAACTAGAAGAAAATTATTTATTTGTTTCCATGCCTTATTCAGAGTTATTTGACTTTGCAGTAGGTCCCAGGAACACGGTGCAGTTTTAGAAAGTATGCTTAGGAGTATGTAGGAATTATTTTTAGGGCGATACTCTGACATTGTATTGTTTCATCTAAATTAGCAAAATACAAATATCTGTATGCCCAACCATTCTGAATATTAGCCTCAAAAGTTGTGAATTGTTTTTTAAAACTTCCTTTTCTTAAAACACAGATGGTTTTAGGGCTCTGATGAAATATCCTGATGGAGACTGTAGCCTGCATAGTTTCCAGAAATACAGATTGGCATTAAGAGCAGTCTCAATACTTCAACTTTTGTCTTTGCTGTATATATTAGCAAAAGTGCCTTTCCTGTGTAGTGCTTCAGCTATTCAAAAAGAAGAAAAAACCCTACCCTGAAGTATTCCCACTATTATGGCTATTCCAGCCTTGAGAGACAGAAATTAGAAACAAATTGCTTCCGAACATAACCTAAAAGTCATTTAATGTAATTCTGAATGCTTTTACTACTAGAAGCATAAAGCTGGTGTATCACGCTATGTAAGAGTTGGAGTCTCTGTATAGTACTACATTCTTTATGTAGCAAAGATGCAAAAGCTTAGGGAGAAAAATAAAGGCTGTTGCAGTATTTGCCGTTTGTCAAGTAACTACAGCAAGAGACTGGTTGACTAGTGGTTTGGCAGTGGATATAATATAAAGCTTTTTACTCTTTTGTATTCAGTTGAAACTCAGACTAATACTAGCTTTTTGTTTATGAATTTGTGGCTTTCTTTTTCTCACAGGAATTTGCATTCCTTTTCTTTTTGTACTAGACAGTATTTCCTCCACATCCTCTTTGTTCTCAAGCCCTATTCCATTATATTATCCCTGGCTTTTTCTCATATTTTTTTGACTCATTTGCTGGCTGGATGAGATCCAGCACAGATTAAGTGTGGCCCAAAGATGTACAAATGCAGATAAGCTGATGAGGACGTAACGTATTCCCTTTGGTCAAGTGGTCATGGGGCCGATGCATTCTCATTAGGGAGGTGGTCTCTCTCTGCTGCTAGGACAGCCAGCCAGGATGACTATTTTTTGACTGCTGATGCATCAAGCAGGCATATTCCTGGGGCTGCACATTGTGTTTGGATCCCCTGCTTTACAGGGGATCCAAAAGCTCCTTTGTGGCCAGTTGTACATTAACATGTCTGTGTTTGGCGGTTTCTTCCTTATTCTGGAAACTAAGGGTTATATTTAGAAACAAGAAGTCTGTTATTTCTTTGTACGTCATTAGCGTGGGTAGTTGACGTTATCTTTCTACTTAAGCAACTACTGTCTCAATCTTTTTTTGAGTCTTCACTGAGCAGTTTGCCTCACTTACACGTCGGTTGTGCACCTATCTTGGACCACAGAGAGTGAACAGAGACTATATTGCATACGCTACCACAGTCCTCAGGGTTGGTGCTCAGGCTGGCAGTTCTAGTAAAGAATCAAAGAGCTGAATGGGACAAAAACCAGGATCAACCCTCTCAACCTCTGAACCTGGGCGGAATACAATTCCTGGGACTTGGCTTGTAAAACAATTGATCAAACACTTCCTTTGACACTAATATAATGGAGCTTAGTTTTAAAGCCTTGAGAATCCCAGCACAGCTGTGCACTGTGTCCTAAAGAAATACAGAGGAAGAACCCAGTTGTTTCTCTGTACCTGCACTTGGGTACGGGAGTGATTCTCTTACCCTTTTCTACCTTTTTGTGTTTGCGTCAACAAGTAGCGTAAACTGTTTCAGTATGTTTCCAAGCAACATTAACCAGGTTTCGGTCTAAATATTTAACTAGTCATGAGAACTATGTAAGCTGTGGCATTCCGTAATTCAGCAGTAACAGAGGAGTGGATGTACAGGTTTTCTGGCCACCTTTCCAAGTGAGGCCTTTCAAGTATCAAGGATAGGAGATATCTGCTGTTACACACTGTTTATGTGCGCTTGGAAAGACTGGATTGCCACAGTACTGTGATCTTGTGTGCCGAAGATCAGCACCAAAACAAATAACTCCCAATTTGTGTGATGTGGGTGAAGAAAAACACTGAACAAAACCCCTCCAGATTTAAATGTCAGCCATCCATTCATCCTAAGCAGCATTCATGGCAGAGTCTCTCTCTTCTGGGGAGGACTGGGAAGATGTCCCTTCTGCTATACTAACCTGTGTGCCTGAGATGAGAGTCTTATGGCCACAGCCTGCTGAGTAAGCCGGAAAAAGCTGTCTGTCTTAATATTTACCAATACCATTAATGCAACAAAGTCCTTTTCTGGCGAACGATGACACTTACCCTAAAGTACCATATGCTAGCATATCCCTTCTGTTATGAGAGGGTGCACATGCTTACTAAGAGCTCGGCATCCACAGTACTTGTAGCATTTTGACATTTAGAAGTAGGACATATGTGCAATGGGTTTTTTCCAGGAAGTTGTTAGTATATTCTGTGAGTTTCTGAGAAATGGGTGACATTCTTGGCTCTCTTTGTGTTTCTCTGATTTTTGCTGAAGAGGAGGATGTTGACTTCAGAGAGACTTTTTCTATCTATGCAAAAGTTGAAGGGAGTCTTGGTAATAGCTGTTGAGATAGGAGGGATTATCCTGTGTTTAAATAAAAATTGACAATAAGTTGGCCAGGAATTTTGCTCCCAAGTCTGCTTTGGACCGTCTTTGTGACTTTAGCAGACTTGCATAAAACCATTGCCTTGATTTCCCTAGCTGTTAAAATACAGATCATCGTATCATATCATATCATTGGATGATGATGAGTTTCAGTAATATTTGGAAAGATGCTCTGATGAAAAGGGCAATTTTGAGAGTGTTCAATTAATGAAAATACAGGCTTAAAATTTCAAGATCTTCCCAATTTTTTTCCAGACTAAATGTTTTCTTTTTTCTAAATAAAAACACTTATAGCTGAATGTGTACATGGAGTTTCTCTGTATGACCCAGGGTTGGGTCTGGAAAATAAATGCAGCAGCCAAATCATGGCATGTTGGGAATAATCAGGTTGATTACCAATGTGCAAACCCCCTTCACAGTGATGCCAATGCATAAACGTGCTTCTCCAGTGTAGCCAAATAACTTGAGCCAAGCTCTACCTTTTTTTCCATAAGGGGCTTTATCCTGTAAACAAGTACAAGTCTCTTGATTGGAGGGATAAAAGAAACACCCATGCAGCTCTCTCATGCGTAACTTTCTATCCTGCTGGGTAATTTTAAAAATAGCATTTACATTCTATCCATCCCAAAGTCCAAGACGCTTTCCTTGTGTTGCCTGGATGCAATGACAATCAGTGAAAACACTGAATTGATTGGGCACCAGCTGGAACAGCTCCAAATCGTGAATGTAGCCGGGAGAGCGCTGAGGCCTGCTGCCTGTTCCATGAATATCCTTTGCTGTTGAGACCTCTCCCCACGTTGTTTCCATCCTTTACGTTGAGCCTGCTGCAGTCTGCAGCCTACCCCTCTGCCCAGGAATTCCAGGACATGGCTAATCTCTGAACTCTCAATACAGATAATTAGAAATAGCTGTGGGAGCAGTCAGTGTGGTCATTAGCAATTCTGCACCAGTGCTCCAGGCAGGAAGTAGCTGTGCTGCTGTCTCGGACACAGAGGGGAGCTAGTTCCTCCCCCTCTCTCCCTCCCTCCTTCCCCAGAGTATCTGTGTGGTCCTTGGAGCTGTGCTGCTGCATCTTCCCTCTTGCAGCCTTGGGAATGAAGAAACACAGCCCACTCTTTCTTCTCCCTGCCGTTCAGCAGTGGTGTCATACGAGAGTTCATGAGAAAATTGATGGCAGTGTTAGTTGTGTAGCAAGCAGGGAGTTGACTTTCAGCAGGTGAGCGTAACAAGTATAAGCTATACTGAAGAGCAGAAAAGAGATGTATAGCAAAAATAAGAATTCGTCGATATCTAATGGGATTACTACAATGAGGAGAACTTGTTAGTTCCTGGTCTTGCTGTGTAATCCACCTCTGCCTCTCCAGGTATAACTAACACTTGTTTTGCCTGCTCACTGAATGTGACAGTGGTGTAAATTACAGAGGTACCAGTCATACTTCATATATATCTTTTGTCATCATTACCTCATCTCTGAAATGGTCCAGAGATGTCCATAAAATTGCTTCTGCTTATACCAGCTCTCATTTGGTCCTGGATGTTTGTGTAAGAAAAAGCCAGCTCCCTGTGAACTTAGCATTATACATTCTCTCTCGTTCAAGTGGAAGCTGGTGTGCGAAGTGATAAATTAAGACCCAAAATGAGGAATATGTACAACTCCCTGTTACTTTACTAGCCTTTAGTGAGACCTTTGAAGTAGGTGACTTCTAGTAATGAGAATGTTGTCATGAGGTAATTTGCATTCAAAGCAACTCATTATTTGCTAGGAAAGGTTCAAATACATTCACTGTGTGTTACGTGCACTGCGCCAGCAGCTACTCTCAACCCTTGTTCACTGGAATTTGTTTTCATTTTTAAGTCAGTATATATTAAAATGCAAATAAAACCTAAAAAATGTGAACAAAGTATAGCGAAATATTTGCCAGTCCACACAGTGCTGGGAGCAATAGATCTAGATGGTGGGTGTGAATGGATGCTATTTGGCTCACTAGGGAGGTTGTTCATATGTATAGTTACAGTGATGATTTCAGTGTCAGTAGTAACTGGTTTTCACCTTGCAAGCAGAGGAAATGGGAGGTCACATAATTACTTTATCACATACTACCTTAAATATTTCCCATTTAGTACTACTTTCATTTTTTATTCTTATGAAAACTTTAGCTGTAGCAGCACCACATCTCTTCTGTAATCAAAATACCAGAACTAAGCTGCCTTGTAGAGGTCATGGACCTCCTCAATACCTCATGCAGAAAGAGCTGAGCTTGAAGAGTGCACAGATCATTTTAGAATGGCTTTACAATTTACACTGAATGATGTCTCTGAGACAACTCCCGTCAGATGAGCTTGTTTTGAGCACAGAACTTTAGAGAACATCATGCTACCTATTCTTGCCAGTCTGACTCAACTAGGAAAGGTAATGAAGAAAATTGGACATGCCTGACTTTTTGGTATCTTCTCAGATCTCTGGCTTTTGAGAGACTAAAATAATTGGGAGCTGAAAAATCTTTGCGCAGGATGCATGACAATAAGCTTGTTAAAGTTCCTCTTTTTACATGTCCCTGCTCCATGTGACTACTGTAGTCAACTGATATTTGATGCTTTTGCAAAAAATATAGTCATTAGCTCTCTTTCTAATGTCTTATCTATGCTAAGAAGGCTCATTAATTCACACTTACTGAAGTAAATGATAAACGGTAAACCCAAGGCAACACCTGTGGTAGCAGTGGAGTAAGGAGCAAACAGAACCTAGGAATGTGATGGGAAACGGGGTTTCTTTATAACAAGGAATGTAGTAGACAGGATAACCTTTAAAGAGCTGGCACCAGTTCCTTCTCATTTCACTGTGCTGTGAATTGTTATACATTGAATAACTGAATATGTTAAATTACATAATTTAACAGCATTTTCACATAGCCTTTTATGTTATCTGAGCTATGTTGTTTCATACACTTGTAATCAGCAATAAGATGTATGACTTACTGACATGGCTGGTAGAAGCATTAGAAATATGGATGATAGGGACAGAAACACAAAGTTTCAAAGAAAGGTTAAAACAATTCTTACAGAGACTGCAGCTGCCTGAACCATTTGAACTAGGGATATTAATACAGCCTGGAGGATAGAAGGTCATTTGGCTTCCTTCCCAATCTTGGCTAGCCGCTTAATCTGTATACAATAAACAGTATTGCTGTTCCACAAGTTATTCTGGATTTCTTTTTTAAATCAAGAGGGATTACTTTATTGTGTATTCCATTTAAGAGAAAAAGATTTGTCAGAGAATTCAGAAAGTTTCCTAGTAGTAGATGGACTAAATGTGATATGCAAATCACTTTAGACTTGCAGCTACCCATTGAAAATAGCTGTGTGCAATTTTCCAAGTCATCTGGGTGCACCCTGTAATTACAGAAGAATCCAGGCAGTCTTTAATTTTAGGCATTCATGCCTTTCATCCGTGTTAACGGGACCTGACCACACTTCTAATTCACCCGTATTTCCAGTAGATTGCCCAGATGTTTCATATCTTTGCTGGAGCATTTTAGATGAACTGGAGTGTTTTGTTTGCGCAGAAGGTTAGAATCATGCTAAAAGGAGCCCTTCTTCACTTGTATTGCTTCTTAGGAAGTATTTAGAACTTGCCTATCCAGAGCTCGAAGTTTATATGCTTGCTTTGATAGAACCTTTTTGGCTGAAGCCCGCTAATGTGTCCCCAACCAGTTAGGGTGTAGTAAATCCAGACTAGATTTGCAGTGTCATGCAGCTATTGTTAAAGATCGGTGGGTGTAGGTAATCTTTGGAAGTTGCCTTTCAAGGTACCTTGATCAGATTTTACATTAGAAAGGTCAGAGTTCAGATTTCCAGAGATGAGGCTCATGAAAAGGACGTTCCTGTTCAGACATCTGGGTCTAAATATAACCACGTGAAAACACTGAGCTGTAAGACTTTTGGTCTGTGAAGGAGATGTGGGTCTCTCGTTACTGATAAGCAGGAAGGATTGCAGAAAGCTGAGCCAGTTAAAGGGGAGCTGCTATTAAAAACAAGGCAATTCCCTTTGGTTTATTCAGTATATTTATTTTAACTAGTTCTGTCTTCAGTATTTAAGTTTATATTCTGTATGGGCTGAACCTCAATAATTAGCCACTCTGGCATGTTCCTGGTGTGCCGTTCTGTACCAATGACTTCAGAGAGGCGGGAGGGCATGTTGTACGCCAAGGCGGGAGGGTGGGAAGAATGATGCTAAGGTCATGCTTATTGCAAGCTCTCTTCCACAGAGTTCCAGGCTAGCTTCAAGCTGATTCATGTCTATAATTTATAATTCTGGTTCTTATAGTGAAAATTATGACTCAGAGAGCCATTGCTATGGACACAGTAACATCTGCGTAGCGGGAATATCTTGTGTCAGTATTTTAACATACTCAGGCTGTAATGAAGAGCGTATGATGTCATTGTTGCCTTTTACTGAAGAGTTGGAGTCAAAGATCTAGTGAAATCTAATGGGGTGGTTGTTTTTTCCTCAGATAAACAAGAAATTGTTTTTAGTGAGAACAGATCACACAGATTTCCCTGTGTGTCTTTACTGTGGCTCTCATAGTGCTCTGTTATCTGCAAGCGAAAGTCCTGTTCCTGGGGTGGGGGGCTAAGGTTAATGACTTGCAGGTGTTTAGTGTCTTTTTTGACTTGGCCTGCCACTGATATCATAGATAATACATTTGCTCTCTAAATAACATTGCCTGGATTTTTTTTTTTTGCTTTGCTTAATGTCAGGTACTTTCATATTCATACAAATGAACCATACTGGGTACTTCGGTACTTTCAGATAGCTGCGATCCCCGGTGTGTTTCCAGATCCCAGTCTCTTAATATTCCCAGTGCATGTATAGTAGTTCACTCATGAGCTTTCATTTGAAGTGAATGAACTATTTTCGCTGACAAGAAGCCTGGGAACTACACTGGAAGTAGTTTAGTCTGGACACCTCTGTGCTCTACACAGTACTCCACTGCTATCCCAGCAAACTTTGTATCCTCACATCTTTCCATGCTCCTTTTGGCCATTCCGCACAGGGTATGTAAAGATGGTTATGTCATCATGCTATAGTAACACCCCTCTTCTTGCCTGACTTTCATATTCTTTCAAGATTTTCAACTACACCACCCCCACCTCCCCAATTATTTTCTTAGCAGCACCATGGAAGACCCAGGTCAAGTGCTGCGTAATATGGATATGATACATCTTCTCCAAAGGAAGGGAGTAACCCTGAGCGCTGCAGGCCTAAGCTACTTGGCACCCCTTGACCCATGGGCCAGGGGTTAATCTGTGATGCAGATGTCTTTAGCAGCGTAGATCTACTCATGGCATGCTAAAGATAGACATGGGGGTAATAGTGACCATGAGACATACTGTGACCATAAGATGGCAAATTTTTCACCCTGCCTAATGAGCACTACAACTCTGTTTGATCTGCAGTCCCTATTCCATGATCTGCAGTCCCTATTCCATTTTCATATTTCTCCCTACATTCATTCTGCTTACACTCTGATGGTGCATCTTCCTCCTAAAGGTTGCCATCCTGTATAGGTTAACTTCTAGGTCTCTCATGAGAAGCCACATGCAGTTTTTCAGAGCCTGGGGTGGGAGTTCTGCTGTAAGCACACTGGGAGACAGAGAAATCACCAAACTCTCCATCCTGCAGTTTGGAAGTGTACATTAACAACCAGCACGTACGCAAATAGCTCCCACATATTCACGGACTGTGTGTTGAGGAATAGAGAGGTGTGGCAGAAAGACTGAGACAGGTTCCACTGCCAAAATAATCATAAGAAGTGAATAGTTTCCAAGGTGTTCATACCCTAAATTGTTTTTCTTTTTTTTTTTTTTCCTGGCTTCAGCGGAGCCAGAGATCTTCCAAGAAATCAGAATGCCTCTATTTTGACTTAATTCCTCCTGGTGTGGTATAGTGGGGAGGTATTACAAATAAAGCTGCAGTGTAGCAAAACACAGAAGATCACTTTTCATTTACCATGTCCTTATATCCCAAATTCAAAAGTAATTAACAGAGAATCCAAGATGAAATGCCAGAGAGGGGTTTATACCATGTATGAAATGGAAATGCATTTGTTTAGAGGAAAAAAACCACAATTCACTGATGCTTGTTGGATGTGAAAATGGCAACTAAGTGGTTTTGAGTATGTCTAAGTGTTTGTTGTTGTACTATTAACTGGACAGTTGAGCTGAACCTTCAAACAGTCATTTTGGGTTTGCGTGTAGGACAAAAATTCAGATTTGAGATCATTTTCTCTGTTGATCATGACATACCACTTTGCAGTAGATTTAATCTGTGGTTTAAATATTGTCAGCAGAACCCTATCCTTGAATTTTTGCTTGTTTGTAAGTCTTGGATCCAAGAATTACTGAAGATGACTGGCTGGACAATGCTGTTGGAGATGTGAGGATTTTTGGACCTAGTTCTGATTTTATTGTAGACATTAGCACTTCTTATCTCTAGGTATTGCTAGATGGGAGGAGGGGAAGAGTTTTAGGTATAGTTAAAACTACAAAGATGAGTAAATTTATCAAACTGATGCTGGGCTGGTGAAATACTGTAGGAAGGAACAGTTTTCTATCTCATGTGTCTCTCATAATAGCATCATGAAAATGAGGATAGGATATAATGTTCCCACACAAAAATGACTTGCCTTTTTGTCTAGTCCTGTTGCTTAACTAAAGCTTTGTTTGTTCCTGTTTCCATGGCCTCTGGCAGGGAGGGGGACGACCTCCATTTTCCGTTTCTATCATACAATATAAAATGAGAATATTGGCATTCAATGGTAGGCTATTTGCTGATAAAATATATTGGCCTCAGTAAAAACACTTCTGTAATTTGGCAGTCAGTCCTTTCCCGCTAACTGCAGATGGATAAATAGTAACTTGTTTGTCTGAAACATCAAGAAAGCAGAGTAATCCAGCTTCAGCCAATTCCATAACACAAAGTTGGACTTCCATGGTGCGACTTTATGGATTAGGCAAAGCCAAGACAGCTTTCAGAGCAAAATATTTTTTTTTCTTGTGATGGTATTCAGCCACTCTGTTGCATTTCTTTTATCTCCATTGACAGATGTTAATAGAGCAAAATAAAATGTGGTGGCTGGTGCAGTGCAGTAATGTCTGCTGCTGAATACCTGCTTTCTGAGCCCATTAGATCTGTAGATTTATTACAGCCAGAGTATTTTAGCCTGAAATATTCTGTACTGCTCCAATTTGAGTCATGTTTGGTTATGGACATTTATTGCTAATCTGAAATCCTGACTGACTGGACAAAGTCCAGGTTGGACAACTAATCAGTGAGGCATCGTAAGTGAAGAGCATATGCTAAAATACTTCCTGTCTGGGTTTTAGTGCGTCTGCATTAGCTTTTGTATGAGAGATGCAGTAAAAGCTTTGTCTTTTGGGGAACCTTGAAAGAAACCGGAAAATAGCTCAGTAAAGAAAATGAAGTGGCGGAGAGTCTGAGTTGAAGTTCAGCACACAGGAAGCTGTGGCTGGCGAGAATGATTTGAGGGTAGCTCCACACCTGCTGTAGGGTGAGAGACGGTGCAGTAGCATCGTGTCCTGGAGCCTTCCATGCTCCAGCAGCTGTTACTTTTCTAAGCAATATCACTTAGTTGACTGTTTTGTTTTTAGCTGGTATTTGGAACTACAGCAGCAAAACTTGGCCATGAGAATTCCTTAGTGTGCTGGTATGGCCAGTCAGTGCAAACAAGAGCATTAGAAAGGTCACCTTGTTCACAGGATCAGAACTGGGCCACAAGCATATGTTTAACTACAGCTGTGCCTTGCAAGAGAAGCCCTGTGAAAGAACCCTGAGCGCACTCTGTACCCCCAGTAATCTTTGTATTTTAAAGGAGTTCCTTACCGATGGGCTGATTTTAAATTAACAGTTTCTGTAATCACTCTAATCCACTTGTTGAACATAACACGTTCTGGACTTCAGTTGTCATGAGTAGGGAAACTGGGTTTCCTTTGTGCATCTGAGTGCACCCTTGTAATAGGTTATGTGACTAGCAACGAAGAATCCCACCATCTAGCAACAAGGGGAAGGAAGATGTTTTTTGACCATTTAAACTTGCAACCATATTACACTATTTCTTTCAAAATGTTTCCTTTTCACTGCCCTCCTGTTGGAGCTGGCAATGGGGGGAGTGTTGCTACAGACAAGTCAGAGATTTTTCTAGCTCAGCTCTGGGGTTTCATTTGGGTGTTTATTAATACATCCATGTCCCCCGAAACATTGCTTTCTTGAGCAAACTCAGCCTTGTTGTCATGTTAGGAAATGTGTGAAGACAAGATTTAAAGGTTTCTGTTTGTTTCTGTTCCCTAAGGATCTGGTATTGTACTTGTTACCAGTGACGCGGCCACATTTATTTGTCAGTGACTATGGTAGCAGGAGAGTGAGCATCAGCAAACCTCTGTTCTCTCCTCAACTACTTATGGCTCCTTTTGCGAATTAGGGTAGATGATTAAATTCTGTATCTTAGACTTCCCATTCTTTATCTGCCTTTTGTTAAGTGCTCTGTGATGTGCAGATGAAAGATGCTGCACTGATAAAGAATATGAGAATGCAGACATACATTCATGCAAATGACTGCAAACTGGGCACATCTGCCCAGCTTTTGGCAAGCTGCCCATTCAGCTGTTGCTGTTGCCAAGTTTGAGCCTCCCTCTCGCATACAAGTAAGCACATTCTTTATTTAGGGCTTGAGGGCTATGTTAGTGTTTCATCAATTTGATACCACTTTTGATAAGGTGCTGAATCAAGTCATAACTGTTAATTCCACATTCTCATTAAAGCATGTATCTGCTGTGTAATATCAGAAAGATAACAGTGGTCAAATACACTGATTACACTGCCTCATCGTTCTACAAATCCATCCCTTTGTTACACATCCTGAGACAAGGAAGTGTGAAATCAATTACAAAACACCATTTTAATATATCAATAACTTCTGTTGAAGGTGCTGGAGAAATCATATTTCTGCCATTCCGTAATTGAAAGGGACCAGATAAAGTCCTTCCTCTTGCCAGCACAGGAAAATTGCAGGTGCAGCATGTGCTGCACATGGTATTTCTCACCTTCTAGAAAGCATTGGAGAGAGTCTCTCTGTTTGGGGCCTGGTGTGAAAAACATTTAACTCCTTAATAATCCCTTATCCAGGACTTTGAAACTTGCCATCCTACTTGGTATTTTTCTACTTGACATGAAAAAGAAGGGGAGAATGGAAAATATAAACCTATGTTCCTTTAATACTCTGAGTTTTTGTTTCATGACTGCATAAAAACTATTGTTTGGAGATTTTTTTTGTTGTTGTTGTGTATCACTGTTCAGGGATGGTTCATGTTTTCTCTTACAGAATATTGATATTACCAACTTCAGCAGCAGCTGGAGTGATGGTCTGGCCTTCTGCGCTCTCCTGCACACGTATTTGCCTGCACATATTCCTTACCAGGAGCTCAACAGCCAGGATAAGGTAAGATTTATTGTACCTGCTCCTACATCATTTGCAGAATCCACAGTGAACATTATCCATTTTGATGGATAAGTGGTGGAGACACAGCATTGCAAGATCTTGGTCTTGATTGATACAAAATAAGCAGATGGGGGCAACAGTAAGAGACAAGTGTCAGTTGAGAACTTAGAAAGCAAACAGACTGGATGAAAAGGGTAAGGAAACCACTAGCGAGCTCCCAGAGAGAAATGCAGGGACTACTGGATAAAGAGTTAGTGACAAGTTGCCTGAAGCCAGTGAGTGCTGCTGATAAACATGAAGACAGCATCCCTTTTGAAAGGCTACAGCATTTGTGGACTCTTGAGTTAGCAGCACACATCAAAGGTGCTGTATCAGTAGGCAGACATTCATTGAGCTACTTGGACAGCAATGTATCTAAAAGTTAGACCATGTCAGCACGCTCCAAATATGTTATTAAGACCCTCACAAAGGGGAAGAACCTGGAATTACTGGATTTACTTCAGACAGCTAGTGTCTATTACAATAAGAATTATACTATATACAGGATTGCCTTGTATTAGTTCACACCTCTTCAGAAACCTCTCACTCATAATAAAGACAGAACCTCAGTGGTTTTTTTTGCCCAGCTGTAATCAGTTCCACAAGACCCTATTTGTCAAAAACAGAGGGCTGTAGCTTGGGCAAAAGTAGATGAGCTATTCAAAGACAAAGAACTTGTTTGTGAGTATACCTTACTAATGCAAAAATGTGTTTGTTGAATCTAGTGGTTTTCAATTTTCAAATATATCTGCTCATTTAAACTTACGATTAACCAGATGCAAGGTAGGGTTCAGGAATCATACTCTGATGAAAATCCTTTTGAACTTTTATTTTTACAGAAGAGAAATCTGCTGTTAGCATTTCAAGCTGCTGAAAGTGTAGGCATCAAACCCAGCCTGGTGAGTAATCTTCTTTTAGCAAGGGAAGACTTGCTGCATGCACTGTTCCAAAGCTTTTGTTGCCATGTGGCTAGTCAGTCAGCTTGCACTGAAAATATTCACATAGTGCTAGGGAAGACTGTACCACCATCTCTGAAAGTTCATAGTGTTAGGAGAACTTCCAGAAAGAATTTGTAGAATCATAGAATTAATATAATTTGAAGGAACTTCTGGAAGTCATCTAGAATTGAAATGAGAGTATTGATTATGTCCTCCTCTTGGAAACAGATTCCAGATGATTCCTGTTTTCATGGGCAGACTTGCCTGTTAGACCATTTTCTTTCCTTTTGTTTTAGTGTTTTAAGAAACAGAAGGATAATTTGTTTGTTAAACTGTTTAAAAAGCCTTTTCTAAGATCAACAATACGATGACAAGGAAGAGATAAGTTTAATATGAAGGAAAAAAATATTACGGGGTTCATGAGCTAAATACAAAACCAAAGACATGCGAAGAAGCAGCAATTTACATGAAGTTATGTAGAAAATTGATCTTTGATTGCAGATGAAAGAGATCTTTTCAGAATGTAAAAAGCATATGGCTGTTTAACTAGTTTGTTAACGAGTTTCAGAATTGCACTAGGCCAGTAGATCATTCCCATGGACTTTTATTCTGTATGTGGCTTTAAGGAGCTCTGGAATGGAAGCAGAAGTAGTGTTCAATAGCCACAGCTACTCAGAGGACCCAGTGGATGTTCCCAGTGGTGGTGCTTGACTAAGTTTTGATGATGTGTCTGTCCTATGCAGGAACTCAGTGAGATGATGTACACAGACCGGCCAGACTGGCAGAGTGTGATGCAGTACGTCGCCCAGATTTACAAGTACTTTGAGACCTGAGATGCAGAGCAAGAGGGGGACAGAAGTGGGGAAGAGAACAAAGAATGCTACAGATGCACTCGATCACTTTAAAAATCTGCTTGCTCCTCTTCCACAGCCAACCTAAGCTCTTAGTTTGAAAGAAAGCTCTTCCATAATTTTGATTACATATGGGACTGCAACCAAATAAATATCCATTGTCCATCTATACAAAAACAAAATTAATCTGTAATTTTATTCCCACATGGAAATTGCAAAGCATTTTCGAACATGCGTGGGATATTTCTGAAGAGGATCCCTTGTACTAAACAATGTTTGCCTCAAACCAGACTCTACCAACAGGAGACCTGCTACAAAATGAAGTTCTAAATCAGTGTGGGCTATGCTGGCACTCAAGGGAGGCTGGGAGATTAATATTAATACAAAAGCTCACAAAAATGCTGCTCTTGCCAAAACATGCTTAACTCATCCCAAATACATGTTCTTTTCTTGCCTCCATATCTTTTATAAAACGTCATGAGAGATGCACAATAAGTGTGTAGAACTTTAACGTGAGTTATTCTCACGCATCTGACCCAGTAAGTATGCTAGTTTGCTTGGCATAGCTTAACCAGCAGGATAGTAACAGGATCGTTTGTAACTCAGAAACCACGCTCTGCTGCATCACCAGTTAGTGAAAGAACTCTAAAAGATCCTGTTAGGTGCTGGGACTTCATTTCAGATCAAACAGAAGTAATCTCTTTGAGGAAAAATAGCTTTATTACTACAACTTCATGACTTGATTACTATGGGAAGCCAGAGCTTGGTTTCCCAGCTGACTGTGCAGGCACAGTTACCATAGGAATATTGCAAATGTAAGTTACTAGCTTTAGTTTGCAAGGTGCCCGTTAATCAGGTGATGACTCTTTAAGCAATACATCTCAGTAGTTCATGTTTTTGCGGATTAAGTGGAGTAACTCCTTTCTTCTGTGTTGATCCTGTATAATCAGCACAGATGTGTAATTGCTGTGTAGAGGCATGAATCTTGAGACAGCCTGTGCCCTGTTCAATAAAATGTAGTCCATGGGGCACTGTTACATGCTTGGAAGTAATGTTACCCTGTAAAGGAACACAGAAATATATTAATACCAATGGAAGTTGCAACTTCACTCCACAAATTATAAAGAATGTAACTGGAACCCCCCTCTGTGTCACGGAAGTCTCCCAGGCGCCAGAGAATAGCTTCTCTGCTCAATAATACTGTTAGTAAAATGTCTGAAAGATACTGTTTGATTTCCATTATACCGTTTCTCTGCTTTTCACCTCATGAAGTTAAATTTTCCATTTGTCTCCAAGGATAGCAGGATCGAACAGGCTGCTTAATTTGTTCTAGGAGCACGTCTTGGAGAGCACGCTTTGTACAGGACCTCATAGAAGGCTGCCTAGCTGCTTTAGGTTATACTCGTAGAAGAAAGTTGTTGTTTAGTTAGCATGTTTAACCCCGTGACCAGACTTGATGCTTTGTGAATGTTAATTGTAGGGAGCTAGGGATCATTTCTCTCTTACAAAAAATAATAGTGTGTGCTCACTGCTCTTAACTCCTGAAAAAAGGCTCATGAAATAGAAACAAGCGATTTCACAGAAGAAACTTGGTTTCAGGTTTTCTGGGGCTTTGCAGGTGGCTGATCTTAGCCTCTGGCTTCCCCAGAGTGCTTTGTTGTTTGTTTTTTTTTAATACTACTTAATTAATAAACAAGCTAATTCAGACTTTGGTTTTCTCACAGCAAAATACAGGATTAAGGGATAGATGACAGTGGCCAGGGTCGGTGAATGTATTGAATAGAAAGGAAGTTGGAGGAATGCAGTGTATGCCTATTCCACAGGAGGAGAAAAGCATCACTCGCTCTTAGTTTTAGTCTGACATTTATTCTAATGCATCACCCCCAGGAAAGTCTGATTCAAATCTTGTGAGAGTCTGTGTGATAAAAAAGGACAGTGGCACGCACTTACAGTGCCCTTGCACTCTGTGTGTTATCCTATACTGTCAGAAAGCAGTTGTAAATGCTGGCCAGAGTTATTTCTTTGCAAGAGAGTGCTTTCTAAATTGAATTAACTCTCCAGTATTTTTCAGCATACACTCTGCCATCCCTAGAGAACATAGGACTAGTTGCTCTAAGTGTTCTCAGATACAAGTCTCATGTTATGTGATAAGATGGAAGAGAAAAATCGCTGCTAAGCAGAGTTCATTTAGGAAGGCAGTCACACTGCAGAGCTCCGTTGCCTTGTGGATGCAGCAGGCTCTTTTCCCTTGAGGTATCCTTTGGCAGAGATCCCAATTCTCTCCAACAGGCTGTAGTGCAAAGCATAGTGAAGTCGACACAGAAAATTCCATATTCCTCAGTGGGCTTTGGATTGGGCACTTGCAGGGATGAGAAAAACTGTTTTAATTCCCAGCGTCTGGTAAACATTTCAAAGTCAGAGGGCTCCACTTGATCTAAAAAAGAAAGATAATCTTAACCCTCTGGTCACTGGAAGTGTGTGTTTCATGTGACTGTCAGATGTATGCTAAATACGTATATTATCTAATGTGTCGGTATCATTTGCTTCAAGCCCTGTTCTGACATTTATTCTAATCTGTTTCTCCAAGACTTATTCTAACCTTACAAACCATTCTGTTTGATCTAGCAGCTTTTTTTTAAATGATTTTTGCAAAGCAATGTTTCTGTCTTCTCTTTGTAGCTTATTCTCCCATGCCCCCAGTAACGTAGACCAAACACTAATTCTATCCAATTGTAATGGTATATCCTTAAAAATTTTTTACTTATCTAGGAGTTGGAACAAGGAGCTGTCTGTCCATAGGGAAGAAGGTATTCAGTTTTACCATTTGCTCAATGTTACTCTTCAGTCCTCAAAGCTGCAAAACATCTCATTTTGAAATGCTGATACTTTGAGATTGAGAGATGCTCTTCCAGATTATTTTTTGAGATTAAGAATATTGTTTATGTGTTCATTTAACTGTTACAATATTGTGTATTTTTTATTCCTTTTGAATCTTGCACAGTTACATTTCTAGACCTGGATTTTCAGAATTACTGTTGGTTTTTTCATGCTGCCTCAAAATTTGAATATTAATTTAAATTTGTCCCACACAAGATGCTGCAGACCAGCCTGATTTTCAGAAAATCTACAGGCCCTTGTAAGACATCTCAAATTTGAAATGCGAAATTAAAGTTCTAGCTGCTTTTAAAATTAGAGAGATGTTAATTAAGTTAAGCTAGAGGGTATAGGGCTAGTCTTCACAGAAGTTCTGAGAATCCCCTGAAAATGTGCTAGAATGGAACATGTGATGATATGACATGGATGGTATAATGCATTGTATCAGTAACAGTTTGCCTAAACTGCCTAAATCCTTTCTGACTTTGCCTCTTAGGAGTAATGGATCTTTCCCTGATGCAGGCAGATGAAATCTCGTCACTGTGTCACCATATGCTCCCTAAATATAGTCACTCTTAAACATACCTGCACATGCTTGTATGTGTGTACTTGGGTAGTCTGTCGGACTACAAGACACCAAATAGCTGATTTTGGATGAGCACGTGAGAAGAATGGTTAGGATGGGGATTTCAGTGAAGTTCCGTGGAGGGATCGTGTGACTGTTGTGCTATAGCTGTTAGAGAGGAAAGGAGATTAAAGCATGAAAAGTATAGAATCTGACTCCCAGAATTTCTGGTGCGTCATAGAAGGTACAAATTGTTTCATGGCTTGGGAAGGTACCGAGGCGTTGAGAAGCGAGCCCAGAGTCAGCCCTCTAAGAAGGTTTTCTAGAAAGGCTGATGAGCTGTTTCTGAAAGTACACAATGAAACGGAATGGGGTGAAAGTCCAGCGTGTGAGGAGAGGGGCATATATGGGACATACATACCTGGGCCTTTGTGGACAGCAAAGGACGTCAGCTTGAGAGTCCTTACTGACTGTCATCTTGAGTGACATTTCTCCCAAGAGTGCAGCCTGGGGTGGATCTCAGAAGATGAGGAGCGAAGAGAGCACGGAGCTTGCTGTCTTTGCCAGGTTCCCCTTCCTGTGCCTGTGACAGTCACGGAAATGCAGAGGGGACAAAGATTTCCCGGTTGTTCTGTGCTGCAGCAAGGCAGCCGTACTAAGCAGAGTGATTTTTGACTTATGCACATTCTCCAGTTTCCTCTCAGTGAGACACATTCTCTTTGAGTTTTGGCAGGTTTTCTTTTTGTAATTTGAAGTTGGTTTTTACAGGTTTTCTCTATGATTTTTCTTGTTTTGTATGTGCAACCAGTTATGTGCAAGTTTTCTGTCCAAACCAAATAAGTGCACGCTGGCAGAATGATTGGTTCTTCCCTGTTTGATTCCTGACCTGGAACTCTTCAAAATCTACCTTTTTGCTTCACTGACTTTCCCCCTTCCTTGGCAATGAAAATACGAGCATTGGCTCATTTGTTTCTTTGCACCTCCCTCATCTTTCTGCGCTTACGGTACCGGGTCTTCCACAGGAAGTATCTGACGGGGCCAGCTGTTTGCAAAGCTGTGCCTTGTGTATCTGATAAAAGGCAGAGTCTGTGTGGGATGAGATTATGCATTTTCCTGTCCGAAGAGGGCTTTTGCCTGAAAAGACTCAGGGCACTGAGCATTAAGACGTTTTTAAACCCAGCAATAACTTCTACTATGCTAGATTATATCTGTTTTTACCAACTCTGGTGCCATTTAGACTCACTCACCAATATGGTGTAGAATCAAGCTTATAACTGAACTGCAGTTAACATTTTTGTCAACTGATGGTCTCTACGTTTTTCACTTGCACGTGTGCCAAGTTCCACTGGGCAGTGCTGGACACAATGTTTTTTATTGAGTGTTTGTCCAGGCTTGAGTTTGTCGTATGGGATAATCACCTCTAACAGTCAAGTACTTTTAGCTTTCTCTATTGGGTACAGATGTTACGTAATCTAATTTATACAAAGAGCACATTAGAATGTATATACTAGGCATTGCCAGATTTGGACATGCTAATATTTAAAGATTAACATTATTAAAATGTATGATGCAAAAATCTGTGTAATATTTCTAATAAATCTTTGTCTGTTTCTGATGTTTGTTGTAATGTTTCAAGTATCTACGTACAAAACAGATTCTTCTGCAGTCTGCTGGGAAGCAGGGCTCCCAGGAGAGTTTTTAAAAGATACTCATGGTTCATTGAGTCTCCTAAGCTGGTAGCAAAGAAAATTTGGTCAGAATCTTCTTTTCATAAATACATCAAGTTCCATTTTTTAAGTAACTTAGATGCATTTGGATGCCTTTCAGGAGATTGTCTTGGGGATAAAGGAGTGCAAGAGATCTCTCAGTTTCTAAAACAATAGTATTGAAGAGACAGTAGGAAATCATCCTAGTGCAAAGGCAAGGAAAGAACACAGAAGAGACCAATTATGTCTCTACATTAGGAGCTCTTAAATGACTAGAGGATTAAGAAAGATGTAGTCACAAAGTGGAAGCAAGGACTCGTGTCTGAAGTATAAAAATAAGTCCCCAAGTAAGCTGAGAGGCAAGAGGAGTTACAGCTCACGGAGTACAGCCCACAGATAGCAACAGGCTGTTAGACGTGATGCAGAGGATGAGCACAGTATGTGATAGTGCTAGAAAGATCTTCCTCTGCTCTTCTGTGAAACAAACCATACACACGTAAGGTACTGAAATCCTGCGGGCGTGCTGGTGACCAGGCCTGGCACTGTTCTGTTTCCCGCTACGGAGAGGACTAGCAGTTGCTGATCTTTTGAAAAGAAGCCAGAGCATCCTGATTGAGTCCACATCTTGCAGACTGAGCATCACCATCCGACCAGTGACACTGCCAGGGAAAATGAAGTTTGTGTTGGAATGTCAGGTCAGGCTGAGTTATGGAAAAGAGGGCAAGAATAATGACTCCCTCTCAAAACCAGAACGCCAAGCAGTGGCGCTCATGGTGACATTTATTATAAACACTCTCCATGGAGTAAAGGAGGACTTCCTAAATTCTAGACTGTATCCCTGGATAGAATTCCTTTTTCCAGCCAGCACAAAGAGGGCTGTGGAGCCCTGCCTCAGTGCTGAGGAATTCAGCCCCGTGGATGCTGTGCTCCAGCCCCTATCCAGTCTATGTACAGAGCTTTCAAAGATGCTGAGATCAAATTCCAGAATACTTTCACAGAGGCTGCTTTATGTTGTGATGGTAGTGGCAACAGCAGAACAATCAAAATTGCTGAAGAAAACAAGAAGATAAAAGAAATGGGCGTTTGAATCTCTTCAAGCCTCTCAGGTATGTTTGTGTCCAGCTGCGTAGATGAAACCTTATGGGAAAAAGTTCTCATTTACATAATCCAAACTAGTTTGCCTTTCCCCACCTAAGTATCTTGTTTCAGCCCTGGATTTTTAATGCTGGGCTGATCCTTCTTTGTGGCAATGTCACAGGCAAAGCAATGTTCTTTTGATGATTTGTCTGATCTGGGCAGCTTTATCTCCTGGACAAAGTATGACCGCATGAAATGGCAAACTAGAGTTCCTTATTTTTTCAAGCTGCCACTGCACTTTATGTTGCAGGTTTGCTGTAGCTCACTTAGAAAGCACTAGACTCAATATTTGCACCTCAATTGCCTTCTGCAAAGGAATTCTCAGAACCAGCCCTGTCTTGCTATCTGGAAATCTCACCATCACCAGGAATGCAGGCTCGTATTGCGCTTAAAATGTAACGGCAGGACTCTGAATACTTAAGTTCGTTGGTTGTGTGACCTTGGAATAAGGCAGTGCATGTCTATCTGTCCATATTCCCAATCCTTCGTTGATCTATTTTCTCTACCCTTTTACCTGTCCTTGTCTTTTTTAGCTATAGAACCTTTAGGGCAACAGCGGTATTTGATAGGTGTTTGTACAGCCTCCAACCACAAGCTAGAGTTTATATGCAGCATTATAATAGAATTAATTAATAATCAGACCACATTGGTTCTGTAATGCTGTTTAGTCTTGGTGGGGTGAAATCTGGGCTGTCTAGCCCTGCTCAGGGAAGCTGTGATCTAGCCAGATTCCCCACCTGTATTTGTGACACAAATAGAAATGATCATGTAACGTGAGCTGGTTACAGGCTGGCATTCAAAGCTCTGTGGGACTGACTGCCTCGCTTCCATCTTCCTGCGACCCGGCCAGATCTTGGCTGAGAAATGAAGTTGGTAATTTCTGTCTGTGTGTTACAGTAACTGCAATAAGTGAGGTTTTCAGTTTTGTTTTGTTTTTTTTTCCCCCGAATCAAAGTGTTAGGTATGCTTGTAAGACGTTATCCTTCACGTCTGGTAGCACCCAGCAATTTTTTGATGGGGATGGATAGACTCTTGAGTCCTGGGATGTTGAAAGGCAAAAATCCTTTCTGCCTTACAGACCAGCGAGCAAAAACTGCACGTGATGAGTCTCAGTCCCATTCTCTGTCTGTAAAGAGATATGAATCTCCTGAGACATTGCTGTCAATCTGTTCTTTGTACAGTATGGAGTGGGTAGCACGATACCTGTTACTGCAGCTACTTTGGTTCATGTTTGCTTTGGTTTTAAACAAATGATCAAACAAGATATCTCTGTTTGTTGGCTCTTGAAAAACATGTGCCCATAATCCTTGCTTGAACTGTAATTGCTACAAAACACCAAGTCACAGACTGTGACTCAAAGCTTCAGCCAAACAACCACTCATAAAAAATATTCACGTTAAAATGGATCCACTGCTCTGCTGCTTGATTTCAGCAGGTTACCTAAGCTGTGCCGGTGCCTTTGCCACGGTAAGCATAGGCCGGGAGGCCAGCAAAAATTAACAGCCCAGCAATCAGGATCCACAGTTGGAAAGGATGTAAGACAGGTCTTATTTTTGTCAGAATTTGCTATATTCAGCTATTTGCAAGTATTAATGCTTGTGAATTTCCTTGTTATCTTTCTGAAGATAGGTTCTGCTCAGGAACAATTGATTCCAAAGCCCTGCTGCCTCTTACTGCCGGACTTGGTGTTTCCACTACTGAAGTAAGCTGTTTGTTAGATGCTTACAGGCTGTGCTGTCTCAACTCTTTTCAGAATATACTCCAGATGCTTTGATTTATTGGTTGGAAAAAGCTGGATTCTCTGTGGAGATTGTCAGTGAGTAATATATGCTGATATGCTTGCAAGTGGTTCAGCAAGAGTCCAAAAATGAGAGCTGAGGCCAATATTTCCCCAGGATTATTTGTGGCTGGGTGTAGATGGGGTGAGATGACAGGATTCAGGACTGCTTTGCTGCTGAGTTTGGTTTCATTGCCAAGTGTCTCCTAATGCTTAGAGAACATAGATTGGGGTGGAAAGAATAATTTCCCTTCCTGACTGGTGCACATTCTCTTGTTTGAGATGGAGAGGTTTGTGTTTGTATCACCACAGTGCCTCTGACCCCATCATGAACCAAGACCTCTCTGTGAACACGGAGCTGCTCCAAACATGGATTGCAGCATTTTGAGGTTCATGTTCAATTGGAGGCCCCTGGCAGAGACAGATGAAAGTGAAGTGCCATGACCTGGTCTATATTTGAAGCTGAAGACAGCGCAGACACTGTAGTCTAAAGTTTAAAGCCCAGAATGAGCACTGGGAGTCTTGCATTCCCAAACTGGTCAGAGACCTTCCCTGGGAACAGAGGCAGGTGTGCTAGTCACAAACGTGGTTTCAATCTATGTGAACCCATTTGTGGTTCCATGAGATGTGATGAAAGGGAAATTCTTGGTTTCAGGAAAAGCTTATTAACATATTTTTCAGCCTCCCCCATCTCTGAGCCAATCCTTTCATGTATCACCTTAGTCATTAATAATGCTCATTTTACCCCAAATTTCCAGGCTCCTGCTACCTAAATGGACGGGACCTCAGATCATGGTTCTATTCTAAGTTCTGAACTACCCTGCTTGCCTACTTTGAATGGCCATTCTGACTCCCAGCAGGTCTTCCTAGAGACACTGGGCTTCAAAATCTGTAGAGACATCATGCTTTCCAGAGACCACCTCCACCAGAAATTTTCCTGGAAGAGCAGAAGTTTCTGTAGTGCTGTAATTCAGAATGGCCGTGTTTTCAATTCGGCTTTTTAAAGAGCATGTGGCTCGGGAGAAAGGAAAAGGGACGCAAGCTGCAGTATGCAGGAAGCGGTTCCTTCCTGACCCCTGTATTGACCGGCTTCCAGAGCCAGGAAAGTGTCTTACCCCATCTTGTTGGGCTGTCCAACTACCAGTGTCAGCAGTGTATATACTATAAAGACTTTATCTCTCCTGGTTTTAGGCTGTAATAGCTGTAGGGATGTTTGGACAGGAAGTCAGTGTGGGTGAGCATTAATTGAGAAGTTGTCCTGGTTATCCATCTGCTTGAAAGATAAAAGCCACAATAGGTGGTAGAGAAGCATAAGCAATACGAGTAGAACAAGAAGTCTTCCAGATGGAGACCTGATGGGCTGCAAAGGCCAGAACCAGGTGGCTGAAGTCTCACAGGTATAGTGTTTCATAATTTGATGCTGGAAAACTACAGACACAAACTCTGGGTAGCAGGACCCTGAAGTAAATGTCACCCAGGAAAGATGGCAGTCAGATTATGGGGGCAATCAGCGGTTTTTATTGAGCATAGCAGGAAGAAAATGAAAGCTGTAAAATACCAATGTGGGTAAACATTATTCACATATCTAGAATGTGAACTGCTCTCCCTTCTTAAGTACATAGCAATGACCGAGGTTTTATCCTTACCCACACATCGTGAGTTTAAGCTGGTTAAAGAGAAAGAAACAAGATTAGAGAATTAACATGGGAACAAGTGCTTTTCCTAACCTGCTCCACACAGACAGCTGTACACCTTCTGTGGAAAGCTCCACCTTACCACTTCTCTTGGCTTAAAAAAAGAAAGAATATATAGCAGTTCAAACCCTTGTTCCACCTGGATGTGCTGTAATTTTTGTCTTCTCAGACAGCTCATCCTTTCTCTCTCATAGTAAGCCACTCCCATACGCTAATCAAGGAAGGGAACGAACTCCTCAGGTTAGCGATTCAGCAGGACGTACCAAACATTCTTCCAACAGGATCAAGCTCCTGGGAAGCGAGGCTACCCCCATTGCTCTGCTTGGCTTTTTCAGTTATGGAATGTCTCTTATTTTCCTTGCCAAAATAAAAATTACAGCCAGGGCAGTTAAGTGAAAGCAGTGAGCGTGGCCTCTTTCTTATTTGTAATGCAGCTACTAGTATTCTGTTCAGACAACCCAACATATCTGAATAGCACAGCAATGACAATAGTAATAATAATAATAATAATAATAACAATATCATATGCATAGCTCAGCCCTTGAGAGCAATTGTACTGCCAAGGCCCTGGAGAGCCATTCTGTAAAGGGAGAGTTCAGTCTGAAGCTTGCAAAGGGGCTAGTAATATTAATAATAAATAACATGCTATAGGATAGTGTGGTCCGGGTTCCAGGTTCTTCCCCTTCAGCTGTGATTAAGACACTGCTTTCCTAGCGACTGAGCCAGGAGGGTTTCTGAAAAAGTCTTGCAAGGATGGAAACCTCACTAACCAAGCTCTTGGGCTTTAACGGTGTTTAGCACCAGGTTTGCACAGCACTTTTGCCAGTAGTTACGGAGACTGGACAAAACCATAAGAATCTCATGGCTTTGTGATGGAGCAATAGAATAGGGGCTGCACTAATATTCAAACAGATTGTGAGCACAAATTCAGTATTTGCTGGCAGCTGAGTGGGGAGCCAGAGCGGGACAGGAAGGCTGTCCCTTCCTCTGCATTGGCTGACTTGAATTTTTTGTGTGTGTTCTGCAGTTTTCCCTTTGCCACAGCTGAGCTGCCCTTTAACCCCTTAGTGACCTGCGTGCATCTGCCCGTGAAGGGAGGTTAGCTATTAGAAGTTGAGGATGCTTTTCAGGGCTCTAGCTGGGACCTAGGACACCACAGGTCCATGGCTTCTCTGTGCGCTATAGCTCTCCTCTGGCAGTTGGAGATAATCATAATGACAGTAATAACAGATACTTACAAATCTTGGTTCCATCTTGCACAGCGAAAACAGGCTGAAGGCTTTGAATTAAACCTAGCTTTTCTCTAGAATTTGAGCATAAGGCTGTATTCGGAGCAGTTGTGTTGCACTAATTCAAATCTTCTCATCGTATTCATTTGGAGCTCCAGATGTCACATTTTTGCGTAAAGCAGAACGGCTTTGACCCCTTGGGATAAGAGCGCATTTCCCTGCACTGTCAGGGTTTGGCAGGGAGCAGAATCACTTCTCCTTATTGTTGCTGTGAAGTGTTGATTGGGAGTGAAGCTCTGAGTCACACCGGAGGAGCAGGCACTTGGCAAGTTTGTTTTCTCAGGGGCATGAAGTTGTGGAGGTTTCGCCCAGGAAGCAGCTCTAGCTGTGAATGAAGCAATCGCAGGTTGTTTGAATTGCAAAGGGCATCACTGCCTGTCCAGCTTCGCCCTGGGCTTTCCACTACTGAGGTTGGCCTGGAAACGTAACAACGCTGCCCATCGATGTCTCTGGGGAAATTGGCTGTACCAGCTCCACCAACATAAACGAGGCAACTGGGCCCAGTACCGGCCGGGAGCCCTGTGCAGGAGAGACCTTCCAGCCGGGGCGCAGCACTGGAGGGCTTCATACGCTCTTAGCTTGAGCTGCAGCTTTCATTTAAAAATCCTGCTGGAAAGAGGTACTTGGCTTTTCATCATAGAAGGTGGTTAGTAAATAAAATCAGAGAGATAAATTAAAAATGTCTTCAAAATGGTATCCTCGTACCCTTGCCTCTGCTCAGCCAAAATCCTTCCTTTTTAATTTCGCCGCTGTTTATCATTTCTTTTTTTTTTTCAGTCTTGTGGTGACTTTTTTGTTTTCTAATGAAAGGTGTAAGACATAACCCACAGTTTATAAAGAATTCACACACCTGCATTGTTACAAGGTGAGCTCTTGCAGATAATTTAAGCACCGGTTTTAAATTCCAGGATAATATACATTTATTATCTGGCAACGGCCCTGGGTACTAGGAAAATCCAAGTTTGTTGATCTGCAGTTTACGATCTTACCATAATTATTCTGTTCTGTTTTCCAAGGATTTTGCAGATTGACTGAAGTCTCCAGTATGGAAATAGTTTTCTCTGGAATGTCACTCTCCGCTTTCCTTTCCCAGTCTCTTCCAGAAAAAACGCCTACAGCGATACAGTGGCAAACCTCACCTTTGGCCATTCACCTCCATCATTGTTTACTTCAGAGCTCATCTGGAATCTTTGACATGCTAATGTTCAGCACAGCAATGCAGGCAATAAATATTCAGGCAGAGCTGGGTGCTTGTTTCACCTGCCTGCATACCACGTTAGCCTCAAAAACTGTGTTCCCTTCACCTAGCTTGCTTGGCTGCGTGTTGTAGTTCAGCCCGTCATTGGCAGCACCACTTTGAAGAGGGCTTTTGGACCTGCTGCGTGGTTTACAGGTTATATTGTGTCTTGGGAATCCTTTCTTGGAGTCAGGTTCAGGACAAGCTATGTCTTGTCCTGCAAAACAGCTCAGAAGTACTAGTGAAGACTTGAGTGGTAATGGGGATTCGGTTGACGAGGCAGTGCTAGCTCGGCTAGGCTGATGGCTCCTGTTTAGCAAGTTGTGGCTGAGGTCTGTTGCCCTGGCAGTCAGGCATGGCCACAGGACAGACACGAGCTGGTTCTCAGTCCAGCTCCTCACGTCCACCTTGCGAATCCCTGCCATCACCCCTCTCACTAGCCATTCCCTTCGCCAACAGTCCTCGCAGAGGAGACAAGTAGTGAGAAGAGGTTAGAAGTGCGAGTGCCTCCCGGGGACACACGTGTGTGGAGGCTTGTACTGAGGTGTACTGGTGAGGTCCGGAGGAAGAGAGAACCTCTGAGCCTCCATGGACAGAGAAGGGCACATGGCACGGGACTGTGCCACAGCCTATACTCCAAAACAGGGCTTGTTCGGAAAGCCCTGGGGACTGCCCGTCTCCTCCTCATTTCCCAGTCTCCCCTCCCTATGGGCAGTTTTGGGATGGAGCTGCCTCTTCGCAGGAGGGGATGGCTGGCAACTGCTTTGCTTGCGAAGCCACGAGGTGCAGGGCTAATGCCCTCTACCCACCAAGAGCCAGTTCCGCTCAATACCGCAGCGCTCTCGGTTGGATGAAGGGTTGCCAAAGTCAGTACGATGGATGTGCCTGTAGCAGCAAAACAGGCGAACTTTCTGTCTGGCATCCACCTTTTTTTGTTTTCCCCCTCTTTTGGATATCCAGAAGGTGCCTTGTCCCTTTGAAGCAGAGACACTCCCACTTCTGTGCTTGTTACTCCTCCCTGTGTTTAGTGAGGGAAGAAGAGCTGTCAGGGTCATTGTCTCAGGAGTGTCTGAGATGGCAAATCTGGCCGCAGGACCAGCAAGAACATCTCAGCTGTCACTCACTCAGGAGCTTTTCTTTGTGTTTCTAGACTTGACCCGAGGGCTGTCTGGCCCCCCTTGTCCGCTGCCTACGGAGAGATGTGTGTTAGTGGGGCTCCTCACCCATTCTTTGTGGCTGGGCCAAGAGCACTGAAGGTGTCAAGACAGAGATTGCTGGGGAAGTCCTCAGTGAAGCCCGGGAATGCGCAGAGGCACAGAGGCCTCACACAAAAGAGATCACAGAGGGCTGCAGGAAACGCACGGCCTCCGAAGCGGCAGCTCTGCTCCCCGGGGACTGCAGCGACAGAAGGAACAGCACGTACGAGGTTGGTGGGCTTCTGCCAAACCACAGAGACACGGGCTATGGCCACACCAGGGCGCTGATCCTGTCTCCCACTGCATCGCCATTCATAACGTGGGATCTGTTCAAATCAGTTTCCCTCTGAACAAAAGAGCCAGATGAGTTCTTACACTTGAAAGAAGCAGATCAGGGCTGGTGCTGTTTCCTACATGAGTCTTGAGAGGCAAATCCCTAGAGTAAAATAGAATCCAGGAAAATAATGGTAATGGTGATTCATTTGTCTCTGACATCTCAGCATCCAACTCCAGTGACCTGTTGCCATGTTACTATTACGCTCCGGTTCTTGAATGGATTCCACAAGCTGCAAGCTTTGGGCTATATTTACCTTGCTAATCGTGTGACTTCCTTGCTCCTTTACAGACTCCAGTATATAAATATGCACATTAGCACCTGCGGATTCATCATCCTCAGAGCCCCAAGAACTGCAGCGTTTCACACTGCCTGCTCAGATGATTACTTTACAAGGCCAGCACATTCGGTTGGTATTTAATGGTAGGGTGTACAGTGCCATATATTTTAAAACAGGGCTCGAAGAATGCGGCTGGAGGGCAGGGTCGGTATCTCTAGCTGGGAATGGGCTCATCCTAATCTTACTGCCAGCGGGATTTAACCACGCTTGGTACAACGGAGCTGAGCATGCTTGTCCTTGGCTCCGCTTGCCGCTAAGTTGCATTCGGAATAAGTTCAGTTGCATCAGTTGATGCCAGAATAAACCACTGGACCTTGGCAAAGGCTTCACTGCTTTGGAGAGCCATGAATCTCCGTGTAATGCAAAATCCATGATATTCACAGTGCCTCACTACCTGTCGCACGGAGGGCCCTTGCCCAGAACAACCTATTCATCAGAATCTGAAATAATGGTTCCTCTGTCCATGTCTGACTTGATAAACCACAATTTCCCTCAGATTAGCTTGTAGAAAGTACTTCCATGATCACAAAAGCAGATCCTTTTCTAATGAAATGTATCCACTGCAAAAAGTTAATTCTCATTTCACTGAAGTGCTATAAAGCAGCAGAAGGCTTCTGCTGGCACATGTTTTAGAACTAGGAAAATAATGTGTGTAAAAACCCTGATGTAAATCCATTGCTTTGGGGGAAAAGCGCTTTTCCATGATAGTTTACCGTCGTTTACATGATTATAACAAGCTCTGCACGAGGGAAGCTACGCTCATCCCAAAATAATAAATAAACCAAACCAGTGTAGGCAAGTTCAGGATCCAGCCAGTGCTGAGAAAGATGGAGCAGCCTGACACGGGAGGGCTGCGTACCGGCAGCCTTGAGCTCTCCTCAGAACGCTGTCGTTCCTTTCAGCGCAGTCCCAGGCGGACGCCGAAGTTTGAGTCCCAGACATCTGTGCTTGCCTTTAGTGCCGTCGTGAGAACCGCTCCTTTCTTTGTGCTGGCAAAGTGCTCGGAGGATACGAAGTGCAAAGGTGTTAGGGGGAGGGCAAGGGGCAGCGACACTCCCAGACGCAGACCCTTTTGTCTAAAAGGAGCAAGGGCACCTTGCTGTACGTCCCCATCAAATTAAATACACCGCAGGCACGGCTTGCCTTCCGCATCCTAGTCATCCTGAAGCATTCTGTTCCTGAGATGTCCACCTTGGAAAAAAATGCCTTCGTTCAACATGAATTAGGAGTTCCCCCTCATATCTGTCTGGTCCAAAGCATCTCTAGTCAATGAGAGTGTTTCCATTTACGCCACGGCCGTAGAAATCATTTTGAGCCTATTTTTCCCATGTGTTTTTGCTCTGCTTTAACTTCGGAGCCCCAGAAAGCCTTCCCTTCCACAGGATTTAATTTCCAACTGTGTTTGAAAAAAGCAATGGCAATTTCTTTTACTTTCTGTTTGCTACAGAAAGGTTTATTTTGCTTAATTGTTTGGATTTTTTTCTAGTTTCTGTCCTGGATTATTTAGTACTGCTGAATGCTACAAACCGGTGTGAAGTTCAACCTCTGATCTGGTTGTGTTTTGATGGTGAACGCAATACAAAGCATGAAAGCCGTGATGAATAGGTAAGCAGTTATTATATTTATCTTCATATTCTCTGCTGGTTTTAAGATCCACCAGTGCAGCCAACCCCTTTCTTTGGTGACTGCATCAGGTTTTATTTTTTTCCGAGCTCCTTAGACCTAATCTCGACTACTGTAGCCCTGTGAGTAACAGCATTTGCTAATCCGTGGTATTTTGCCATTTTCTTGCATCAGGCAATGTCATGCTGCGTGATAACTGTCCGCAGCCCGAGTGCTGTCAGGATTTTTATGAAATCTCTTACTTTCGGCCCGCGCACTGCTGGTGGGGGTTTTTCTCCCTGTGGCAATCCCCCCGGCGGTGTCCCAACCGGCTGTAGCAATACCGGAGTCGCGTTGGGGGAAAGCGTGGGCCGAAACCCTGCGGGGAACTTTTCACCCACCCTTCGGCAAAGCGGCCCTGGGGGGGCTGCAGCCCCCCCCCGCCCCGAGAACACCCAGGGCCAGCACCCAGCCCGGCCACCGCGCCCGGGGCAGCGGCGGGGGGGGGGCGGCCGGGGCCGGGGGGTGCCGGGGCCGGGGTCGGGGGGGGCCGGGGCCGGGCGGTGCGGGGGGGCTCGGGGGATGCCGGGGTCGGGGGGGTCCGGGGGGTGCCGGGGCCAGGCGGTGCAGGGGGGCTCGGGGGATGCCGGGGCCGGGGTCGGGGGGGTCCGGGGGGTGCCGGGGCCGGGCGGTGCGGGGGGGCTCGGGGGATGCCGGGGCCGGGGTCGGGGGGGTCCGGGGGGTGCCGGGGCCGGGCGATGCGGGGGGTCCGGGGGGTGCCGGGGCCGGGCGGTGCGGGGGTGCCGTCGCGGGCCCCGCCGGTTCTCGGCCAATCGTCTCGGCGCCGCGCACTCCCCGCCCCGCTGGCCCCATGTGCAGAAATAGCCCCGCCGCGGCCGGCAGCCGCTTTCCGCGGGGCGAGCGGGCGGCGGCGGAGCATCCCCGGGCGGAGCGGCGGCGGGGACGCCCCGTCCCGCCCCGTCCCGTCCCGTCCCGTCCCGCGGCCCGAGGTGCCGGCGGATGGCCCCGCGGCGGGCGCAGCGGCCGGGCCCGGCGGCGGGCGGGCGGTGAGCGGTGCCCCGCGGGAGCGCAGCCGCGGATGCCCCCCGGGGCCCGGGCGGTGCGGGCAGCGGGGGGCCGCGGCCCGGGGCTCGCCGCACCCCTGCGGCCCCCCACGCCCCGGCGGCCGGGCGGGAGGCGGCGGTGAGCCCGGAGATGGGTGTTTCTCTCCGGGAAGCGCTGCCCCGTGGCCTGTTGGTACCTGCGGACGGGCGCCCGGTGGAAAGTACCTTTTTCTCATGAACGGTTCCAGCTCCTCGCCCTGGGCTCTCGCCATGGACACGATGAAAACCACCTACATCGTGCTGGAGCTGATCATCGCTGTGCTGTCCATCGCCGGCAACGTCCTGGTCTGCTGGGCCGTGGCCATCAACAGCACCTTGAAGAACGCCACCAACTATTTCCTGGTGTCCCTGGCAGTGGCTGATATCGCCGTGGGTCTGTTAGCCATCCCCTTCGCCATCACCATCAGCATCGGGTTCCAGGTGGATTTTCACAGCTGCCTCTTCTTCGCCTGCTTCGTGCTGGTGCTGACCCAAAGCTCCATTTTCAGCTTGCTGGCGGTGGCCATCGACAGGTACCTGGCTATTAAGATCCCACTGAGGTAAGAGACTGGCGTGGACGCAGGTAGCCACGGTCCCTGTCAGCCCGGGCTGGGACCTTCCTTGCCTTAGCGTGCAGGACCTTCTAGTCTCCGGTCTTGCCCTAAGAGGTTTGCTGCTCGCAGGTGGTGATGAAAATAACAGAGCTTTTGCACTCGCTCGCTGCAGGACTGGGATCAGGTGTTCGGTATCCTGCCTCTTACTCCAAAATATACTTGGGAGCTCAGTTTCTTGAGGATGTTTGTCTTGGGAGGGTCAGTGGCTTCTTGGGGGGGCTATGCAGTGATGTAGTAGGGTGCTTGGGACAGTTGTAGCTAATCTATGTAGGTATTTATACAGCCCCCATTATTGTGGTGTCTCGGCGTCTCCCAGGCAATTTAATATAAGAGCGTCCACTCTTTTTCCCACTTCCAGCCTATTAGAGAAGCAGTTTTGCAGGCTGTTCTGTAAGAGTTCTTGTCTCTTCCTGAGCTCAGGACACAATGCTTTCAGAAAGCCTGAAAGTCATCTTAAATACATCTTAATATGACTTTGTACATGCCTCATGTTTTCAGCTAGGGCTAGAGTCTAACTAGGCTGTCTTCCAGTTTTTAGAGGGATATAAGGAATGGACCGAAAGCCCCATTTGTTGCATCTACAAATGCTGAAACCGTATTTCAGTGCTTGCATACATACCTTTTCCTTCTGAAAGCTTACAGCGAGTGAGTGTATAGATGAGCAAATGTCAGAAGATGTCGGCTCTGTACATACGCTGTGAAAGGAGAAGGGGGAAGGAGAAGGATTCATACTGCAGTCTCCAGAATTTTACAGTTTCGGTTTTCATCTAAGTGCAGTATCATAGAATTGTGTAGGTTGGAGAAGACCTTTAAGATCATCAGGTCCAACCATAAACTGTATCAAAGGCATAAACTGTTTTCCTTCTAATTCACGGGGCAGTGCAATATAGTGGGGCAAAATGTATTGAATATAATTTACAGGCACTTCACCAGTGGGTTGGTGCAGCAGCTTCCTTAAGCTTCAGTGCACCAAACCCCCGGCTTTGCATTGCAAATGACCCGAGTCCGTCAGTCTCAGCCTCTTTCATGTCTCTGTTGTCCCTCCCTGAGAATAAGACACGGATGGAGCCTCGCTGGGGAGTCCAGGACTGCTCAGGGGACTGGTCAGAAGTGGAGGCTGGGGGAAGCAGGGCAGATCTGGC
Source organism: Gavia stellata (assembly GCF_030936135.1). Taxonomy (NCBI): domain Eukaryota; kingdom Metazoa; phylum Chordata; class Aves; order Gaviiformes; family Gaviidae; genus Gavia; species Gavia stellata. The sequence continues at coordinate 8,425,990 of NC_082618.1, forward strand.
GTAGGGACCTCAGCTGAACTGTGTAAGCTGCAGCTTTCCTAGATTCTGCTTGTCTCTGGTATCTCCCTTGCCTGAGCGATGAATTCACCCTAAAATGACTTAAAAAATCCTCCCTTCACCCTGTTCTGGCACCTTGCATTGGAGAACTCCCATACATTGGGCGAATATTACTTAATCATCAGGCAGATGATAAAAACTGGTAGTGGAAAGGCATGTATGCTGAGCAACTGCGTGTGTCATCACAGCACGGAGCATGGAAATTCCACGGGGTGTGGAGTTAGCGGGAGCCGAGCCGCAGCAGGCTGGGAGGGAGCCGGGGCAGAGCAGCTCAGGCTGCTGCCAGCATCCCTGGCACCGGCTGCTCACCTGCCCAGCCGCCCGCCTGGACCCAGAGGCGCACGCTGCCTCCGGATAACGCTTTCGTGCCTTTTCCATTCCTTCGCTTGGGGCTTTCTCGGGATGGGGGCTAGCGGCACAGCAGCAGCTATGGATTTTTTAAGTTTCAGTTTAATCACGCCACTCACCGCAAGGAAGCTGTTCAAGCATGGGCTGTTAATTATAACTCTTTTCCTTTGGACCACAAGTGCTTTTTGCAGTGCTTGGCTGAAGAAGTTGAATCTTGTGAGATCAGTTTCTACTCCGCTGGAATCCGAGATGAGAGTAGCAGATCAGGAATGCTCTGAGGGGATCGTTTCAATGTTTGCAGAAGGGAAGTGGTTTTGCTAACTGACAAAATAGCAAGTAGTTCCTCCGCTCTCTTTGTTTTTTTCACAATCCCGGTCTCTAGCAGGTTTGCTCGACTCTCCATGAAGTCAGTCTATACACCTGTGTGGGAAGAAATCCCAGGGCAGTTTGGCCTTGCTTCGGGATCCTTTCCCAACATTGCTTTTTCACCCCATCTTAGGCCAAATCTTTTATTCCATTTGCACAAACATCTTTATTCTGATGAGCGTGTCCTAGCTGGACACATACAGTAAAGGGAGATCCAGGAGTGCCATCCCAGGCTGGTCTGAAGTGTGAAGTTTGGGTTAAACTTGGTCTTGGCATTGAGGCCCATTTCATTGCTCTTAGAGGTGACTAGTGAATAAAACCCTTTAAAGGACGGGGGTTTCTCACTGCCCAGAGCGCAGGGCAATGGACAGGTCATTGCTTCGGCAACGGGAGATTTAGGGACTGGTACTGAAAGGCTGTTTTTATTTGTACAGCCAACATCAAAAGAGGATAGAGGAGCTTATAAAACTACGCTGGCAAAACACTTCTCTACGGCACTAGGGTTTTCCAACCAAGGCTTAGTTAGAGCTGTCTCGTCAGCATCATTATTCCCGAGATGCTCCACAGTGCTGCCGGCGGCGAGGAACTGGTCCAGCCGCCCGCTCTAGGTAGATGCACACACCGTTTCTGAAGGAGGTTTGTGCTGCGGAAAGGGAGAGCTGGTCATCAATTTGTAGGAACGGCGACCTTAGGAAAAGTTTCTTTCTCACTAAAACACTCGTTCTGGAGACCAGTGCAGAGGCTGATAACAGGCCATGAAGTATTAAACGTTTAAGAAAATGATTTGTACCGAGCCCTGTCTAGCAATTACAGTAAGTAACGCGGTTGTTGCAGAGCGGACGAGCGTGCCTGTCGCATCCACCGGCTCCCCGTGGAAACCTCTGCAGGGACACTGAGAACTGCGTGCGCCGTATTATTTGATGCTATTTCAGGGCTTTTCAAGCCCACTGAGAGGCTGGGCAGGCCTGCAGGCTGGGGGTGCGCAGGAGAAGTTTGCATTACAGCCAGGCTAATAATGGATTTTTCAGTTCTGTGGCTGAACCAAAAAATCCCATGGGGAAGAGGAAAATTGTTTCAGTCAAACTGAAACAGTGATGTTTGGATGTTTCAGTGAAACAAAGTGATCCTGACCAACCTGGCAGATTTTTGTTTGAGTTGCTTAACCCTTCTGATGTTGCTGTGCCGCTTTTTGAAGCGGAGGCATCCTCGCTGGAAAGGAACTAACAAATTCTCATCTAGACAATTGCAGAACAAAAATCTTATAACGTTTAAAAATGGTGTTTTAGAACCCTCCCTCTTCTGGCTAAAAATATTTGCTGAATTTGACCTGAAGCCACGAATTCCTTCTGTCCCTTGAAACTCTTATTTTGTTTGTTTGTTTTTGACAAATTTACTGTTTGTGGAGGAGCCCCCACCCGCGCTGCCCACTTTGTGCAGCTGCAGCTCTGAGCCCTTTCCCGGGTCCCTTCTCCCCTGGCCGGCGCACCAGGACACAGCTCCTCGTCTTCAGACACGCTCTGGCCCTGCCTGGCTTCCCACACCCCTCCTGCACCCCAGTGCTTCCCACCGGGCTGCCTGCGTGTGCCCGTCCCTGCGTGTGCCCGTCCCTGCACCGCCCCGGGTGCATGGCACTGTCCCTGCTCTCCTCTGCCAACCTGACCCCCCCTGCCCGAACGCTCGCTCCCCCGCCGCGCAGAATATTCCCAGCAGAATATGAAAACCAGGCATCCGAGCATCCTTCGGCAGCAGTAACTCCATCCGGCAGAGCGTTTGGCACAAGAGCGGTGCTAGGCTTTTGCTCTCTGGCTTTCTCCAGGGCTGGATTTCACCCCACAGTCCCATAGCTGCGAGCCAGAGAAGATTTGTAGGTGGAATAAAATCTGTCCCTTTTATTTGCATTAACCAAAATCCTTTGGTGTGGCTAATAATTGTAGGTACGGATAGATGCCTGGAACGAATGTGTCAGGAATTAGGGAGGGAGAAGAGTATCTGGATTTAGAGAGCAAAAGGAGAATGAAACACCGTACAACACCACGCTATGTGTGCCCTTGTCCGGCTGGTAATCTGCAGGACGGTGAATGTTAACTGCTGCTGCCTACCCGGCAAACACCCCAGCTGAGACCTGCCGAGGGAAAATTGGCCCCAGCTCCCTGGGGTTTGAGCTGATCCGGTGCTTGTTGCTCCTCCCTGGATTTCCTTCTCTCCCGTCTTCAGTTTTATCCCTAGCAGAAGTGCAGGACTGATGTTCCCACCGCACAGCTTTGCCCTGAGCTGGAAAAGGGTGTCCCTGACCATGCCCTCTCCCTTTCTGCGCCTTGCTGAGCCCTCGCTGCGCCCCGGCAGCCAGAGCATCCTCGCTTGGGTGAGGATCCGTCGATGGTGGTGTGCTGTTCTGCTCCGGGTGCTGCCAGCCTCCCCCATGAGCTGCTGTCCCTCTTATCTTTGACATGATGAAGACAACAGTCCGGCTCTTTTCTGCTCTCCTCGTGGGGACAAATTCCATTCGGATCGTGGTTGCTCTTATCTGATCCTTTCAGCTGTGCAGTGTGCTTTCCTGAGGTGGGTTGGCTGATGCTTTACGGCTGCCTGCCCTCGCTGTGTCCTGCTGCTGCAGGGGAGGGGGGTCCCTCTGTGTTCTCCAGCAAATAAGTGTTCCTGGATTCCTTTCAATTCCCAGCTTGTCCCTCCACAAAGCAAACTGGTGGGTATTTACAGCAGGTGGGAGGGCCGGAGCCACTGGGGAGGAGAGAAAATCCTCTTCAGAGCCTTGGTCTTCACCTGCCGTTTTCCGTGTGCCATCCTGGCTTCAATGACACGCAGAATTGCAGCTGCTCTTCCTTCTGCCCTTGCTTCATTTCCTTTCTGAAGGGAAATCCTTGCGTCGCCCTTCATCTGAACTCCCAGGCGTGTTCTGCCATTCATGTGTGGCTCGCACGCGCTGTGCCCGATCCTGAGATCCGAGCAGCACGGGAGGCATCATTATTCCGGAGCAGTGGATGCTCTGCCTTCCCCTGTCCGTCCCATGGCCGTGCCTGGCCAAGGTTACCATCAGTTAATAAACTTAACGCACAACAAACCTGGCTAACGGGCTGAGTGCTGCGGGCGGGAGCGCTGGCGTGTTCGCTTGAGCAACAGAGCTGTGACGTCTTTAAGGAAGTTCGTGTCAGCTGAGCTCGACTCAGGCAGAACGTGGGGGGTTTGGTGCTGCAGCCGGGGGCCGGCAGCGCCCGCTCGCCTGGTCGTGGGTCTCGCAAGGCTGCCGCTCGCTCCGGGCTTCGGATGCAGCCGACCCTGGATATGGAAGCACAATAAACCACTCAAGAATAATTGCCTGTGCCTTCATGGCCATAAACCGGAGGGGGGAAATCACAGCTATTTTTAGTTGTGAGCAGCCTGGTTTCCTTAAAATGCGTGTCCCAAATTTTTATATCCCCCCCCCCCCCCCCCCGCCCCAGGGTCACTTCCCTCCGAAAAAGCAAAAATCCTGACAGGAAGGGAATTAATTGTCTTTGAGACCTCTGCCCTGACGCAGCTCCCGCAGAAGCTGGGGATGGCAGGGATGTCAGCGAGCGGTGGCTGAAAGCCTCATTTCCAGGCTGTTGGCTCAGGGCACCGACCTCTGGGCTGAGCCAGAACCCAGAGCTTTGGGTTTAGGAGCTTTCTTCCGTTTTGGCCACCTCAATCTATAGAAAATACAGGTTAATTTTTAGATGAGAAAAAGCAGCTTTTGCAATCTGGCAGAATTTTGCTTCAGAAGACCTGTTGAACCTCTCTGCAAAAAATGTATTAAACCAAAATGTTTTGACAGCAAACTGTTTTATTTTGCAGTTAAAAGTTTTTGCTTCGCTAATTAACAGGCTTGTTCTTGGGGGTTTATGGATTTGCTGTTTGTCATAGCAATGAGCACAGACCGCACAGCTGAGTCTTTTTAGGAGTGTTGTGCCCCGGCCCGTGGCTGCGCCGGGCAGTCACTCGGGGGGCGTTGGGGCTCCTGTTGCTGTGGTACAGGCAGCTTTGGTCCGCAGGATGCCAGGAATCGGTGGCACCAGCTGTCCCTGCAGATGTGTCAGTCGTCTCCCCTCCCCACCGTCTCCCGCGGCTTTGTGAAGTCCGACGTCGGGCTCAGGGAATTTGTACGTGCCACAGAGCGGATTATCGCCTAATCCTATGGATGACATCAGGCCTGGGCATGAGCCACAAATAACCTGCGAGTACCTCAGTGGGTGTGTGTCCGTGCCCTTACACTCACCCTTCGGTGCCATGTGGGCTCCGGCGTGGCGCTGGGAAAGCAGACGGTCACCGAGCACCGTGACCAGAGCTGCTGGACCCGCCAGGGACAGGGACAGAGCACAGCCCCTTCAGGAGCAGCCGTGCGGGCGGACCAGTGCCACCGTGGCTGGGGCTCTGCCTGTACCCCCTTCACGACGCACTGTGCATCAGCACCCATCACTCCGTGCCCCGGCGCCCACCTCCTCCCTCCCTCCCAAACCCCAGTACCAGGCTCCCCGGGAGCGCGGTGCTGCAGGGGCGGCTGTTGGCCACATCCTCCCTCTCCCGTGCTCAGACCTGTCGGTCTTTTCCACGGGATTTGCCTGTCGTGTTGCATCGGCGTAGCTGGCACGCAAGGGCTGGACGCTGTGTCGCCAGCTGGTTCGAACCCGGCTGTGCCTGGGCAGGGAGGCGAGGACAGGACGGGCTCCTCGGGCTGCCGGAGCACGCTGGGACAGGGTGCGGGTGGGTGAGCGGTGCCGGGCTCGGTGCTGACCACACAAGATCCACCAACCCTTGGGAAGGTCGGTCAGGGCTCTGCAGGGAAGGCAGATGAGTAGCAACTTGCTGGGGCTGGTGGATGGAAAGGTCAGCGGTTTGGGGCCTTTGGGAAGGGCTTTAGCACCCGTTTCATTACAGAAAGAGTGATGCAGCAGAGATCTGCCATCTCCTCACCGTTATCTGTTATCTGAGGGAGCAGGGCAGCGGGTGCCTGGGAGGGGTAGCGGTCACACCGCTGCTCTACATACAGGATCACACCCAAACAGCTTGCTGTGAATCATAGCTCCTATCTCACCTCTACCAGCCGCCTTCAACTCAGCCGCTGCTCCGCATCTGAGGTCTGACTGCTCTGGGAGGTTTGGAATGACAAAAATTCTCAGCCCCAGGCACCCTCAGGCAGATAACGTGGGGCTTCAGAGCCCTGGAGGGAGGGTGGTGCTGAGGAAGAGCTCGGGAGTGCTGAAGGCTCGTTAGGCTCCTCTCAGCCCTGCGGTCTGGAGTCGGGACAACCAGGTTTTTGTGCTCCGGGACTCAGAAACACCCTATGGAGCACAAAGGGCGGGCAGGTATCGCACGCTCCCGCTTGCACATGGGCGTCTTGAGGCGGCTGCTTGTGTTTTGATGTCACCAGTTGTTGGGGTGTGAGAGCTGGCGTGCGGAGCCCTGAGCTCATTTCCTTCCTGTGCCGCAGGGGCTCTGCGCACCTCTAGCAGTCCCCCAGCATCCGTCGTGGTCACAGGAGCGTGGGGTTGCCCAGCGTGGGCAGGGAGCCCACAGCCCGCCTTGCACCCCGCTCGTACCCCGTGTGTCTTAGTTCAGTTTTCAGTCACCTTTTCTCACCCCGTCAGGGGGACAGCTGGCCCGGGTCGGCTTCCGCAGACAGAAACCAGGGGAGCGAATGCAAATTCTTGCCCGGCCGCGGGCTGCTGTGAAAGCGTGTCTGTGAGAAAAATACTTACACATCCACATCGCAGGTGCTGTTGGTGTTCAACAAGTGCACAGCTCTGCGGCCCCTTCCCATCGCTCCCCACCCCACAGCAGCCCGAGCTGCAGTTTCCCTTCTTATTCCCTTCTCAATCCTCCAGGTTACTCAAATGTGTGCTGTTTGCAGGGTGCTTTGGGCCAAAACTGCTCTCTCCTGCATTTGTCCTTCCCACATTCCTGGTGCTGCAAACCCTTCAGCCCGTCCCCTGCCCTGAGCCCTGAGCCGGTGCTGCGCTGGCCGTGGCAGGGCTGAGGTGTCAGCCCGGGGAGGGGGGTGTGGGGATAAACCGGGGTGAGGCGGGAGCTGGGGGATGTAAAGGGCAGCCTGCGCTCTCCCAGCTGCTCGGCCTCCACCCCGGGGAAAGGAGAGGTACCGGAGGGATAAGCACATGGGTATGGGTATCTTGCTGCGAGGGTTTTAAGCCTGTAGGCACTCGATAGTCCACGCTCACAGGCTGCAGGACCTGGCGTGGTTGTAGCCTGTATGGGGTAGGCTGGGGCACAAACCGGCACCTGGGGCAGAGAACACTCCCCTCCATATGCCTGGCTCATCCCAAGAGGCATTGCCATGGCCGAGGGTGGAGCACAAGTGGGTTTTGTCCATTTTTGTCCTAGGAATTGTAATTTGGAGGCTTCCTAACTGGGGAGCAGTTAACCTGGGGGTGCAAACAGCTTTGCTTCTGACTGGCAGGCATCCCCCATCCCCGCCTTCCTCCAGGAGCAGCAGCAGATGGCCAGTGTCCACCCAAGGGCTCATCTTCAGCCAGGACGGCTTCATCCTGGTCTCCGTGCTGCTCTTTGCGCCTTTCTCTGCCTCACGTCTCTGTGACTCTGCTCCCAGGCGGAATTGCTTCCCAGCGAGCAAGCACGGCAGGTCTGGAGCAGCCCCAGCCCCTGACAGCCTCCGATCACACCCTGGGCTTGTCTTCTTCTCCTATTAGTTCAAAAGCATCTAGCTTTTATTTCAGACTAAGACTGAAAATGCTGTATAACATGAGCAAAGCAAGCCCTGGAGCAAGTTAAAGCCTTCCAGCCTTTAACTGCTGTGTAGCGATCCTCCAAATCTAAAAATGAAGTGTTGCAGCCTGTGACCGTGCTGGTTAGCTGCCTCAAGCAGGAATGGAAGCCTAACAGCCCCGGGAGGCGAGCAGCCGGTGGTTCCTCCTCACTCTGTGAGGATGGGAGCCACGTCACGGCTGGGTGCCCCAAACATCCAGGCTCAAAGCTCAGAGCAGCACCCCCAGACCGGCCTCCCTTTTGAGGAGCAGCAGCCTGCAGCCGGGCTCTGTGTTGCGAGGGCCGGGTGTTCTCACTGGCATGTCACTACCCAGATTTGCACAACAGCGGGGCCGCCTGCGGCGTGGGGTGCTGCCCGGTGGGTGGGGGTGCTGCCCGGTGGGTGCATGCTCTTGGCACTGGGAGCTGGGGAGGGCTGTCGCCCTGGGAGTGCTCGCTTCTTCCCGTTCAGTTTTTCCTGACAGGTTAAGGCTGGCCGTGAGCCAGCATCTTACGGCGCATTCAGGGCTGTCTCCAACCCCTGGAGAGTGGGTGCGCAGGGGCTGAGCTGCTGCAGCTGCCCAGGCTTCCCGTGAAAGCACCAGGCGGTGGGAGCGGTGCTCCCGGCAGCCAGAGGTGGAGGGTGCTGAGCGATGAGATGGAGGGTGCTGAGCGATGCCTCCTGCCCCTCCAAGTAACCCCGGCGTGCTCACCTGAGCTGTGGGTGCTGGCGTGTTTGCAGTCACCCCTCCAGCGGAAGGCCGGGAGTGCGAGCGGGGGACGCTGCTGCTGTCCCCTGCACACAATAGGGACAGATGCGGGAGGAAGTGATTTGTCTACAACTGGACATGGACAGACGCAGATGTTCTGCTTCCTCGGCTGCTACCATAATCGCTAATCAGATTTCTCACTCTCACCGCCAACTCCTTCCTGGTTAAAAAGCACAGCTTTTTCTTTTCTTCTTCCCCCCCCACCCTCTAAGGTACAATTTGTGATTCATTTAAAATGTCCTGCCAGGGTGTTTCAGCTGGTGTGTGATTTCCATTCCATGGCTGTGCACGGCGCAAACAGAAGAGCAGCAATGGTGCTTATTTCATGCTGTTATAGCTCAAAAAAAAAAAAAAAAGAGCAGCAAGATGCAAAGTACAGCTGCAAATAGATGACAAGGATACAATGCTTGGCAGCCAAACTGCTCTCTCCCCTTGTGAATGGAGGTGTCTGTGTATTTTCCTTCACGCTTAAAATAGAAACATATAAATTAGCATTGCTTGTTTGTATCAGAGCACCTGTGTAGTCCGCGTTCTGCAGACTCTCCATCTGCTCACCTCCCTGCATCCGGCAGCCGTATCAGCCACCGTCAGACTCCACCAAGCACCAGGAGAGCCGGTGTGTGGCACCGCAACGTTTTGAGTTGTTCACCCCTCTGGGCTGTTCAGGGGTGGCGGGGGATTCTCCCCCATTCCTGCTCTCCGAGGATAAATATGTGGCAGTAATAGTCCCCTGCCAGACTCCAGGCTGTTGCTGCCTTCCGGCCCACGTCTAATGGCCCCAAATGCCGACTGACCCCTTGGCTGCTGCTGGACGCTCCTCCTTAGGCGGGAGCTCAGGGGCAGCAGTGCCTCTGCTTGGGTGATCTCCGTGGGGTCGCTGCAGGGGTTGGCGAGGAGATGCCAGGTACGTGCAGGACATGACTCAGTTCCTGCCAGTCGGGAGCCAAACTCCTGCGCGGGAGAGGCTGGGCTGGCTGCAGGCTGGCAGCGCGTCCCGCTCTGCTCCAGCTGTGCTCAGCAATGCCTGCCTGGGTGTCTTGGCTGGTATCCAGCGCTAGTAAATAGCAGTAGAAATGCGATGAGACCTGTTGGAAAAAAACCCTCACCCTGACCATCCTACCAACCAGAGGCACAGTGCCTGGAGAGTGCAGAGAGCCTTCCCACACCCTGCGCTAATGTACGACTCTGTCGCTTTGGTGGTGGCCACGATGCTCTTCCCAGAAAAGCTGTGCACCTTGCTGAGCCGTCACAGAAGTGGAGGGGCCGCAGGTGACAGCGATGTCTGCTGCGTGAAGGACACCATCCCCAGTCCGCGGGCCAGCTCAGGGGACGTCTCCTCCAGCCTCAGCGGCAGAGCGGTTGCTCGCTCCCCGGCACGGCGGCTGGGCAGAGCTGTGTTGTGCCCTGGCTGAAGCCTCTGCGCTGGCCCGTTTTGGTGACGGCACTGCAGGTACAGACCCAACAGCCTGGCACTTGTACCCGATCACACCGGTGGGTCAGAGCCACGTTGTAAAAGCAGCTGAACTTTTCTTAAAGTATTTGACCTGCTGCAACCCGGGCTGTGACACTGGTGCCTGTGACGCTGGTGGCAAACCTATAGTTAGGTATGGCAGAAGAACGGAAACCCGAATCGCTCCACGATGGCGGCACAGTGGGGATGGCATCGGGGCTTCTGCAGCATGTCCACGGCGGGGGCACTGGTGGGAGCTGAGATAATTAGCTGCTTGATGATGACTACGCCAGTAAAGAGACTTTGCCTGGCAATGTGAAAGGAACTAATGCATTGCCAGGTTATTTAATCTCAATAAATCATTTTAAAATATTCAGCTGTTATTTACATTAAAGCAACATTTGATGCCTCTGGGCAGAAACCTAGAGGAGATTCAATATTTGTTATACATTAATTGAGCAGACTTAGGTGAGTAAATTTACTTTAATAGTTTTTTGCCTAATAATATTAAGCCTAAAAGAGAATGAAGGAGGGGTTTGCTGGGCCATTCAGAGCTGTGAAAATCTGTTGGTTCCTCGCTGCCTGATGATGTGTTAGAGAGCTTAGGAAAAACGTTGAGTCTCAGTTGTCTCACAGCCCGTGCCTGCTTTTCTTGATGGTGGGTTGTAACAGGGGTTGCAGTTGTGTGCAGCGGCTCACTGACGAGACTCTTTGTGCCTCGATCCGGTAATAGTCATGCACTTCTTTATTTTCAAGCACATGCTTAACTTCTGTTAACTTAAGGCAGTGTCCCACCAAATAAGTGTATTAAAGTAATAGGAAGGTAATTAGTGCACAGTTTTAGAACGCTGAACTCCAGTTTCTCCTTGGCCTCTTCTGGCTGGTAGCTCAGTGACCAGCTGTGACCCTTCTTGGTAGTCACAGCAGCGACCGTCATCGCTACCTGGGATCAGTCCACTGAACGGAGAGATGTTGGGAGGAATTTGCAATGCATCCCTGCGAAAATAAAGAGCTAATCTAAGGAGTGCGCAGTGAATAGCTATCTCCACTTTAGTGAGCACCATCGCTTCCCTGCGGGACAGGCCTGCAGCCCTCTCCATCGCTCAGCTCTGGCTCTTGCAGACCCGGAGCGCAGCACGTTTTTCCATCTCCTCCTCCTCGCAGAAGGGGCCCCCGCTTAAACGTGATCCTGGCTGCAGCTCTGCTGCGTGTGCGAGGGAAGAGTGAGCAACACTAAAATAAACATGCCACCATTACAGCCACTGGAAAATGAAGTAACTTCTTAACTGGTTTTGTAAACCTCTAAGCCAAGCCTTATCCTTGCAGAAGAGGTCAGGAGAGGAGCAGATGGAAGAAGCCTTATTTGGGACCATGTGTTTTCAGCAAGAGGCAGCACCCAATGTCACCAGCCTGGAGCGGCGCGATGGACACTGGTCTCAGCACGGCGCGCTGAGCCGCCGCGGCTTTTCCTTGTGTTCCTGTGCGCAGCCTGATTCAGACACACAAAGCTCTTGACCCGTCAGTTTCTCTTTCTGAACAACGGTCCCTTTTGCATTTTTCTGGTCTCACTACAATAGTTCTCGGGATGTGACATGACCAAGGCAGCAGAGGAGCAACTGAAGTGATCAGCTAACCGTGAACAGCACAAGCCAAGGAGCCCCGGTTTTCTCTCCCCACGTGCAGAGCTGTAGGTCCGCAGCAGCTCTTGGTGCTCCTGCAGCACTGACTAAGCTTGGCCAATGTTGTAGCTTGATACTCGGGCTTTGCCAAGAGATCGGATTTCTGGGAACTTGCTCTGAATCGAATCTTAACATTTTCAGCTCCTACAACCCCAGACCAGCTCCGGCTCGTGAAAAATTAAGAGAGGGTTTTGAGAGCAATGGGCTTGGCCTCACTGACACCCCATCTGATAATTCCTCATCTTCTGAAGCAGCGAGACTTAGTAATAATGAGAGAAAAGTGCAGGAGAAACCCCTCAGTGCCTGGACCTGCCCTTTAGACGTCTACCCCGTGGAGCGTGTTCACAGTTCAGCGTCGCCGAAATGTGGCTGCGGCTCCCACATCCTCCCGGCCGGCCCCGGCCATGCCCGAAGCGAGCCCTGCTCGCAGCGGCCGCGCAGAAGGAGCCGAGGGCTCCCCCCAGCCCCTCTTTGCCGCCCGGTTCGTGCTGGCAGACCCGCCACTTACCCTCCTGTCTTTGTAGCTTGCAGGAGGAGAGGGACAGACGGCTCGCACGGAGGTGACCGCAGCGTGATTCACAGGCACAGCTGCGGTTCTGTGGGAATAAAACCCTCCCCTGCCTCACGGGCCGGAAGAAAATCAGAACAAACGTTCTTAGGAAAGGAGGAGCAGGGTATCCAAGCCAGAGTAAACAAGCACTGAGAGAAGGGTGTGGGAAGGGGGGGACATGTGTCAGCCAGCAGACGCTAAATGGCTGTGGAGAGGACAGTAATGGGTTTCTCATGTTGTCTTTCTGGCAGTCGCCGAGTTCTTCCTATCTCCAAAGAGTGATGTGACGGATGCTTTGATGGTGGCATCTGTTCTGGTTGCACCCAAACCAGCTCGACTTGCGCTGTTTTAGGTTCCAGCTCCGTTTGTGTCTCTGAGCAGCTGGGGGCTGGAGGGTCACCTTTGTTTTCTTGGCCATGAAGGCACCCAGTCCGCGGGATTTGGAAAGGTGTGGAGCAGCGCATGTCCCTGGGCCACTGCGGAGCTTCTTTGTAACGCATGTGAGAGTAGCAGGTGCCCAAGGAAGGTGTTTGCTTAAAAATCTGGATCTTTACAGCCAGTTTTGGTGGGTCAGCAGTGCACAAGCATCGTTTGACAGCAGCAGCCATGCACGGCTGTGTGGTTTAACCGCACTGACAGCTTCAGCAGCTGCAGGTCCGAGTCTGTGTGTGGCTACAGGACATCCCGATGGTGCGTCCTACAGAATCGGCACGTCACACACCTGAGCGGTGGAGGCCAACACCAGCCCTGGGAGCCAGGCGAAGCAGCCCACATCAGCACTGTTGATGGAGGATGCACAAAGAAGGGACATCGAATGGGGGGAGAAGAGCCCGGTGTTCCTGGCTCCCAGGTCCGTTCCTGGCTCCCAGGTCCGTGCCTGGATGCAAGACTCTGAATGGAGACACAGACCCTAACTTGTAACTCTCCAAAGCAATCCGTCGTTAGCAGTTGCTTTCAGATGCTGGCTCAGAAAAGTCTTTCAGGGTATTTGTTATCCAGCCACAACAAGCTCGCGTGGGCTGCAGTCTGGCATGTGTAAACCAGCAATTGCAATGTTTGGGAAACTGGTAGGATCCCTGGTTTCCACACACATAAGGTGTACTTCCCACCTTAGTGTATGAGGTAGCATGGGAAGGGACAGCACATTACGGGATTGCTGCAATCTCCAGTGAAAGCCAGCATTGCTGCAGGCATAAGAGCAGCCCAAGTTGAAGCAAGTTGGCTGTGGTATAAAGGCTGTAAGTGTGTGGTGATGCTGGTGAAGTCTTCAGCTACCCATTACAGTGTAGAATTGAGAGCCAGCATTGTCTCAGCTGTAATAAGTCAGCCCAGAAGTTCATGGAGCCCAGCAACATGCCCTGGCGTGCCCAGTAATGGATGCTTAGAGCAAGAGAGTAAGTTGGTGGTTACAGAGTGAGCCTTCCCCCTGTTCTTGCCCTCCTTGTAGTTGGTGGTTTAGGCTCGTGCAATGATAAAGCCTTTTTTAAGACTCCAAGTCCTTACCTCCTATTCGAGGATGTTCGCGGGCAGGGGCAGTGCTTGGCACCTCTCAGGAATAGTAAGTGTATCACCTCCCCAAATCACTTTGCGTAGGCATAGAGCACAGGTGAGATTTTTTACCCCTCCGGTGATCACAGAGGTGAGGTTCCTGCGTGGGTGTGGGTGGGGCTTTTGTGGCATTAGCCAAAATGCTGATGACTTTAACTGCAGGGAAGTCACGAGTGCTTATTTATATAATGGTTCTATCTTGGTTTTGTTCTTGATACTGTAGGTATAATAGTCTGGTGACTGGCAAGCGGGCAAGAGGACTCATTGCTGTGCTGTGGCTCCTGTCCTTTGGAATTGGACTGACTCCGCTTATGGGCTGGAATAAAGCCATGAGCGGTTGTCCCAATGCCACCAACGAGACAGGGACTGACAGCGGGACAGAGCACCATGGCTGCTTCATCTCATGCCTCTTTGAGAATGTGGTAACGATGAGCTACATGGTGTACTTCAACTTCTTCGGCTGCGTGCTGCTGCCGCTCGTTATCATGCTGGGAATCTACATTAAGATATTCATGGTCGCCTGCAAACAGTTGCATCAGATCGAGCTGATGGGCAACTCCAGGACCACACTGCAGAAGGAAGTCCACGCAGCCAAGTCTCTGGCCATCATCGTAGGACTTTTTGCCTTCTGTTGGCTGCCCCTGCATATCTTGAACTGCATCACTCACTTCCACGAGGAGTTCTCCAAATCCAAGCCTGAGTGGGTGATGTATATGGCCATCATCCTCTCCCATGCCAACTCTGTCATCAATCCCATCATCTATGCCTACAGGATCAGGGACTTCCGCTACACCTTCCGCAAGATCATTTCCAAGATCCTCTGCAAGACAGATGACTTCCCCAAGTGCACCACTGACAACAACCAGCACCTGACTGTCACCAACGTTCACTCTGCAGTAGCCTCTGTGACCATATGACCGTGCACGTCCTGCTCCTAGGATTTTGCAGTCGGTCCCCGACACTACGCTCCCCTGTGCCTATGTGAACAGTTACAGCTAACTCCTAGAGGAGTGCTCAGAGATGACCACTATGCAGTTATGCAGCTGTATTTTTTTTATTTTTGTAATTAACATAGTGCCTCTTAGAGGAATAACCTGATGGGGGAGACTGAGTGCAGTTCACCCTCGACTGTAAACCCAGGTTGCGTGAGTGCTGGTGACCGTATTGTATGTCCTTTCCAGGTCAGACATTGACTGTGGAAGACCCACCTGCTGGGGGTGTTTCCCTAATTGTGCTGCTCATGTCAAGTCCTAGGACCTTTATTTTAATTATTATTATTATTATTATTTTTTAATCTTTTGATTCATTTAGGAATAGTAATTTTGTGTCTGGTTTTGGGTTGTTCTCTAAGTCCGTACTTGACAGCACTTTGGTAATGCCCTAATTATTCCATCAATTGTTTGATGCAGCTAGTATTCTCTGATGGGAAAAAGTCTTACTTAGCCCAGTTGCTGGTGTGAAACTGAATCTGCGTTCCAGTCTCTGAGGGACGTGACCGTGTTGATGGGAAAACAAGATCAGAACTGGCCAGCTATTTTTGGCCCCAGTATGGAAGCCCTACTTACTGAAAAATTTCAGGAAAGAGTTGACTGAAGTTGTAGGACAGCAGTTTTATTGCCTTTAAATCACTTTGGTCTACAGGATTGTGCAGAGCAATGCTTCAGGTTTGATTTCAAATCTGTTTCTGGCTCTCAAAATGCAGAAGGCAGATCAGAAGGTCTGATCCAGAGTCACTGAGGTTAGTGCAAACACTCCCTTGGTGACATGATCTCTACAATCAGATTTTTGCTCCCAAGTCAAAACTTGACAGCCTTGCAGTTCTTCCAGAAGTGCAGGTTTTAGCTGTGATAGCTGGACACTGCAGCTCGCCTGATTCCTAAAACTTGGTCTTGCTGGGGTTCCTCTGTAGCCCAGTAACCCCCAGAAGCTGAGAGTGCTTTTTTTTCTAATAGTGATTTTTATTTTCTTATTTTATTAAAATCCTGACCTGCATCAGTAGCAAAAGGGACTGGAAGGGCGCTTATTTGCTTGAGATGCTAGAATGCCTTGACTTGTGACCTGATTTTTGGCCAAGCTCTTTGGGGAAGAAGCTGACCTCGCAGAGTGCCGCAGGGGCCTGCCCCTTTGTAAGTACAAAGCCCACTCAACAGCGGAGCAGTCTTAATTTGTACTGCACGTTAATAACTCCCTGCAACCACAGCTCAGTAATTACTGCACCTGATTTCACATGTGGCTGTGATATGTAAAACTGGACCAAGGTAGAAAGAACAGTGCATTAATTTCTGAAGTACGAGCTCCACTTCTCCAGACTGCGTGACGGCACGTGCACTGCTGTAAACGAACCAGTGTTTCTGGCCTGTCCTTTATTTTGCAGGGCAGTTTCATTCCACAATGGAGAGGAATAGGGAGGGGAGTCAGAAAAACACCCAACAGCCTCCCTCCTTCATGCCCAAAAGCCGATTGTGGTACAGAGACAGCTGTTCTTGACTAGCTCAGACCTGCTATCGCCTTCTGGCCCCCTTACAAACAGGAGTCTTGCCTGAAGGTCCCTGCATGGTAAAGAGGTACCAGCTCTCCCCAAAGCACTCAATGCCAGCAGCATCACCATGCGACCGGTGAGAAGCTGGAGTGCAAGGATGGGTATTAAATGTGGTTTTCAGTGGTAACTCATGCAGGGAGGCAGAGATAGGGAGCAAGCCTGTTAGAGCCAGGTGGCAGGGAAGGACGTTTAAACACAGCCAGTTCCTGAAGAACGGGTCCAGTGGACAGACTGTGATGCCTGGAGTAGTTCGTCCCTGATAAATTGTACTTGAATCATATAGAAATCAGCTTTGTGGGTTTTTAAACTGCATTGCACTAAAAGGGCGGGTAATACAAGACCCCAAGAGTTTCATTTCTCTGGTGTATGTAATGACAAATATGGTGTAAAATCAGCTGAAAAGCTGATCTGAAGAAATCCTGTTCCTGCAGCATCGGCTGTGCCAGCTGGTGTGACCCGCAGGCAGCAGCTGCAGGTATGACTTAGGGCCCACCACGCAGAGGACGGTTCACTAGGAGCGATGGATTTCGCTACTGTGTGTGTAGCAGCTCAGTTGTAAGAGCCAGCCCCAAACCTTGGTGAATCCCCAGTAAGCTCTGAATGTGTTTGTCCATGTTTATGCAATGTCCAAATTTAGCTACAGCTCGGTATCTCAGATACTGGCATTTCCAAGACGAAGCTGAATAGTTAAAAGTTACTGTCCCACGTGTTTCTCCTTTAACAGCCCCATTCAGCTTTGCTGCATCTGCCTTGGTCATAGTCCAGCTAACACATGTAGCCACCTCCTGCCATTTGGGCAGGGTTTGACTCTCTCCTCCTTTCATTCCTTCCCTTCTGTATTATCTTTGGCTGTGTTCCTTCTGTTAATCATGGCTGGAAACAAGCAGGGTTTCACCTGCAGGTTTGGCAGTGTTGCGAAGTGGTTGCGAGCCACATTTATCCTTACAACAAAGAATGTAATCTCTCCCCTCCTCCTGGCTGAAAACTCTGGACAGCACGAACAGACTGAAACACGCAGCGCTGCAATACAGAGAGAGATGGTCCCAGAACACTTGCTCATATGTGACAGCTTGCACTGCAGCTCGGCATCCACTACTGCTACCTTTCATACGCCTCTTATGAGCCAGAATTCCTGTAGGCGGATGTGGTGTTTCCTTAGTATGACTGTGCCTTCGGGTTGTTAGCCCTTATTAACTATGGCCCGGGTCACCACGGTCTTTAGGCACATTAAGTGCCTTTGTGGATCTGAGCCAAAGTCATTTTAAGGCAAAATAAAAATAGGACACCTCCCTCGCCCCCCTCAAAATAAAGCTCTGAAGGTTTCTATAAAAATGTGAAGTGAAAATGGCAGAGGAACTTTCTGTAGCGAGTGCAGCTGTAGCTATTCAGCTATCACTCATTACTGCTCTGATGTACATAGGTTGGATGTGTTTTCCTCATGTTGCTCAGATTTTGTATTTGCAGTACCTGTTATTTACATACAGAACGCTTAATTTACCACCTACACAACCTGGCTCAGCCTGTGCCCCATTATTTCTTGCGGTGTTGTGTTCACACGGTGTATCATACGAGGCCACGCTGTACTCGAGGAGGAGCCCAATCTCAGAGCACGGGCAGGGAGCCACAGAGCTGGAAGGAGCTGGCTCCCAGCTCACCGGCTGGTGCGTGGAATGGGGGAGCAGCAGCCTCCTTTCCCCCGTGGCTGACGTGGACAGCCTTGCCTTTGCCTGCCAGCATGAGGTGGTCAGCTTGTCTGACATGGGTCAGTTTAAAAGCACAGCAGTCAGGGTGATGCTTCCAAAGATCCTGTATTACAGTAAGCACAGCAGAAGCCCAGACCTGTCACCAGTCTCGAGGTGCTGAGGGGTCTCTGCCCTAGTCCCTATTACAGGTTTACCAGTGATGAATCAGAAACTGCTCCGAGCAGCCAGCTGCAAAGAGCCACTGCAGCATCACTCTGTCAAAGGCCACCTCCACAAAGCCATGCAGGCACTGGAAGGGCGGTGGGGATAGTCAAAGCATGAGCAGAGTTAATAGGTTTTAACAGATCACTAAGAGAGCTGCTGGACTGTTCGTATCCCCACATCACAAGCACGCAATATTACAGATTAGTTCAAACATTTTCAGCAATCCCAAGAACAGCCTAAATAAGTGAAACTGAAGTCAACACAGGCTTCTTAACATTTATTAATTAATCCATCAGTGCAAGGCTGCTAATTAATGTCACGCTTGGCTGCAGCACAGGAAGAAACCTACCAGCCACAATGAACATTTGACAGCCTTGTAGATATGAAAAATGCCAACTACACAGCCGGGAGGGTACACAGAAAACACATCCACCTGTGATTCAAATCCTTCATCCTTCATCCTCTTCCTCAGCCAGTAAGATGCTTGTCAGCTGCTCCTCAGAGACAGATAGTTCCTGGCAGGCTCCCATGGCCTGACTGAGGTAGACGGCAAGTATATGTTTGCACTGCAAATAAGAGCGCAGCCAAGTTAACAGCAGGAGCAACGCAGGAATGTCATGCTCTATCTGGAAGCCACAAAATCCATCCTGGCCAGAATGGGTCCAATGAAGCGCTCACCCCTCCCAGGAACATGGTTCCCTCATGGCACACCAAGCCTTGGCACAGGCTGGCGCTCCAGTTGCCCCAGGCGAGTTCTGCCATCAGGATAATGTAATACAGGGATCTGACACACAGCAAAGCATTACTGGCTCCTGATGCCCTCCCCACAATTGCAGACCAATTGGTTACCCTGAGCCCTTCCTCACTGGCACCAGGTGAACTGCACCACTTCATCAGCCAGACTCCATGTGGCAGTCCCTTTAGTGGCAGTAGCCCTTGTTCCAAAAGACCAGGGATTATTCATCTCTTGAAAGTCAGAAGAGTAATGTGTAATTAAGAACAAAAGCCCTCCCTAGCCCTTGTAAGGCCTAGCTCCACCCAAATACCGCGACTCCCAGAGGCCAGATTATGCAGTGGGTCAGGCACAGACTGCGTGGCCAACTCAACACTTGTGTTTGCTCCCTTGGCAACTTCAGGCTGCTCAAATTCAAGAAGCAGAGCACAGCCTTCTCCCCTGCTCCCTGTCCCGGCCCCAAGTTAAAGCAGAAAACTTACCAGAAGGCTCTCGCTTTTCTGCAATACAGTAAAATCAAAAGCAGGGCACGTGCAGAAGTGGCAGGAACTGTAGCAGGTGTAGAGTTTGCCTGAGCTCCCAAGGACCTGAAACAAAGGCAGCCGGAGGGGGCCGGAGTCAGAGACAGCATTCACTTTTGATTTCTCTAACTCAGCCTGTATCTGGCCTGATGTCCTCTCCACAGTGACTCACAGCGTGCAACTGGCGAGCAGGTGCCACAATACAAAAGCGTTCCCAAACACTGCAGCGACGCATCTAAGCTTGAAGCTCCCCAGCTTTCTCACAGCCTCTACACACTTCTCTCTCTACAGGCGAGGAAGCACTCCTGTACGTACACCCCTGCCTGCAGCAGACCTCAGCTCCAGTGACTTGGCTGCTGCTAAGCGATCAGGAAAAGGGTAGTGGCACCAAGCACAGAGCCTCTTCCCCTGCTCTCCCAAAGCTGGCAGCACAGTGAGCTGCCAGCCCCTCCAGCGAGCTTCCTCCCCTAGTACTGGCAGACACAGGATAGCTGAAGATGACGAAGACTCTCTTGTCACAAAAAGCCCATTTGTGAATCCAAAGCCACCACGGGCCTGGGGATGGAAGGAGAGCAGCCGCGAGCACTTGCAGTGAGGCCTTTTCTAACCAGCTCCAGTGGCTGAAGGCTGCAAAGGCTCTTGCTGTGCTGCTCCCAAAACCAGCTGCAGCTATTGGAATCCAGTTTTGTCTGAATAAATGAAGTTGAAGTCTCCAGAGAAGAAGCCTCCCTGCCCCATCTCTGGTTTGGGAACAGCACTGCCTCCTTTTCCCACATGCTGTTCCACTACAAGGCTGGTACTGAGGCATATTCCCTCTGCACCATGGGCACAGGATGCAGGCAGCCAGGTGAGGGAAGCATGTTTCCAGCATGGAGAAGCTGACAGGCAAACAGTGAGCTGCTGGAGCTGACTGCATGGTATAGAAAAGCCAACCTATGGATTATTTCTCTTTTGCTTTCTTCAAGACTGGAAAATAGCTTTTAGAAAGCTACTTTAAGAGCCAACTGCTCTGCCTGCTCCTATTGCAAGGGAAGGGTCTGCAGGAGCAGAATGCACTCGCAGACTTTAAGCAGAAACCTGCACTCAATAGCATGGACTTCACTAATGCTCTGAGGCCTGACCTGCGTGCACCCCACGGCCAAAACACTATTACCACAGAGTATTTGCCATGATGTGTCTCGTATCTGCCACAGCGAGAGCAAGCACTTTGTGTCAGCCCTGTGGCCTCGACAGCTGGCACTAACTCTTCCTGGATATTCCGGAGAATGGTGGGGATTTACATGGGTGTAATCACCCAGGCAGAAGAGTGCCCTCTTCTGCACACAAGCCCCTGGGCTCTGACAGCACACCACACTCTTCTCCCATACCAGGCTTTAGAGTCTGTTTGGGTTTGTGGTACGCATACACCTAAATCCAAAAAAAAAACCACAAAAAAGTGAAAAGACAGTGGAGCTGTGCAGAGTGCTGCTCCCCTTCAGGATGCCCCTGGCACTCCTAAGTCCCTCCAGGGCAACATCGTCCCTCCCGGTCCAGAGCTGCACTTGCAAGGGGAGCCTTCCCCTGTCCCCTGAAGCTCTCTCTGCACCCCTTGCCCGACAGGTAATGTCCACAAGTTTAAGCTCTTCCACAGAAGCATCTATGCCTCATAATCCCCCACACTCCCAGCAGATTCAGGACACAAGACATTCCCATTTCAGGGCAAACCATTATTTTTTCAGTCTGGCCTTTACCCTGGGCCCTTCTTATACTCCAGGCTGAGTTTGTTTCACTTGTGATAAGTTTGTTTTTCTCTAGCCCCTTTGATTGTTTTTTCCAAGATGAAGTATTCCAATGGTGCCTTTCCTTCAGAAGTGTTTTCCTTTGAGGAGGGGGGGAAGACACAGACACTGCCAGATTTGGGCTGAGTTTAGCGTTCCCCCATCCTGACCTAGATGGCAAGAATGCAGCTTCTGCCTAATAAGGCAGAATCTAAAATCTAAAGACCAAGAGAAAAAGGTGCCTCTGTTTCTGGCTGGCTGCAGCCAAGCCAGGCACAGGGGTGCTCTCTTGGCCCTGAGATGCTGTGAGATTTCCTTCCGCTGCCCTCATCTCCAGGCACTTGCTGGCGAGGAAAAATCACCTTGGTGGTGGTGTCCCTGCCAGCGTGTGGGGATGCAGGAGGGCCAGCTGTGGCACCATGGCAGCTGCTGCTGCCACCAGCATACAGCTAGGCAGCACCACAGCCTGTGCCAGGACCTGATGCTCAAATCCTTCACGGTGGGGCAAGCTGCCATGCAGTTCTAGGAAATTAATTAAAAAAGACATAAAAAAGAAGAATCCAATAAAAGTGCAGGATGTGAGCAATGCAAGCAACAGTCGGCAGGAGGGCTAAAGCACTGCCTCTCCCCCTGCTAACTGGCTTCACTCCCACAGCTCACAGCATTTCTGCAACTCAGGCATAGCTAAAAGGTGCCCCAACTGCCGCCTGCTCACCACCTTACACTTCTGCCAAATCCAGCACAGCTCCACCATCAGCAAGCATCCACCATCTCTGCAGTAGGTAAGACCTATTTATCCCTGACCTGGAGTTACAAGGCTTGGCTTTAGTCTGCAGCGTAGGCAGGTATTATACAAGCTCTTCTGGGATGATTAACAATTCTGAGGTAACATCAGCCCTTGAATACCCCATCAGTGCTACTCCTCTATTAAGTAGCAAGGGCATTAATGCCCAGGCATTAAATGACACATCATAGCTTTCACTTGACTGAGGGCTCTTTCTTCTCCCATCTCAGTTCCTGAGGGCAAAAGCTGCCTACATTACAGGCTGCAGTCCTAGGGCCTGTCTGAGCAGAGCCATATTCCCCTGAAGCAGTACCTAAGGTGTGCTGGGTGATATAGAACGCAAACAGCATTTCAGCCTGTGAAGTATCAACATCTCAGATTTGGCTATGACGACCCAAAGGAGTTTCACAATAGGACCAGCCTCATGGCCTCAAAGAGAACAGTTCTCCAGATCCAGCTGCAAGTGAAAGCACCACCTCACATTCCAGCTCAACCACATCTGGGTGCAAATGGCAGAGCTGACTTTCTGGGAAATAAGTGAAAGGGATGACTGTGCATGTGTCCAGGCAGCCACGGATGCCCCCCCCCCCCCCACTGCACTGGGCCCGCTTCTGTGCTGAGGGAGAAGGGCACACAGCTGGGATATGTGTCTACATCGCATGCACACATGAATGAAGAGCCAGTGACACTACCCAGCTACTCGTAAGTGCAGTATCCCACTCAGTGTTTCAGGTTGCTATGGCCCCAGATTGTCTTCCTGTCGCTGCTCCAGCCAGTGGCCTCAGGGGAGGTTCTGCTCTTTGTTTCTGCATCTCAGACAGCTGTGCTGAGGAAGAATTTCACAATGGGACCAGCCTCACACCCCCAGAGAAAATATCTCTTCAGATTCCTCTGTTAATGAACTCATCAGCATGGCCTTAATCAGCAATCAAGCTCCACTAAAGAGGAATGCTGCTCAGAAGCACACACCTGCAGGCAGGCACTGCTTCCTGTAGGCTGCCTGTCAGCTGGGAGGACACAGGCACAGACCCTGGGTGGTGGAAAGGCCCACTCACATCATACCCATCAGCTACAAAGTCCCTGGCTGAAGGCTGGGCTTGTCCTACATTAACTCCTGGTGATCAGCCCTGATCTACCTGTCTAGGGGTTCCTTCCCCGCAGGGGAACCGGTGGCTCCCTGTACCTGCAGCGGCAGGAGGAGAGCAGTTCTGACACTTGCTCTTTTTCAATGGGCACCAGTTGAGCCGACTGGTGGGGCCATCAGCAGATACTAATCAGTCAGCTCCCATTCAGCTCCCATTCGGTGACTGCAGGACTGCCTCCAGCAGGAATTTTTCGCCTCTCAGTTCAGTGGGAAGAGGGCTGGGCAGTGTGGAGGGGTGCCTGCCTTGCTGCAGCACACGCAGTTTGATGCAGCACTGTCCAGCAATGACCCTGCCCAGACCAGAACAGGGTGTCAGGGCAGAACCCAGCACATCAAAGCCCTCTCACCATCATTCTCTGAACTCCTCCATGTCTCATGAGGCTTCCTGCATCTAAGAGATACAGATAACTCCACTATGCTGCAGAAAAGCTGTGAGCAAGTGAGCACGCATTTAGGCTCCCTGGGAAGACAGCAGTTCCCCTCATCCTTTACACAAAAGGGTGCTAAGTGAAGACTGCGCATCCCACCCTGCAAAACTCTGCCTTAGCCTGCATGGCCCGACAAAGCTCTGCAAGGAGAACATGACCATTCTCTGCCCAGTGGCATATTCAGCTGAGCAACAGCAGAAAAGGAAAAGCCTTTAAGCATTCAATTAGTGAGGCAGCTGCTGTCTAAGGGTCCTGGAAGCAGTGCTTCTTAGGCTTTACCAAATATCCACAGGCAAGGCCTCAACTAAAATCAAAGGCTGTGTTCCTGAGCCCTGTATGTTTATGAATCGTGCCTCTCTGGAGGGGCCGATGTCCTCTCCAAGGCCCCAGAAGCGATAAAGACTCCATGTGCAAATCAAGCAACGCAAGCTCTGAACACGTGAAGAACGTTTGTGTCATTACTCAGGCCTAGCTTCACAGCTCTTCTCTTACCCTAGATGACCCCAAAGCATCTCAGCACCTCCAGTGAAGGAGGGAAGGCCCTTTGCAGGGAGGATATTTGGAAATATTCCTCTTGGCTGCTACAACAGTGAGCAAAGAGATTCCCCCTTCTCTGGTGTGTGAAAAAGCACAGCACGAGGTTCAGCAATGGAGGGGGCTGTGGTATCTGAGGGGTTTAGTAGTGCTAAGTAGACGGAATTGAGTGCTTCTTCACCAAAATCTTATGGGCACAGGGTCCCTCTGCCTTAGCTAGGACACAGCACACAGTGTCTCTCTGACTCTGTGACCCCATGGGCTGGATGCAGCTCATCAACAGCTCACAGAACGGCCAGACTGTCCCCATAAGAGATGCCACCGGTGCTGTGGCACAGTAGAGCAAGGGAATTGTCCATACCACAGGAAAGTCAGAAAGAAGTGCCAATGGCTCCTCTCTTCACCTAATGAGCCTCAGCTCCATCTCCGGTCCTTGTGCTGTAAGAGGAGTTGGATCTTTAGGGCTAAGGTGAGCACTTCTCCCTAAAATGCCAGTTTATGAAGATGTTTTTGTGATTCGCAGACTTGGCTACAGCGAACTAGAATGAAACCCACGGATTTGGCCTGTATTGCTTCCTCCCAGGCAGCTAGGATCCTATCACCAAGTAGAGGTCAAGAATGTTTAGGACACTGAGGATTTGGAGTGCAACAGGGAAAGAAATGCACTGATGGCAGATAACACTCCATGTGTACAGTTTGTCAAGAGGAAGAACTGCCTTTGCTAGATAGGATGAAAGTAATAAAGCAAAATTAGCAATCCCTGGAAAACTTCCTTCTGACCATGATACCCACAAACACATAAGAAATTGTCTCTGACTGGCTAGGAGCCACAAAGAAAATGGTAGTGTACCATGCTGTTCTAATTCTAGTCCGTGGCTACTGCTCTCCAGTATCACTTTAGGAGTTTGTAAAACACTGATATTCTCTCTGTGTTTATCCAAGTGCCCTTCCATGTTCTGCAAGTTAGGAAAATACTGGCTCACGTGTCAGCTGGAAACCATCAGAAAGTAAGAGTGAAGAGGAGAAAAACAGTGTGTACCTGGTATGCAGTTCTTCCGCTGGGGGACATGACTCGGGTGACAGAACGCTGATCCACCAAATCCAAAGCTGGGACAGCAGATGGGCCAAATATGAACTTCAGCCTGAAAGAGAACGTGTCTCCAGTTAGGTCACACCACAAAAAGATACCACCTGGCTTAGCCTTAATCCATGCGATTTAGCCCTGTGGAGTCCAGAAGGCCTGGAGCCAAAAGTTCCCATTGCATCTCAAAATCCCACCAGTTACAGCTCCATTAATTATGCTACCAAGCAATGAAGTGCATTTGTCATTCTCAGCTTTGCTGGCTTTCACCAAGTGACCACCAATCCCTGCCTTGTCCCTCTGAGAAAATCCTAGGACTCAGTCCTTAAGGACAGCCTCCACGCTGCCAGCTATTCGGAGCTGGTTTTTTATATTCTTAAGAGAACTTCCAAATTTCCAAGCTGCTCCCAAACAGTCCCACATTTTTTTGCAAAATCCCACTCAGATTTAATTACAAGGCATTTTAAAGATTTTTCTTACAGAGGACATTACAGCTTATGTGTTTCTTCTTCAGCACTATGACCCAAACACTATTCTGGCTGCCTGCTGCACAAACAGGGCATGAAGTGGTTCCTGTCCTGAACTAAAATGAGACAAAGTGCACCAGAGGCACAGAAGTGAGATGTTTTAGTCAGTCCCTACGACTGTGAGACAGTGTTAGCCATGTAGGTAAGGAGTTATCTTTGAGCAGCATTTCTGGCTTGACAGTCCCTTTACAGATCACAGATTATTGCAAAGGGAGTGTAGGTGAAGCAAGAGACACAGGTTGTCTTTACAGTGATCTGATCAGCCTTTTTGTTAGTATTGCCATAGTTCTTCCGCTACAGACTCTGTGTAGACAGAGCACTGGGACTTAACCAGTTTAGACTCTAAAGCTGGAAATTTTGCTTCTGCCAAGCACCCTAAATACGCTAGGTCTTCTTCAGGGGAAATTGCACCTCTGGCAGCAAAAGCAAGATAGGCTGGCAAAGAGAAGATGCAGGAAGAAAATCCTGGGGGATGCACAGTGCTGAGGATCCAACAGAGGTTACAGGCAACAGGCAGTGTCACACATGCAGCCCAGTTATCCTTGTTGCAGTAAACCATGAAACTGTCACACGAGCACAATGAACATAGACAGGGATTTTAGTGGGGGCAGCACCAGGTAAACAAGAGCACATGGAAGCAGACTTGCTAATGCTAAGGGGAAAAGGGGTTCGTGCTCTGGGACACCTTAGTTGTACATACAGGCTGTCCTGGATGAGTTGCCCTGGATCAGATTATTGATCAGTTGGTCTTGAATCCCACCTCCAGTCATGGCCCACACACCATGCCTCAGAGCAAGGAGAGAGCAACGATGATAAATAGCTCCTTGAGCAATAGGAAACGCAGCAGTAGGGCTCCTTCCTCATCCCAGGGAAACTGGTTTAAACCCTGGAGAATGAATGAGTCATTTTGTAGTGATCGCATCTCCTCTATCACACTCACAACGGAAGTATAAATTATTCTTTCTCTACCCACCAAACTGCATCAATAGGAAGCTAAAGACCATAAGGGAAATACATAAGACAGTCCACTGCACGTGGAGCCACGAGATAACAGTAGTTTTACATCTGTAATCCAGCTACCAGCAGGGCTCAGAGACAGCACATTTATTCCAGATGAACACCCAGGGACAGCACATGCCTTATGTCACTCCACTCTCCCTAAAACCCTTTCCCTTTCCTTTCCTTCCAAGCAGGACTCATTGTCATGCAGGGATGCACCACTGCACAGCATTTACGTATCAGAGAGTGCCTGGGATGGGGTAAAGATGAAGTTAGCCAGGTTTGCTCAGGTACATATTTGCTTCCTGCAAAACATGGCCTCTACACAACTCCCTCCTTGACCTTGGTCCTGTGAGGCAGCACCATGGAGGCACATGCTGGTGTCTGGCCGCTGCTGTGCTCAGTGCTGTAAAATTCCACACCAGCAAGTGGAAAAATAAAGAGCTGTGAGTCCTGAAGGCACAGTGATTTCCACCTACATACTCACTGTCTGCACATCCCCTGCTATACAAGGGTATATGATAAGCTGTATGTCAAGTATGGACATCTGTACCTTTAGCTCATAGGCTTAAAAGTTATTCTAGACCTGTATATCCAGCTGCTCTGAATGTGTCCCAAAGAGCTCAGGGGCAACTCAGTTAACTTTACAGACCTTTTATCCACTGAGAAGAATCTTTGTAGTCGAGATTAGTTACAAGGGTAAACAACAAGAAGATCAGCAGTGATGAAAAGATAGTACAAAACATAAGCAGAACAGGAGAAAGCAGAGGAACATTCCCAACTCCAGTGAAGACACAAAGAGCCAAGGCAGAGCCCTGGCGTCTCAGCAGCATGGCTGACCTATGTGTCTGAGTCAACCTCATTGATAACAAGCCAAGCAGACAGACTTATTCCAGGAAGACCAAAACTTCAGTTGCACAAACTCAAGGCAATAAGGATTAGCTTCATCTGAGGACTAAGAGGAGGTGGGTGGGGGAACACTCAACGTAAGACATTCCTTAATGATTAGGTTGGGGACTATAAGAGGTCGGAGTTTAATGACTTTCAGTAACGCTTTCAAATTTGGGGAATTCTTTTTACATGTATATAATTCGATCAATCTAACAGGAAATAAGTAAGGGGAATGCCCAAAGGAAACTCAAGGACTTCAGAGATTTGGAAGAGATTCAGAAACTAAATCAGAATACTCTGAGCCGCTGGTCACAAGGAATTGCTGGAAGTCTGACTGCCAAGAGTTACCACCCAACCGTTATTAAACTTAACAAGGGAATTTCTTTCCTCCTCTTTTCTTTTATGACAAGAAGGAAACAAAAAGCTACGAGCCTTGTCAAATATAATCCCACCCTTCAAAGGCCATTGTGGTCCCAGAAGAGGGAGCCAGCATGCATACCCTTCACAAGTGTTATGTTAGATAACTTTAGACCCAAAGACATTAAGGCCTGAAGGCTTCCTCGTGATCTCCTGTCCTGGCTAAATTACAGGCAGGCAGGAATACAAAGTTAAAGACTAATCTGAAAAGCCTCTCTCTCTGTGATGGCGCCTCTTCTCTACCTTCAACACCAATTAGTGAGGGCTGCAGAAGTTGTGAAGCTTGGATCTCTTAGGAGACTGCTTGAGAATGGCTGACATATTCACAGGCTTCAATCAATGAGAGGATGATGAAGCTGACCTGAGGCTTCTTCTAAATAGAAGAAAACTCTCAGGGTAATCTGCAAGTTAACAATCCCCTTGTGCAGAGAGATGATACATTCACTTCTCCCTTCCTATCACACACGCCCATGACTCAAACAGAAGAAGGGATCTCAGGATGCTGCTGTGCTCACAATGATATGAACGCAGCAGAGATACAGCACTTCAGTGGCATGAATCACTCTGAAACACAGTCCGCTCTCACAGAAAACTCATTCCAGATCTGAGGGTGGACTCAGAGCTCAGGTTAAACATTCTGGGTTTCTGCATGTTTAATCCACCCAAATTAGAGCAAGTCATCACAGGAGATTCAGTGATACAGAGATAATTTCATGAATCTCTGGAAAAATCCTTGAGATCGTCTCTTTGGACCTTCATTTCCACCACCAGCAAAAACACGTAGCAAGTGTGCATGAGGAACATGTACTGGTCAAACACAGGAAAAAAATAGCGGTACGATGATGAGAGCAGATTATCAACTGCCCTTTAGCAGGACACTTGGGACAAGAACTGAAGCAAAAGATACTTACCCCAGCAGCAGGTCATCGGGGACTGCAACAAAAAGAAAACAAAGCGTGATTTTGCTGAACTTCCCCACTGTGAGAGACATCAACATCACAGGGAGGCTAGTGTCTCCCTGATGGACCCCCAGAGGCCACACAGGACTGCAGTGCTCTAGCCATCCTTTCTAGCCACCAAAAAGCAACAAGGAGCAGCAAAATGATCTGCTATTGTAGTGCTAAGGCACTTATCAAGTACAGCAATTAAATATACATTCAGAACCACAGGGATTAATTTTAAAAGGAAATGCAGAAGCCCAAATATACTTACTTTTATAATAGCCTACTTTTAAAAGCATGCAACAAAAGGCATGCGGCCTCAACATCTTACTCTGTCACTTTAAGAAGTCGGTTAAAAATATATATATTGGTTTCCCTGAAACTCTCTTGGCATGAGTTGAAAACTCTGGCATCAAAACTTTAAAAATGTTGTTCTTTTCCCAGCATAGTCTTGCAGGGCGCCACTAGTTTATAGCTTTTAATACAGCACACAGAAACATAATGTCTTCACTTATTAGAACTTCTTGTTAAGATGGAAAATTACACTTAAGAAAATTAGCCTGTTTGTTGTAGCTAACAGCTTATGCTCTGGTCACCCAATCTGATCTTTCTGTTATCACTAATGGGACACAGTGTACTACATCTCTGTATTCCACTGGAAGATCGGTACTTTTGACTTTAAAATCCTTTGTCCCAACAATTCAAAATATTCTCTATGACTTACACTGTTGGTTTGACTTTTCCAACTTTATTCTAATTTAATTCTCCAAAGTGATTGATCAATTTCTTTCTGCAGTTATGACCCAGTGTACTATTTTGGTGCTTTAAGGAGAAGTATACCTTAAAAGGAACATTGACTTTTTTGTTCTAGTTTACAACAGGATTTATAAAGCTCTTTTAAACAGTCACATGTAGATTTTGGATCTACTCTAACCTGACAGGAGCCATACTGCAAGTATGCCAAAAAGCTGTCAATGTAGTCACTCTGGCAGTTTAGACATGAAGTCTCTGCCCATTCCGCACTCAAATGTAGTGCTCAAACAGACTTCTCTGAATGTTTATTTGGTTGGTTTTAGTGCAGTTATAAACATTCCTTAAATAGACACTTTCCTTAGGAAGAACCATTCTGCGCTACTTATCAAGTAAACACAAACAGTAATATTCTTTCAGCACAGATTACAGAACTACATTAGTAATCCAAAGTGCAATGAAGGTAATTGTTCTTAACTAGCTGCTAGAATTGGCCAAGATTTAACCGTTGGCTTATGTTTGCTTCCTTCAAGCAACTGGAAAGTTGTTCTTTGCCCTGGGATCACTAACACAACACCCTCTGCCGGTCAGTGATAAAACATGATCGTTTTTATGAAGATTTCCCTTTCAGCTCTAGTTTTTAAATGAGTGGGTCTATAAAAACAGCAGTACAGTAGGCACAACAAAATGCCTACCTAGAAGTATGTAAATTATCATCCCTCAAGTGCAACCACTTACGCTACAAGCTCTAAGCAAGCAGCACCGCCCTAGGTCCACGTTCAAAAAAGCGTCCAACCTGGTCTAATTTTTGGAAGGGCCTGACTTTTAGAAGGTTACACATTACGTGTGCTTCAAACCCCTTTGTATCCAGACAAGTTGTATCAAGTACAGCAATTAAATATACATTCAGAACCACAGGGATTAATTTTAAAAAGAAAAGAGGAAGCTCAAATAGACGTACTTTTATAAGTAATAGCCTGCTTCTAAAAGCATGCAAGAAAAACCATATGGCCTCAACATCTTACTCTGCCACTCCTGAAAGGGAAGGCCACCCCTTATGTGACAGAGTCTGCAGAAGATGCAAACAAGGGGAGGCCCACAACCCTCATTGCTACCTGAAGGCTTGACAGTGCCAGTATTACTGGCTCACTGCCTGCTGGGATGGTTCTGTCTTTCCTTTACGTACCGTGTGAGGTCTCCTGAAAAGCCTTTTTGATCTCTTTCAAAAGCTCTTCTGCTACTGCGGGCAAGGTACTCTCCATCTCATTGGGACTGGCCTCACGACTGGAAGCAAGACAGACAAGAACAGGAGACAGTGGGAAATCAATAAGGTCACTGCAGATGCTATACACCGCGACAGTTTATCTGGGCAGTACTCTATTTCAACCCTGCATGAAGCCAAGGAAAGGGCATCCTCAGCACCTTTTGAAATGTGTTTTTTACACTTTCTCAGAACAAAGGGTTTCTCAAAAATGTACGGGTGCCTCTCAGATACCCCCACGTATAAACAGATCCCGTGGAAGGACGGGTGGAGGGGTGATACAGCCGGCAAGAGGAAGAGGCTCTGGCCTGGAGCGTCTCGGCGCTGGGCCAAGGCGGTTCCTGGCAGAGGAGAACGCACAGCCCACCCGCCGCCGCCCGCGACCCTGCGGCAGGAGGGCCTGGCTGCCCCCGGGGCCCGCGAGCCGCACTGGGGGTCTCTCAAGGAAGGGCCGGCGGCTGCCAGGCCCCGGCAGCGGGAGCTGCGCCAGCGCCGCCCCGCACGGCGGCTGCTCTCTGCTGCGGTCCCCGGGGGCTCCCTCGGCACGGTGGAGCCGCGTCGGAGCTATTTAGAGCCGCCGGTCCTGGGACGGCGACCCCGGGGCCGGGGCCGGGGCTGGGCCTACCTGTGGCCGCGCAGCCATGAGGGCGCGTCTCCATAGCAACAGGCGCCCTTTGCCCCGGGTGACGCACCGGCCCGCATCACGTGGCGAGGGCGAGCTCTTAAAGGGCCCGCGGAGGAGGATGCTGGCGGCAGGGCTGCCGCGGGCCCTGTGCCGCCTGGCCGCCCGGCGCTGCCCCGCGGGGCTCCCGCCGCCCCGGACCGCCTGGCGCGGCGGGGCCCGCGGGGCGGAGGGCGGCGGGCCGAGTTTCGCGCAGCGGCGGCGGTGGGCGCGGCCTGTCGGGGGTACCCTGGCCCTCCTGGGAGGTGAGGCGGGCCGCGGGCCGGGGCGGCTCGAGGCGGGGCGGGCGGCGGTCGCCGGTGACCCTCGCCCCGCAGCCCTCTCCCTCTTCCCCAGGGACGCCGAGGAGGACGGCGAGGACGCCATTATCCTCCTGCTGAAGAGAGCCAAGGTGAGGCGCCGTCCCCTGCGGGGCCGCGGACATGGCGGCCGGGAGCCCGTCACGCGTGGGCCCTGGCGGGTGACGGGCCCCTCGGCTTTCCCCTCTCTCGCTGCAGCTCAGCGTCATGAAGGGTGAGCTGCGGGAGGCCGAGCACATTCTGCACCAAGCCCTGCGGCTGTCGCAGCAGTCGGATAACAGGAAAGCCATCGTCTACACCTACAGCATGGTAAGGCTCCGGGGGCGGGGGGGTGTGACCTGGCCGCCCTCCTG
Organism: Gavia stellata; assembly: GCF_030936135.1. Classification (NCBI taxonomy): domain Eukaryota; kingdom Metazoa; phylum Chordata; class Aves; order Gaviiformes; family Gaviidae; genus Gavia; species Gavia stellata. The sequence continues at coordinate 8,458,056 of NC_082618.1, forward strand.
CTCAGGGCTGTCCCGTGTCGTGTCTGGCCCAGCTAGAAGTCGCCGTGGGGCTGCAGTTCCCTTCGGGGGTGGGGGGTGTAGTGCCATATGCTGGGGCTGCGGTGGAGCCGGAGGTAGAAGGAAAAGCAGTTGTGTCATGGCTGGTCCCTGCAGCCTTTGTGGAGCCTCAGCATTGTCTGTCTCTTCCAGATGGCAAACGTGGCCTTTATGCAGGGACAGCTGGACAATGTGAGTAACTCTGGTTTTTTCCCCTCTGAATTTTAAGAGGCTGACATCTTGTGCAAGGTCTTGTCATGTCCAAGATAATCAAGGTGTGACAGACTGCATGCTGAGAGTTGTGAGGCAGAGATCGTGCAGTCCAAAGCAGAATAATTTGCCTTAGGACTGCAGTCCCATGGAGCACATGCTGCTAAGAAAGATGCTTTCAGAGTTAAACTTTGAGCTCCAACATGGTGTGCAAGGGAAGGAATACTTCTTACTGTCAAATGCCACAGCCAAGCATTTAGCTGGCTGTCCCAAGGAGCATCCGTGAAAGCCCTAAAAGTACACAGATGTGGTAAACTCATGGCTGGTGTAGCAGTCCTAAAGTAGAAGTTGAACAGACCCTACTAGTGAGCTCTGGTTAGCTTTTCACTTCTAACTGGTCTTGACATACAATGTAAATGCCACAAATTGTGAGACCAGTTTCTCCCAGGAGCCTGCCTTGGTAAAGGGTAGAGATCTTTTGTTTTACATGCCATCCTTGCTCAGTATTCTCTTCAAAATTCTCATTTCAGGCAGAAAAGCTCTACAAAGCAAGTATGAGCTATTTGCTTGCAGGGGACACGAAAGAGGTATGTTCTGATAAAGGCTTTCAGCTGCAAGTATTCACAGTGTGGTGCACAACTCTTTAGTCTATTTCTTGTGCTGTAATACCTCCTACTGGAAACTGGCAATATTAGCTATGAGCTTCCCAGCTTCTCAAGAACTTCCTTTAATGGATAACAGCTCTGGAGACAACAGGATGGGGATTTTTAAGGTCTAAACTTGTTCTCTGACAAAATAATGTTTCTATTGGGGAGATGCAAGAAGAGTAACAGTTGCATTGTGTGTCCTCCTGGCAGGATGACAATGCAATCCTTGAGATGTCCCTCAAGCTGGCCAGTATCTATGCTGCTCAGAAACAGTGAGTTCCCTGCTAAAGGCATCTTTTGCTTTCACCTCAGCTCCACAGTGGTGGTAGTGGCCAAGCAGAGGCTCTTTAAGGATAGAGTGCCTGAGAAAGCTTTGATGTGACAAGATACCATCAACATAAAGGTTCTCACAGGCGTGATATTTGCCTACCCACTGTCATGCAGCGCAGTGATTGCTGTTATGACCTGCCCAGCTTAGGGCAGAAGTAGCCATAGAGGACATAGCTCTTTAGTCTTAAATCCATACCTTGCAGGACAGAAGGCTTTTGAAGCAGTTAGTGGCTGGTAACTTCATTTTTTCAGTGGAGCATTGGCATGGGTTGCCTTAGCTGGCCTTGTCTGGTGGGAGAGGGGGCCCTCTCCACCTCTTAGATTCCTTTGCCCATGGGGTCAAGAGAAGGGCCCAGGCCATGATCATGAAGAGAGCACTGAGGGCAAGAAGGGTCTGGTGAAGGGGAAAAGTTGTCTTACAGGCCCTTTAGAATGAGGGATTGAAGGTGTTCACATCCATCCCTTCAGGGATGGAAGAAGCCTTGCTTTGCTGACTTGTTGTACTTTGCAGGCACAAATTAGCCCTGGCTGGCTATGAGTTCTGCGTCCTGACCTTAGAGGAGAAGATTGCCAAACAAAAGGACTTGCCTGAGGATGTCTTACCAGGTGGGACTGCCTTGTCTGCCAAAGGCTTCTTTCATTATCTTTTATCCATTTCTCTGTCCTTGATGTTGCTTTCCATATTGTCTAAGCACCATCTTCATGTCAATCCATTGTCTTCACATTGCATGAGTTTCCTACTCTTGGAGGATGGAGACTCATGCTTGATCTTGTAAAAGTGATCACTTCCACTCCTCTCTCTATTTGCAGCTGAAGAAAAGGCCAACACCCGTCTCTTGCTTGGGATGAGCTTAGACTCGTATGCTCGCTATCTCCTAAACATTAACCAGCTCCCAGTGGCCCAAAAAATGTATGAGAAGGCTCTGCAGATATCAAATGATGTTCAGGGAGAGACTCATCCACAGGTGACGTGTACAATGGTAGTAGGACTACTAGGGAAAGAAAGGCTAATCTTCTAGGGAATAAGGCAGCCTTAAAAGCAGCTTTGCTGACCTCAAATGTACACAGCACTAAATTAGGTTCTGTTTTCCTGCCAGGAAGAATGAGCATGTGGCATGCTGATATACAAAGACACTTTCTTACTGAAAATTTCTCTGGGAAATACTACTTTTACTAGTGTGATGGGGTATGAATGCAGTGGTCCTGCTGCCCCAGATGTTTACATAAGTCTTGCTCTGAGGCTTCCTTTTCTGTCCTCGTGCAGACTGTGGTCCTGATGAATGACTTAGCAACTGTACTGGATGCCCAGGGGCACTATGATGAGGCATACTCCTATGTGAAGAGGGCAGCTGAGCTGGCGAAGGAGACTCAACACCCTGAGGAGCACATGGTGCTGAATAACCTGGCAGCAATTCTGATGCACAAAGGTAAGTAAATAAATGTCCAGCCTATGTCACTGTGCTTGTGCTGACTGCAGATACCTGTATTGTAGGATTGAACTATAGCATTATTTTTTGTTAATATTTTTAGTTTAAGCAGTAGGTCTGCTGACTTTGAGTAGGCAACCTGTGTTGTTCAAATTGAATTCAGCTGCTGAAGGATCCTTTCCAAGATAAATGCAGTACTGGTGCATCTGACTAAAAAGGTTGCCAGGGAATCTAGTTTCCCTTGTCCTGTACATACAGTAACTGGTTCCAAAAGGACAGAAGACATGGTTGAGACTTGTTTCTATGAGATTTTAATGCTGAAGCAGCACCTTGTCCCATCATCACTGTTGCTGTCTAGCTCTCATAGTTGGCACCCTATGTTGGATATTTTCTGAACCTCCCTAGTTCTTGAAGCATTCCAAGTAGTCCTTGCTTGTCCTCTGCATGCGGTCAGCTTCAGGAGGGGACTCTGAAAATGGGTGATGTAATTGGCTAGCCATACCACTTTTTCCTCTTGACAGAAGACTTTCTGCAAGCAAAGCAAGTGTACAAAGAAGCTCTCAAGCAGGCACAACAGAAGGGAGATGTTGCTTCTGTCCAGCATATCCAGGAAGAACTAGCTGAGCTGGCCAAGAGGAGAAAGGGCTTTAAATGAGTTTGGCCACAGAGTCCACCCTTGAGGTGGCTGACAGCAGCAAGGGTTGGTCAGTAGAAGCAGCCTGGGAACAGTTTGGTGCAATTCTCCAGGGGAAGAGCAATGAGGAGTTTTAAGGACTGCTTAACAAGAAGGGCTGTTATTGCCAAACAACTTAGCCCGAAATAAAGTTGTGAAATCTTAACTATGTAAATTTGTGGTGTAGTCTATGGTTAGAGTAACCTACAGTGCTAATAATTTAGCTTTGTCTTGACTGCCAGTGAAGTGCAAGTCTAGCCTGGTATTAATACTTGTAGTTAAGTCAAGGAGTAGTCATTTGCTACTCCTGACTGTTGACAGAAGTATTCTGTTTCAGAACATGGCTATACTAAAGTTAAGTCAGGAAAAAGAGAACAGGCAGGAATTGTCTCACTCTTCACATGCTGGCTAGCACAACAGGGTGTACTTTTGTCAGTGCTACAGTTTGGTATGTATTAACTTCAACAGAGCATTCCCCAGACTATACCCATACTATGACAGAGCTGTAGCTCCATGTCCTTTTCAAACAGGTTGCCTGAAGATCAAGTGTTTTTCTTCACAGCATTTAGTATCCAAATATAGAATATGCCCTCTCACAGGCGGGGTGAGATGATGTTACCAAAACAGAGCTGTTGTCAGAAATAAAACACTCCACTACCTTACCCCAGTCAAGAGCACACTAAGTGCCAAAGCTGTCCTCTGTTCTTGAATAGGTCAGTGCTAGAATGCTGAGGCTTCCTGTTGGAAAAGACAGTATGTACATACCATCAGGTTTGTAAGGTACATGCCTTCATGTGAATCTAGTATGAACAGCCTGCTTATACAGAATTTTTCAGTTCTGCCCTCCAGGGAAGCCTAATGTTAAAGACAAAGGAGAATTAAACCAGAAGTTATCAAATCCATATAGAACTAACTGTAATTCTGTCACTAACCAAGCATCATTTTAACCTCCCATTTGTAAGAACTTCAGCTGCTTGATACAACCCTTAATGTTAATTGCATCATTATTAGTTTACTTACAGTAGTATTAGTGGCTTCAGCTCTGCTTAACTTTGAGCTAAGAAGAGGCACGCAGGTTTTCTAGAGTAGATGTTCATTGAAGCTGGAAAAACTCAAGTCACATATACAGCTTTGTTCTCAGCAAGCTAGGAAGTAAAAATATGGCTGTTACAGGCATGCTTGTACTAACAGAAAGACTCTAACACATTAGAGCTAATCTTCTTTAAAGTTCTGGTTTTTAGTTTTTAAGTGGCAGACCTTAGACACTCCAGCAGTGTTAACTGGGAACCCTGCAGCACCCCTAAGGGAAGTGTTTTGCCTGTTCTCATGAACATAGCTTGATGCTGCAAAACAAGAGGGAGACACAGGAAAAGCAAATGGAGAACTGATCCCCTTTATTGATTGGTCTGAATCCAGAAGTCACTGTCTACTGAAGACATTGTGTGGAAAAAAAAGTTGAGTTTTATGATGCATGGGTTTTTCAAGTCTTAAATGATTTCATATCAGAATCACGAAACATATCAAGATGAAAGCATTGTGAAAGCGCTGATCAGAAATCAGTTAAAATTTGTAGTAAACTACACTTTGTAAACATGATTTACAAACACCTTCCTGTTTGAAACAGGTCAGATGTAATTCCATACTTGAAGATCACTGGAATTGTGGTAAACCCTAACTTAGGCTCTGGAGAGGTTTTTACACTGGAGAAGTTAGAACTCAGATAACAAACAAAAAAGCAGCAACATTTTATGTGCAAATGCCACTCAAGCTGTATCTTCGGAGAAAGTGACTATCCTACTGAGGATATCTTGCTGCTGCAGCAGCAATAACATGAAGCTTTGCAATGAACATGCTATACTTACTGTACAGTTAGCAAAGACATTTGTCTGTACATGCCTCTTTCACGTTGTATTTGTTACACTAAGAAAGTGAGAACAAGTGAATTTTAGAATGGAACTTAACCCTCCACTCCAAATTTAAATCTACAAAAAGGGCAGATCAACTTGTTTTCCAGTATATGTTGCTGTGGGAACAAAAAAGTTAAAATAAGAGCACAGGTCTACAAACAGGATGAAAAATTTACCACTTTAAGCCAGAAGGGTAAAGGATGGGAGGGTGAGAAAAATCTTTCTTAGAGAAAGACTGGAAGGAGATTTAAGACTGCCAACTGATCTACTCTGATGCAGTGTTTAAAAAAGTAGCAAAGTAATTCTGTACTTGCAATGCAGTGTCATGTTTCCAAATGAGTTCCTCTGGATTTTTTTTTCTTTCCCACACTTAGGGCAAAAAGGCTTTCCTCTGAAGTACTCAAAGTAAATTTGCTATCGATAAATAGTTCTGTACTTCTTCCTGTTTGTAACTGGACCATTACAGTCCTTCCATAAGATGTAGAGCTTACATGGCTTAAGGTTACACAGCTACATTATACCTTCCATACAATGTATCGCAAATACAGTGTTAAATTAAAAATATTTTGACTGGAAAATAACTTCAAGGCAAAGACTCTGTTCATCAGTGAGATGCAAAAGCAGTCTGGAATCTGACAGACCATGCCACCCCCCAATTCAGTGCTATCTGTAAATCAGTCCTTCTACCCCAGAAGATTTAAATTCACTTCCTGAGGTCAGTGCAGCAAAAAATAAGATGCTCTTGAAGATGGATGTCAGGACACCCTGTGATATCACTAACCAGATGTATGTATATATGAGCTACAAGCATATCATAGCAGGCATTGGCATTGATAGATGAATGATTAAGACGACTCTTCTAGTACCATATACAATTTAAAAAAAAAAAATCACCCTAACAAGTATTGCACACTTTAGGAGTTAAACCAAGCATTTGTAAGGACTTCCACCAAAAGCTTGCTTACAGGGCTAGGGTTTGGGATGCAGACTTTAAAATAATTACTACATAACAGTTTTAAAATCAGACTGGAGGAAGGTAAAAATCACAGTACCTATTTCAAACTGGTTGTAACAGAAGCCAAGTAGTTGAGTCGTGTGTTGCTCAATTATTCTATAAAAGCATTTTGTTTTATTTAAACTTGGGATGTAGAGGTTTTTCTTCTTAAAGGATTTATCAACCCACCCAGAGCCTCTGTTCAGATAAGCCATTTGCTGTGGTTAAATGTGACAGTAAAATTTAGTAGCCTGTTTTGACTGCATACAATGCAGAAACAGAAAACACTAAGATAGGCTTTTGGGGCACAGTTAAAATTCCCAGTGTGCATAACAGTGAGGTACGCCTCCAGAAGCTGTTCTTTTTGTTTTTATCCTTTTAAAAATGAACCATAACATACCCATGCAATAATATTTCTGCAGTGCTGCTAAATAAAACCAACTGCACCAAAAATTTACAGTGTGGCAGAATTTAAAATTCAAAGAAATATATCATCTTATTCCAGCGAACTGGACTATGTTAATGTACAGAATCCATTAAGGGGTCAGTCTTAAAAATCAACATTTTCACAAGAGCTTGAACACCACTGAGAAAGTGTGTCTAGGGAAAAAAAATTATATAAAAGCACAATGCCTGCAAGAATTGGCACGGCATTAAATGGGCAATGACGCTAGGCTGGCTGGGAGGCTAGGGTTATGGTTAGGCTAGGCTGGTAGGGAGGCTAGGGTTATGAAGAGTACTCTACACTGGAGAAAATGCTTTAAAAAAAATTACAAAATGACCCCCAAAGTTTAGGCAATGATTTGAACATAAGTACACCAGATACTATAGCAAGGGAAAAAACACTGCAAAAAGTACTCTCTATTTACAGAAGAATGATTTAAAGACATTATGGTTTTCTTTACAAATAGATGTAGAACAGGAATAGTCCACATTTTTAAAAACTCTTTACATATTTATCTTTAGTAAGTCAACCTTCTTGATCACGATCCTCCAACACACGGCCTGTGCAGAAGGCATTTAACGGACTCTGCATCAATTCTTCATTGTGTGGCCCTTGCTCTCTTGGAAAGTCTCTATGGGCACAAGTCAAAAATAGATTTCTTTTTTTTGACCTGCAAATTAAAAAAAAAAAAAAAGAAAATCTGCATAGTTCAGTCATCACTGTCAGACAGAGTCTCATATTGTGCTGAAAGCAGTGGTGCAGGCTCTCGCTCCCATATCCTGTTCTGTTGGTGAGTGGTTGCTTGGCTCATGGACGGTGGGGCACACGCAATGGATGTCGGCGGCGTACTGCTGAGCATCCTCATCGTCAATGGGTTGTAAGGAAACTGTGTTGAACCTGAATCAAAGAGAGTTTCTCCAAGTCAAAAACATGAGCTGTTCTAAGAGATCTGTATCTGAAAGATAGTCTGGTTTTAGTTGTGACAACTAGCAGAAAATCTGTTTCAGAAAATCCTTATATGCTGTAATCTAGATGCTGTAATCTTTTGACCAATATACCAGTGTTACAGTATGTCTACATCTGGCCTTTCTAAAAATACCACATCTGGTTTGTTAAGTTTGAAAGAAACCCAGTTCTCACCTGTTGATGAAGGCCTATCTTCCCAGGCCCACACTGGAGTCTGTCTGTGGTAGTCCCCTTCTGAATGTACAGATGAGACAGAAGAAGGTCTTTCGGTTCCCAAATATCCCTGTCCAGGAATCGGAGACTTTGACTTCCTACTATTTGACTTGCCGATTAGCTTCTGCTTGCTGACTCCCCCTCCTGGAAACAAAAAGGACAGATTTTACAAGAATGTTACACTACATTTTGGCCTCTGTTTTTTCTATAAATTATCACGTAGCAGCAAACAGGAGTTTCACACTGGTGCCTTCTGGCATGCTGATTTACTACAATTAGTGACCGTAGAAGGCTAGTCTTCTAACACACTACTGCTAGAAAAATCCCTGTTCTTATCACAGTGGAGTTATATTTCCATTTTTAGGAAGGGAGATGTTTTCAGGTCAAGCTAGTTCCCACTGTCACGTGTTCTTTATAGGTGATGTACTACACATGCATTTTCATCAAACCACTGAGAAGCTTCAGGTATCTAATACACCCTGTTACTTCCTCCCTGTTTCATCAGTGTTGTCATTCTCCAAGAAATACTGGCTAATGCTCCTGAAGTCACCAGCACCATTGTGAAAGCCAGGGCCACTAGAGGGAATGGAAACACCATCTCTGTGACTTCCAGAGGAAAGGCAGCGATTTTCAGTGACACCAAATTTATTCAAACCTTTAATTTATCTTTTTTCTTTAAGACCATGAAATATTTAGGAGCTGCAATACCTCACCTGAATTTGGTGATGGATTAGCTTCTTCCCTACGCGTCTCATTACTTGCTGATACTGCAGCACTGGAACTGCCAGGTGCTACCGCAATGGACTGTGACATTACAACTCCATGTTCCTCACTCTTGTCATCAAAGTTTCCCATCAATGCTTTCCTAATAATGTCTTCCAGACCCAGATTACTGGCAGGATCTGCAAAGGAATGACCCCTAGAACTGACTGCACCTGGGAGAGAAAAGAAAACATACAGGAAAAGGTGGGAGGGGAGGTAAAAAACATCTCTCAGAGAAATTACAAAGGGATGTGGGAAGAGATTTGTGAGAGAAGTAGAAAGGTGGGAAAAAACCCCAAAGATAGGATTTTTTTTTTTTAAATGCAAAGCTACAAGCTCCAAAGTAGCTCACAATGGTACAAGTTAAACATGCCAGCAAACACTGAAGAGCTACATCATTAGTGCCACTAAGTGTCAGACTGTTTGCAAGAGGGTAAATTTTACTTTTTTTTTTCATAGCAAAGGAAGCTGAGCATGCCGATTGTGATAGCATATTAAGTAAAATCTGCAGCTATTATTCAGTTGTAAGAGAAGAGACCAGAAGAATACTTCTCTCGTTAATGATCCATACTAATTTGTCTTATGAAGTGTGATACACGGCAAAAATTTATTCCAAAAGCTTGTCTTCCATGTAAATTAATGGAGATTGGTACTTTCTCCATAAAAGAGACAGAAGCACTGTACCAGAAGGGGCAGCGACTGGCCAAAATCATGTAAAGTCAATCTGTGGTACAACTCAAGATTCAGCTTTGGCAGTTCTTATCTCCCACATTTCAGTTCAATTCTCTGCCTCACTCACCTCTTCAACACAGTAAAATTATGGGTTATGTTTAATTTCCCCGTCTCATAGAAAGTTGTTTCTTTTACTGAAAATCTTACCTGAGGTAGTGACTGCTGGCAAATTGAATATTTCAGTCCCTGGCTGAGCAGTTGCTGCAATTAAAGCACAACATTTCATTGAGTTTTCTGGTCCTGATGATCATTACAAGTGATCACCACTAGTCCTAATGCACAAGGTAAAATTACTTTGAACTATTTGCAATGTTCTCTGTTTTTTCCTTCTCCATCTTCTAAGATGAATGTGCATCTATGTCTTCTCAGGAAAATGATCTATACCAGGGTAAATGTATCTTCTATGATCATGGCTAGCCTTCTTTTAAAGATACTACTTCAGGAAGCAGACTGACTTTTTGAAGTTTCACAGTCTATGTACTTTAAAATGCAAAGCTACCTTTGATTCGCTAAATATGTATTTTAACATATGAACCTTACATGCTGAATATTTGTATGTATTAAAAAAAAAGACAACTTTGGAGTGGCTAAACACCACACCACCACCCCCCCCCCCCCATTAACAATATTATGTCCAATTTGAGAATAAAGATTTTCAACCATAACACTGAATTCAATATATAAATGAAAATAGTATTGGCAGCAATGGAAAGTGTGTTTGTATGCCAAGCATGCACACAAAATTTTCAACAGAGCAATATCTACCATGCACACAATGGAGATCAAATAAAAAGAATACTGCAACTCTTACTGACACAGCCTTTTAATCTCAGAATGAGATTAATTTGTTGCTCAATGCAAATAAACACTTTCTATTAGGTACTGAGTTCACAAACAGCTTAAGCTCTTACTACTGATAATTTTGACACAAGTTCTGTTAAGGTTTCTAGGAGAAAAACAAGAATACAGTTCTAGTATCATATTCTACCATGTCAGTATCCATTACTAAAACCTATATTAAACCATGTCTTTTTAACAGCCATAATCGTAAGGGCCAAGAAAACACAAACAACCAGTTTGTAAGACATCTTTCCAAAAAAGAAAATGTGTAATAGTTAATGTTGATACAAAGTAAACTACAGACACAAAGTTAACTAGAATGGCAGGTTTCAACAACTCATTAATTATGCATTTTTTCTGTAGTTTTCAGAAACCATTTCCATCTCTCAAACATTAAAAAGCCTAAATGTGTCAGTCCTACAAACACCAGCAATAATAATAAATAATAAATAATAATAATAAATAATAATATCTGACAATATTCCAGTTCTTTGGTCATAAATTATTATATATGTGTTTTATATTCATAGATTATATTCATTGACATGTGATTTGAAACATATTTAGGTTAGGACATCTGTGGATGGCAGTCACATAAAGCTTAAGCTGGAAAAAGTCAGTGAAAAGGCAAGTCCTGCATACCCATGTCAGAGTCACCTCCACCAGATGAGTTCAGCTTTCGAAATATCTCCTGTTTCTTGGATTTTACCATTGGTGAAGTGTTCTCAAGTTTGGTGAAAAACGAAGGCAGGTAGCTTATACTACCTGGAGAGCGAGAGTCAGTCCTGCCAAGACCAACATGTGTCAAAGAGAGAGATTATTTTTCAAGATGTACATTCAAATCTTTCCAAAAGCAGTCAGACGGAAATCGCCAACATTCATACAAGTGTTAAGACTCTTTCCTCAGCCTGTTTTCTGGGGACTAGACGAGTCTAGTGACTCTCCAAGAACATCTGCTTTATCCAGGTAACAGGGTTTAAGATTCTACAGCTCACAGAAAAAGTGACCACGTCATTGTCTGTGCTGGAGGGTGGTACGGAGGTGACGCTCTTGCAAATTATCTCAGGGGTACCTACTTCTGCCTTGCAACCTGCACTCTGGCTGAAGTTTGCACTGCAAACATTTCATCGTAGGTGACGAAATGTTTAAGCTAGAAGCCCAAATATTCGTCCTAGCTACTCCTCTTATTTACAGTCTTCTTCTCACTCTTGTCCCCAGTATGCCACTATAAAGGATGTATTTCTTTTTAAGTCTGCTCACCCACCCTGCCACATGTGGTCCAGGCAAATAAGCATTCTTAGAAACCAAGTAAAATAACCTTATGGACTGGAATCTGGCTCTAGAGCTGCCAGTTAGCCATCCTTGCTCTATGGCACAAGTTCAGACTGGGATCCACGTTTTGTATTTCATACCCTTTATCAGTTATACGTTCACAGTAGCTGGCACACTTTCTGTACATAATTTCTGTCACATTAGCGTAAAAACACTGCTGAAGTAAATGTCAAACTGAGAAGGGGTGCATTTTATCTTCAGATCTGAAAATATGCAAGTTTTAGGCTGTTTATAAAGATGATAAAAACACTAGTATTCCAATTACAGAGTTTTAAGAAAAAAACCACAACCCCAAAGCATGAAGAAATTCAGGTGAAAAATCTAAGCTAATACCAGGGTCATGAACAACTTGCACTGTTTTCAAAAATGAATAAAAATTATCAACTGTAAGTTATGTTCACTGTGGCTCTTAGAATACTTGAGTTAGTTTAAGCAGCAGCAATCCGGCAAATCAGTTTTAATTAAAAAAAACAAACAAAACCACCCCATACTTAAGTTCAAAAAAATCATCTAAAAATAAAGTAAAAAAGGCAAAGACTCTAGGTTTCCTAGGCCAAGATCCTTAAAATTCTAAAAAGTGCAACATTCCCTGCTATGTTCCTGAAAATCCCTTCACATCTAGCTAATATCCACCATGGACTGCAAAAACCCTGCCAGCAACTGCAGAATGGAGGGAAAAAAAAAGAAGAATCAATTTCACCAGGACGAGCCTTAAATAAGTACATGGTAAGCACGTTGGCTGCTATTCCTTCTTCAGCAGGCAGCAAAGCAAATGACAGAAGCATTCATTCCAATGTGCATCTGCCAGACGTTTGAAGACACCAGCACTGATACAGTCTGCCAGGGATCCCATGTAGTTTTATGTTGAAGATCTGGCAGACAGACAAATAGCTCTGGGAACCAGGGCTGCCCAACGTATGGACGTCCTGACACCCCACCTTCACACCTCCTGGAAATTAAGCTCCTTAGCTTAGCAATATTTCACATGATAAACTGCTCTAGAATCATGAGTGTTGGAAGTCTGGGTTCCTCCACACTTCACCAGGACAGTATCCGGAAACCAATCAGGCACGAGAAGCCTGAATCATTTTATAAAAATTGTAGAAAGCAGACCTTTCCCAAAAACCACTTCATTTTTATAGAACTGGCACCCATGAGGAGTTTTGTTATAACGTTTTCCATGAGATATGACATAGAACACACTGTTTGCACCAAGAAACTTAAGACAGAACACGTACAGATGACATTTCACTCAGGCTTCCCAAACCATCTCCCAAGTAAGATGTTTTGAATGCTAGTGCAAAAAGATCAACAGTGATTAACAACTTGCCTGTGGTACCAGAGGAAGATCATTAAAACTGCCCTTTATTAAAGATACTGTTTGCAGCACAAAGATCCAGAATAATGTTTTTAAAATTCAGTTTTACACATACCTCTGTTCAGTAGGCTCAGTTCTTTGGGAAAGCAAAAGAACACTTTCCTGTTTCTCATGTACAATCGGGACCTGAGGTGGCGAGATTGGCTCATAGGGCTCTGAAGAGACATGACTCCTCTCTGGAGATTTTCCAGGTCTACATCCATAATTCAGAGACAGATAAGTACTCTTAATGCATGTAAAGCAGTAGTTAACACATGTAATTGCATTGCAGTTGATGCATAACTACTTCTGTCTAGTTATGTATGTTACATGCTTTAGTACGCTTGGCGATCTCAGAAAGATTACTTTGAATTGTCCATAATGACTCTGATAAGTTCTAAGTAATTAAACATCTTCACCCCTCTAAAGACTGCAAATTAAGCATAAGAAGTGAAGGAAAAAACAGTTGTAAGCTACGTTATGAAGCCAAGCAATTGTCAAAAACAGCGCAAGACAGATGTTGCCTAAAAAAACCCCACCAAAAGATACCTCTACTTCTGATCTACATCAAGATTACTGTGCTGTTTTTTATAAATATCATATTTGGGCATTAATTAAATTTGCAGTTAAACTGAATACATGAATTACCTTGCCCTGGACTTGTCAGACAGATTTTCAGGTGACACTCTAGCACCTGGCCGCTGATGGTGGACAGACTGCGACTGTGACTCAGGGCTGTAGCGATTTGATGTCTTTGCCCGGGTAGAAACAGGTGTTGGGGCAGGGGTGGAATTCTGGAATGTAGTGGTGGGAGGCTGCAAAGAGGCCTGAGAAGCTGCTTGGTTTCTAGCAAAGTCTTGTGTAATAATTTGCTGATTGTGGCCAAAAAAATAGAAAAGAGATCTTGGTCAGACATTGGCCAGAGCATACGTATTCATGAACTAGGTGAATATGAGACTGATTGCATCAAATGAGATGATTTTAAGTTCAGACACATTATTGTATAATATCCTCAGGTAAAACTAATAATTACAGAATTGGTATTATGTTCCAAAACATGTGTTTTCATCATCAAAATATAACTTTGCACATCTGAAAAGATGCATGCAAATAAACCTACACAGATGTGATCAGCAAGGGTGATAAGTCGATGGGTCCTGGGCACATGTGCCATCCCTTCTGCTTGGGAAGAGGGAGGTGGAGGTTGTTGGGGTGAAGGGGGTTCCTGTTGTGTCCTATATCGGTGAATCGGCCCCTCATATTGCCTGTTTGGGTCATCTAGTTGAAGAAGAAAAGGTCAGTCTGTTAAGATGATATTACTGAGGCTTCAAGGTTTGAAAGTTTGTGCTTACAAATTTAAAAAGATGAGGTGTTTCTGCATTAGATTTTAGGTATCATGTGTGATAACCACCTTTTCCCCTGCTGTATATAGGGCCTACAATTTAGAATAGATAAATAAAGCTTCACTCCACAATGCAGATGAATTTCAGCTCATTTCTCACCTGCAAACTGAACTGTAATAGTTTGAGCTTTACTAGTAGATAAAAAAATTGTGGGCATCAACACTAATATGCAGTAATTTTAAAGAATATATTGAAAATAATTTTCTTATTAAATCAGCTACACTGTAACGTAAAGGAGCTCTGTTTAATGCCAAGTGTCAGTTCCAATACATTTACTCTAGTTTTTCCACAGATCACTGCAACCACATACTTCCAACAAAAGCTTCTGAAGAGTTAAGAGTGTGGTAAACAGTCACTTAAAAAGACTCCTGAGATACTTTAACTTTATTATGAGTTCATAGAGCCGGTAAATATAAGCAAGATAATTGTGAGAATATTGGCATATGCAGATAAACTTACTCTCTGCCTGACTTGGTTTAGGTGTCTCTTGTTGATAGGGCTGTAGCTTTTCTTGAGTAGGTACAGGTGAATTTGCAGGGCTGATCACCTCAATGGCATCTCCAGGAGCTTCATACCGGTGGGAGGATACTGAATATCAAGCAAAGGTTGTGGAATAAGGTGTAAATACCATAGAAGATTTTTGTTGCCTATACACAGCAACGCTAGTGCTTCCATTAAAATGACACGAGTGAAATGAAAGTCAAAACACTGTCTTTTTCTCACAATAACCATGGTGAAACAAATATTTCCATAAAACAGTGTTCCAGTGTAAACAAAATAATTTTAGGTTTCCTGACTTCTAATGATGGTAGTTTTATTATTCTGCATTTCATGTTGTAGCGTAGAATCTGAACAAAGCAAACAACTCTGATTTTGCAAGAATCTTGAGTCACTATATGCAAAAACTGTATTTGCTTATGAAGTGTCTCTACTGTGCAGAGCTGAATATTTTATCATTAAACATCAGAATCATTTCACAGCTTGTTATCTCCCTAAAGGGCTATGACAGACAGTAAAGAAGTAGATAGTTACTAAGATACGTACAACTACTGGAAGAATCTGAACTTTGAGAGCCCCTATCTCGTGCATCCTTGTCTGAAGCAATCTGTCGAGTGATGATCACATCTATGAAGTTAGCAGCAGTAATTGTGGTCTTTCCTCGAGTTCTCAGCTCTTCCTCGTACCTGGATTTAGGAGGAGGTCCTTTCTCTTTACCAGCCTCTGAATAGACTACTGATGAAGACTGTCCCTGGGACTTGCCACCAGAAAAGTTTGCAGATGTATAGGGGCACTGGACAGGCCTCTTTTCTACCTCCAGTGTCTTCTGTTCCATCTGCTGCTGTTCAGTAACCACAGCTGACCGGCGTGCCATATTCTCTTCTATCCTGGTACCTTCGTGCTTGTTCTCTTTTGCTTTGGCAACTTCCATCTGAGGAGCAGAGGCTGCAGCATCTACTAGTGCTGCAAGGGCATCAGCAGCAGTATTATAACGGGAAGCTGGCAACCCTTGAGTAATAGAGGGAGCTCCAGGGGTGAGCTGCCTGTTGGCAAACATTGAATATTCTGAATTATATCACATGAAAAAAAGAACTAGAGCCATACCATGTGTACAACAAAGTGAAGCTTTTGTGACACTAATTTCTATCCAAACTGGACTGGGTGAAAATGCATTAGATCATTCCTGATAAATTCAAGAGCAATCAGATAGAGGTTATCCTCATTTTGCAGTATTTTCCTCAGGCTAAATATACATTTTAATAAGCTCAAATATTAGAACAGATATCTCTACAACAGTAAGTTAAGAAACATACATGATACGTAGCTGAGCAGCAGGATCCAAAGGTGTGATTACACTTGTCCCATTGGTTCCTTGAAAAATACTAGGCCTTTGCTGCAGTATGTTTTCCTGGCTTCTAACTGAAGGAGATGGGGACCGAACATATCCATGACTGCCAGGTCTGCCAGGCTGCTCTGTACCTGCAGAACATAGAGTGGAGGGGAACAAAGAAAAAAATACATATAGATCACTCTTATAACAATGCAGAACTATGTATCACTGCTGACTCCTCCACATCTCTTCCCAGTTGTCTCCACCACTCTAGATGGGACTGTATGTATTAAAGGTTTAAATGGTAGCGTTCTGTTTATGATGCTCTAAATGACATGCAAGTTGTGCTAACGATAACTGGGATTCACACCATTCCCTAGGTACTACATTGCTGTGAGAGAAAGATCAAGAAGCCTGGTACTTGCTGGAGTTGCAATTATGACCAGAACTGCTAGGTAATAGGAACCTGCCTTAAGTGCAGACTAAAACCAGACTGTGTAGTATGTTGTTAATAAGCTGCATGTTGCTAACAGTGGCTATAGAAAACGAGCAGTTACAGTCTACAAGACAACTGATCCAAATGTAGCAATCTGCACTCACCTGGTCGAAGATAAAGTTCAGCAGGGACTGAAGCTATTCTCTCCCTCTCTCGTTCTCGTTCTCTTTCCCGCTCTCTCTCGCGTTCCCTCTCCCTTTCCCGTTCCTTCTCCCTCTCCCTTTCCCGTTCCCTTTCAGCATTTGCAGCTGCAGAAGCTGCCAGATGTGTAGGGTGTCCTGGAAGGTCCACAAGATAAAATGAAGTAGCAAAAAGAGATACTCAAGTTAAGCATAATTTGATTTAAACACTTGCCAATATATTCTGCCATCCACTTACAGCAAAATTTCCCAAATACATTTTCATTCCACTCAAGACTATCCACTTATCTAGGAAGACAAAAGCTTAACATACAGCGACAGTGGAAGGCTCAACATCTTTTTACTAAAGTGGTTTCTATACAGTTAGAAACTAGACAGCTTATAGACCCAAATTCCACCCTTCAACACATGTAATATGAGGTTAGTGAAATCATAATCAAATGACTATAAAGACCTGACAGAATGAGGCAAATTCTGAATTTGTCAGCGCTCCTTCAGCTGCTAACGTAACTATAAAGGATATCATTAAGAAAACCTTTGCTATCCGAGTGAGAAGTGCATGCAAAAAGCATCACCTGAGAAAACATCAAAACATGACATTAATGAAAGCTAAATAAAGATGGTCAATTATCTCAGCATGTCAGACGATTAGAGACATCACCAAATCATAAGAGGTCTTACCAGGTGACAGAGAAGCAGGATTGTAAGGCCTGGGAGGGAACGTAAGCTGGGTACCAGGGATATATGTGATTCTTTCCATGGGTGGTGTGCTTGTTCCTCCAGGATGAGGCACTAAGATAGTGGGAGCCATATTGTTCAGGTCAATAATTCCTGTTAGGAGATGACACACATGAAAATGGCCATTCAAGGACAGACCAATGGTCCACGAATTATATACTCTGTTCATTGATAACGGTCAGCAGTGAATGTTTAGTGGAAAAAATAGAAGAACAAGGCAAGTGCAGAACTACATTCCAGCTGGTTATATTCTCTCAGATCTGGCAATCAGCAATTTAGGAACATATTAAGTCAGAATTTGCATTTCTAGCACTCCCTTTAATTCCCCTTCGGAAAAACACACTTCACCTCTACGCAATAATCCCATCTTTTAGCAAAATAGTATTTCCTGACATCATTCACTCCCTTTTCCAGACCTTTTATATTCATAAAATGAAACGAAACGTTGAAATGCACAGGTCCCACTGGAACTCCAATATATAACTTCCCCTACTACAAAAACCACTTACCCTTTCTTTTCCAACCAATTAAAACACTACAAGTTCTTATATCTTATCCCCAAGATAATTAGTCTAATAACCAGCTTAATTCCCTCACATTTACTATCTTCCATTCTACCAATAACTGTCAAAACCGATTGAATCAACAGATTATCATATCCAGTAACCACGCTGGCAGATTGCTATTTCCTGTTAAGTTTGTAACTCCTGGGAGAATGCCATATAACTCCAAGAGTTATATTTTACACTTTTCCGAGATGTCTTTTTACTTTTAATAGCTCCTTCCTGCTGCTGTTAAATATCCAGACTGATTTAGGCTTTTCCCCACCCTGCAACAGGTCACACACATTTGCTAACTCTCTAACATGACATCTTTAAACAATCGCCATGTTCTTCACAAACCTTACCCTTTTAGCTGTTGCTTTTATTTTCATTTTGAAGAAGCTCTCATTTTGATATAATTCTCTTTTCTGAAGTTTGAAGATGAGTTAAATATGCTTCTGAATATCAATTTAACCTAGCATAAAACAGTCTAGCTTCTTGAGCACTAAGACTTACAGCCTTCCCTTTAACGATATTGATTACATACAGTTTTCCTTTGTATCCACAAAAGCCAGTTAGATGTATGACAACTCAATTGCAAACACATCTATACATATACACTTGTATGCCTGCATGCATCCATCCAAACATGTATATTTACAAGCAGCAACAACACAAACAAACCAATCAACCAAACCACACTGCATATCCAAAACACACTTTAAAGAACATCAGAAAAAACACAGGCATACCTCTTGCTCCTGCATACGGGAGAGCTAAAGTTTGCTCTCTAGGAGATAACCCTCTTGTTACATCAGGACGTAAATTCACTTGCATCTGCTGTGAGGTAATGTAGTCATTCAGGATTGTCTGTCGTGTATTCTCCATTGCGTAAAGCTGATACTGACTTGGGTAGCCTGGGGTGGGCGAGAGCTGCCTTTGGAACAGGTAAGCAGCAGCAGCTGAGGGTGAAGGAGGGGAAAAATAAAAGATTTAGGAAGCAGTATGGGTGATATTGAATGAAAGTTTCAGATGTTTATATAGCCTCAATGAGAAGTGCTATCAATTGTCTCTAGCCAGTACCAAATGAATTAAAATAGCATTTTAATACTTATGCTTTATTGAATTTATGCACTGTATGCGGACAGAAAAAGCTAAATAATCCAGATTGGAGATACGCGTTAGAGAAGATACTTGATTAAAAATATAAATCCTGAAGTTCTGAAGATGTAAAGGGCTGAAATACCTAAAGAAGGTTAAAATACCTCACAGAAGTGGACTGATGGATAGGTTAAAAGGAAATCTACTGTATTTAATATCACCAGGGATAAGCTGATAATCCCTCAATAAGAGTGAATCACAGTCCTGAACAGAGGTGTCCTGATTACACATTAATTCTACAGCATCTTCCACATCCTTCTTTGCGTAGCTTTCCTGAAAGCTTTTACTATATTTCACAAATACTTTCTTAAAAATACTGCCTGAACTTTTTAACAAAACAGAAGCAACCTGGCAGTTTCTAGAAGAGAGTTACAGTATTAAACAATAATATTTTAATACGTTTCTTGGTTAGATATTACCCCCCCCCCCCCAACTGAAATCAAACCACAACAGTGTATATATAATCTCTTACAAATTATATCTGGCCATTGATAATGCTTTTTAAAGGTATCTTTTCTGTGCATCAAAGCATACAATATTTCTAAAACTAAAAAACACAATACAAACATATTTACCAGGATCCAGTGCCCTGTGAAATGGCATTGCAGGATCTAAATGAGGAGGAAGGTGACTCCTATAGACTTCAGGAGTTGCTCCTCTGTGATGAGGGTCAAAAGGACTGTGAGTCACTACAGGATCAACCCCTGGGACTGGAGATTTTGCTGGCACGCTCTCCCTCTGTGTCGGAGTAAGTGTGTTTTTCCTTTCGTGATTTGCTGACTTCCCAGAAGATATTCCAGCTAAACCAAATGAAAAACCCAAATTAATAAAATGCATATTTTTCAATAGAAAATTCAGCTGTAAGTATACACTGGCTCCCAAGGAACGTTCTAGAGGACCCTGCAATCTGATAAAATAAATCACAGAGAATATTTGATGTCCAAACTATTTCTGGTGAAAAATCTAAATCCTAAAACTAAGATTGCTTGCACTTCACCATATTATCTTCCTCATCTAGATACCACTATAATTCATGAATAGCTTCTGCCCTCAAAACATTACCCTTGTAGGTAACACTTTCCATGTGCTCCATAATCAAATGCAAATTGAGATTGAATTGCCTTCCCACCTCCATGTTACAGTACTTATTTTATTTTCTTATTCAGTTAACAGCTTACAGCCTTCTAGAATTCCTTCTAGCTGCCCTCCAAATTGAGCGAAGCCATTAGAATTAAAAACAAGTAGAATGGATTACAGAAACCATTTTAAAAGTAAGTTTAAAATTAAATTATTAAAACTTCTTGTCTTACTCTGGATAGGAATAACATACCCTCACTAACTCTATTCATCATAGGTGAACTCCTGGACATTGGACTCTGATAGTTCACAGGTGTCCTCCGAGCATTGGTATCATCATAAATCCCAGGGCTCAGCTGTGATTTGGGAGTTTCATGAAGAGTTGACCTGAGAACAGAGGGACCAGAGCTGACTACTGACGTGTGACGGGAACGTACTGCATCCCCGGTCTTCACATCTTCGTATTTTCCTCGCTCCACCACCTTCACGTTTTCTGGCACCATTTCCAGCTGAGGCATTCCACGGGGTAGCTTGCTTGGTCCAGTGATTAAAGATTTTACATTGTGTTTGATGGCAGACTGGCCAGAGTTGCTTTCATATTTTATGGGTGTGCCCTGAAAAGGAGAAAAAGATCAGGTAAGTTTATCCTGCCAGTGTTTCACTTGTGCTAAAAAACTCACATTGCTGATATCGTAGTTCATTGCTTCTATCACATTAGCACAGAATACAACTTAGTGATTGTTACTTGTCAGTTCTCTTGCTTGCAAGTGTGTTCCCTACAGGCGAAGTGTCAGGTTTTTTCTAACACACAGAAAATATTTTTAAGCTTTTTAAGTTGATAGCTTTCTTAAAACAAAACACCCCACCCCCCCATTCGTCATTATTCAAATATCCTGAATTGATTCACTACTGAGTCTGTAAGCAACTGTATGAGTCTAGTAGTGCTTTTTGTATTTACCTGAGATATGGAGCCTTCTATGATTGGCCTGGTCGTCTGCACCATTTCAGGAGTCTTGCGACTCTCCTGGCTTAACAGGTCCTGTCTTGGGATTTCATGGATGGAACGACCCATTTCTTTTATAGTAGTGACTCCATCATATGGTTTCCCCTTAGTAATGGCTCCTTCAAATGTCCTTATGGGAGGTGACTCTCTCTTAATCTGTTTAGGGTATTTCAAGCCTTCTTCAAAACTTTCAGCTGTTGCTCTTGGTGTGCCTTTTATAGAAAGAAAGAGTCACATTACTAGTATTAATAATTACTAAGTCTCTTTTTTTCATAAACTGAGTAACTAACTACATGTCATAATACTGGAACTTTGGCTTGCTACAGTCCGTGATAAAATATTCTGAAGACTAAAAAAATGCCACAAAAATAACACCGAACAAATATTCGATATATTACTGAAAGCATCCCAAGTTATTTCAGATGCTGAAATAAAGGCAGTAGCATACATCCTCAGAGGTCTGGGGAATTGTTAGTGTTGATTAAAAAAGTGCTATTTACCAAGTATTCATATTAAAAACAGTCTATTTTCCAAAAAGAAAAAAAATGCTATGTTTACACACTAGCTTTGTATACAGCATATCAGAAAGCTGCTGATTGATGCTCTGAAAACATGTTTAATAAAGTAAGCTCCACCTTTAACACAGCTACCATTGTTAATAACAGTTTTAAGGTTCAGAAATCCAGATTTTTGAGGATGTAATTAACGTTTGCCTTCCAAACTTGTGATACTTTACCTTGCATTATAGAGCCAGACAACACTGTTCTCTCTTTTAGTTCAGCATGTGGGCTACCCCTAGGCAGTGCACGGCATATTAAACCTAAAATTAAAATGAACATAATTTAGAGAATTAAACAAGTGTTCAAAAAAAACAACCCAAAACAATCCTAAACCAACAAAACCCCTCCTCCGTCTTACACACATTAACAGATAGTATCTGTATCATGGTAGTGCCCAGAGGGACTAGCCTCAGTATGCTAGGCACTGTATCAACATGTTATAAACACCATCCTGCCTTACAAAAAAAGGTATCTTTCAGTTCAAGTATTCATGCTATTACATTGTTGCAAGTTTTAACATATTCAGAAAACACAAGGTATTTTTTATAATTAAGCCTAACTCTTGTCCCAAAAGCAGTCCCTCTTCTCTTACACTCCAATTCAGTTTCCTTACCTAGTAAATAAAGGTGTTCATGATGGGAAGTGGAACAAAAAGAAAAAAACACCCCAAAATATACCTCAGCATCCTACAAATTAATCGAAGTTCATATTGAATCATCTGGGAAGAGCTGAATTTACTGTTCCTGTAGCAGGAATCTAAATCAACCCCCCAAAGAGCTCATAATTTTCCACAGTTTGAGGACAGAAAATGTGTCAGAGTGATGAGACACAGCATAAAAGTATCAGAGCAGCTTCTCATATGCCAGAAGAGTCTGAAGACGAACCAAATGCATCAGCAACTTAAAGGCAACACTGAATTTCTATATACAGTCTATAAACCTCTTATTCATATTGTTCCATCTGATGAAAATGTACACAAAATAGCCTTTAAGGGCTACCCAAAGATAGGACAAAATGTACTTAAGAAGTAAGACTCCAGAGCTTAGGCATGAAACATTTCCTTGCATTTTTATTTTTAAAAAAGGAATCAGAAAAGTTATATAGTGGCCTGACTTGACCTTTGCAGTCTTAGTTTGATCACAGTTTACTAAATCAAAATTTTACTAGGGATGCCGTGAAGCAGGATACGGCAGCTGTGCAAGTCTTCTGCTCGGCATAATCAAAGAGGTTTATTGCAGGAATGCAAAAAGTCACGCCAATGTGTTACCAAGTTACTGTGCCATGGCTGAGACCAGTATTTAACTGAATGGGTGTGTCCATGGAGTCCCTGCTAGTACCACTCCGTGGTGTTTCAGCTCTGCGACAACCCGCTGGGACTATGAAGAGTCAGTTACATGCGTCAGATCTACCGAGAGGAGTAAGTGCTACCTGAACTACCTGCAGTTACGGTAACACACCAGCAAAACAGAAAGGAAAACTAGTATCTACTCCAGCCATATTCCCAGCAGGCTTTAATTGTAGTGGTTATTACGTGGATCTGGTTAGTAGTGTAAGATTTAAATGTATTTTCTCTTTTGGTCTGCTGCATAAAATAACTCTAAATACTTCTACATCAATGCAAAAGGTTTGGATAAGGCACAAAACACCTTGGAAGCAGCTGTTTTTACCTTCCAGCGGTGCAGACACTGGAGACTCCCGCATTGACATTCCTTGCTTTATATTTCCTTCCATTGTATCATAGCTTCTCTTTAAACCAATTTCATGAGCAGTTCTTGGACTCCTTGTTCCTTCACGAACATTTTTAATAGCTGGCAAAATTTACAAGAGTGTGGTTAGGAAACGTGGACAATAAAAAAAAGACACGAGCATTACATTTAATGAGACCACAGGTCATTAATACTTTAACAACACAACTTCAACATAATATTGTAACATTAAATCTCAACCTTAAAAAGATCTTTCGTGGTTTGTTAAAAAATATATTTGTTCAAACAGTTACTAATTTATCAGTATTTCAACTGAAGGTCAAAGTTAAATGATACACTTCTTTTGATTTTAATACAGATCATTTTAAACTGGGTTGTTTAACCTTTCAAAATAAAAATATTCCATGACAAATTGGAAATAAATGGCACTGAAATTAAATAGTTTAACTATATTTTAAATACACAGTACAGGAGACTCTTCAGAATGCAGGTACAATTTCTGGATCACTTTAATTCTCATACCCTCAAAAACACATGCAGGTCAATACTTCTCCCAGTGCCTGAGGTTTATACCCATACACTTGGAAGCAGATATACTTCAGCTATGAATTATAAAAGCAGAACCTGCAGCAGCCTTGACTTTGATCAGATAGAATATACAAATACTCACTGTCATAAGATAAAATATGCCCACTTTTGCCTTCATAAATAACATGGCCTTTGGCTGAAGCTTCCTCTCGGCACTTTTCTGGGCTGCTGTCTTCTGTAGCTAGTCGGGTGATAGTTCCCTTCAATAACGCATCAGCTGCTATGCCAGACTGGGACAGAGCAGGTGTACCCTGCGTTTAAATCAATCAAATAAATAAATACACATGTTCTGAATTATAAGAGAACAGGAAGCAGTGAAGGGGGAAAGAAAAAAAAAACAACATACCCCACATTTTTAGATCTAGAAAACCAATTACTGTATCAAGCAGTAAGGCTTAAACTTCTGCCTCTATTATTAGTCATTTAACCTAATTATTAGTAAGATTATTTGTAGGCAATTTGCTACCTTGTTAAAAAAAATACAGGAAGAAGAATAGGGAGTACCATATTACAAAAGTATTTATAATGACCTAGAACATTTACCCCATAATACCATTTTGGGGGAAGATAACATACACTACATACTTAATGGTGCCATTAGGTTTTATTTCTATCCGAAGTAATGAAACCTACCCTTCTCAGAGGAGAATTGTTACTACTGCTCTCCATAACTAGAGATCCCAAATCAACCAAAACATTTTAAAAAATGATGAGACAAGCGGGCTTAATTTACCTTTCTGGCTTTAAATAGAATCAACTGTAACCAGTCTTGTGCAGATGCTAATATCTGAACTCAGGTGTGTTTTTTCATGCCATTTTCATGGAAGTTGCTAATAAGCCTTCAGCTAGGTATACCAAAGGCTCTGGTGATTTTATTTAAAAGTTTAAAGACTCACATACATGAAGATGAAATCATGGTAATGCTGACTTCAGTAACAGTGGGATTTGACCATCTGATTGTATTAAAATTTCTTTTTTCAAGGCAGTTCCTACTTTATGATATAAATTTACTTTTTGAGAAATGTGAATACATTCATGGTGATAGTTTAAACATGCTGTTTTGCTACAGCCTTCTCAGTAAGGGGAAAAATACCTGAGTTATGGAGCCTCTCAAAGAAGGAATGGTCTCAACAGAAACTTTATTGGTTGGAGTTCCTCGCGTTATACTTCCCTCCTGTATCGTTGTGGTACCTGATTTGAAAAAAAACCACAACATCCTGATAAATAAGAGAATTAAAAAAAAAAGTAGGTACTCGATTTGAAATAATTAAAAACTCTAGTGAGAACTGTTAGTTTACACTAAAATACAGGGAAAATTTCAGTTTAACAGCATGCATTTAAGGCAGTTAGATTATTTCCTCTTTTAACACAGTCTTTTACAGACTAGAAGTCTTTTACAGCATTAATCCATGGTATTTTCTTTTCTTTTGTTGTATTTGGGTATTGCACTGTATTGCTCTGCATATGCTCTAGTGAACAACTTAACTTTGAAATTGGCATGCCTTGAAACAAATGTTTTTAAATGAGACATGGAGGCAGGAGAAGCTAGCTACAAATACACATGCCTCAAAAAACAGGGAGCAGATTAATCATATAATACTTAAAAATAACACTTCAGCAGTTTGAGTTCTAGAAGTTAATACTCTCAGTTTTCTCAGGCGGTGACAAAGTTTCTTAATCTGTATGACTTTCTTTACCTCGAACCACACTTTCATGTTGTGCCCTGACCAGGAGTCCCTCAGGTTGGGAATTCTGACTTCTGGGAGAGAATTCTTCTTGTTTGATATAAGGCAGGGAAGCTATTCAGAAGAAGAAAAAGCAAAAGTTTGGGGTTTTTTCCTTTAATTATAAGTCATTAAATAGTCTAAAAGAAATGTCAGCTTTTCTTTTCTTACCAGATTTGGCTGACTCCTGCTGCCTTGGCAGCCCAAGAGATATAGAACCCACTGATGGCTTTGCAGTTTCTTGGGTGTAGGAGGCTTGACTATGGGATGTTAAGTAAGTGCCAGGTGTTCCCTGAAACAACAGATGTATTATATGTTAATTCTTGTTTCTGGAATGAAGATTCACATATATGTTTAAAGAAGAATGCTAATACTACTATGATCCTGTATGCTACAGTGCACCACTGCAAAGCATCAAAGTGAGTAACACCAGGAGTGTAGCGTCACTGTTAGTTTGGAGATGCAGTTCACCTAAACTGGACATCCTCAACCATGCTACTAAATGTAAATAACTGCATCATGTTCTATTTTCTAAGGCACCTGTAATTCCCGGACTTTTAGAGGTGGCATGTATAGGTTTTAAGCGTTAATGCTGTGAACACATAACCCAGTACAAGATGTTGAAGGTCAGTGCAAGGGCAGAAAATTGATGTA
The DNA here is from genome assembly GCF_030936135.1 of Gavia stellata. NCBI lineage: Eukaryota > Metazoa > Chordata > Aves > Gaviiformes > Gaviidae > Gavia > Gavia stellata. Next base: position 8,484,547 of record NC_082618.1, read on the forward strand.
AGCACAGATTTTCAAATAATAATTCTCTTACTTGTGAGATTGAGCCTCCCATGATGAAGGAAGGTTTTTCTGATGGCACACTTGTTTTGGAGGATGGAATGAGTGGCGGTGGTGGTCTGGTGGGTCTGGTTGTTGGAAGGCGGACTCCTTCAGGTATATTGGTTATTACTTGGTGAGGTGCTGGCTGGAGAACTTGGGGGGAAAAATTGTATATTAAACATTACAGTCTGTTTCTGCTCTACTAGTTGTTAGAGAGACAAGAAGAACAGAAATAGCACAGTTCATCTGACAATTTGTCATGGGAATTGCCTCAATACCCCAAAGTTATCTAGCTGTATTTACAACTCTGAAATTCACTATGTCCAAGTGTATGTTATGCACAGAAACTGAATGGAGAATATCTAACCTTGCATCAAAGTTCAAAAAGAAATGGCAAAAGCTGCACTGTAGAATTGCAGAGTCTGAAAACTAAGCTTTTAAAAACAGCAGTCCAGAGGACATTCAAGTTTCATGTTGTTCTCCTGTTTTTAAAGAAAGTTCTTATTCTTTCAATAGAATGCAACTGAGAAGTATAATTTAAGCTTCCCCAATTTTGCTTTTTCTTAGCATGACATTACACTCTGAAGGGAAAAGCAAGAATTAAGATTTGCCAGTTATTTCACTGTTTTATACAACATTCAGACTATAATATTAAGCAATTACAGTCAGAAACTAATGCCAAAGATAGCAGCTTTCCCTCTTCCTCAACTCCCCCTTCATAAGAAAGGCCACCCATGAACATGATGGTCCTTGTATTAAGCTGAAAAACTCTTGATGACTTTGTCTCTATGCTGTTCTAACACTTTTCAGATCATCCTATTTGCTTAATAAAATACATGTTACGCAGCTGAGGCAGCAATAAAGAACAAAACCACAACCTCACTGGACATACAAAAATACCAAGCACCTATTTACATGCACACACAGAAATCAATCTATTTTCTTTTTTTGTTAATTCACGAAGTGGTTAGACAATAATTTGATACTACATCAAGTCACAGAAGTCCAGCTTCCAAAGGAAGACTACGTATCGCTATGACACGTAACAAATTATTTACCTGGCGGGACACTATAGCGAGCTGCATTCATATCAGGCTGGGGAGATGCTTTATTGACTTCTCTTGGGGATAGCCTGTATGGTGATGCTGACCTTGTTGCTGTATTTTGCACTTGTGCTTCCTGTTCTATTGCTCGCTTGACCTCAGCATAAGGCATATAGGCCACTGGTTTTCCTGTGAAGGTTAAAGTTATCAGAAAGAAAAGAACCCTGGATTAGAAATTGGAGTCAAAAGGTCCAGTTTACATCACAATTTTAATAAAGGGCCTACTCCAATGTCAGATGTACTTATCAGGTACAAATGTTTCAATTAAGAAGTAGTATTAAGGTACAGCTTAATTTAATTTGTTCTTATGTCTATACTTCTATATCCCAAGCTTTGAAAAAAAACTTTCTCATACTTTCTATATGTGAAAAACAGTATCTGGATCCTTTAGGTCCTTTAAGTGAAAGCTCTACTATTGAAAAAGATTTCATTTAAAGCAGATTACTTTCCAAATCCTGTGCATCAGCCAGGTTTACATGCAAGTTCAGCCAGACTTACATGCCAATCCCACCAGACAAAAAGCCTCCCTTCCTTGCTTGCTCAGAGAAGTTACAAATCAAATTTCAAATACCAATATTGCCCATCAATGGTGTTTAAAGGGAAAATACATTTTTATCAAATTTAGGAAATGAAAAATCCAGTAGCAGAATTTCAGAAATTCCTTTTCTTTGGCAAAGGACAATTTAAGTATTCATAATTACGAGCCAGAACAAGTCTACTGCAGCTGTAAAGTTATATCTTTAACCTCCATAGTCAAAGAAAGATGGCACTAATCATCCCATAATAGCTTTCTAAAAGATCTTTACTATTTTATTTCACAGTAAAGTATTGTGTAGGTTGTCATAGGCCAATTCAACAACAGGCACTTTAGTTTGACAAGATGCCCCACAACACAGGCAGTGTTCTGATGTATGTAACCAATACAAGGTTTTTAAACAGTCCGTGGGCTCTCTGCTGCACGCAGCAGTTGGTGCACAAGCTTCATAAGCACAGTATATCTTAGGAAGTAGCTGTTGTAATGATCTCGGCCCCTTCTAGTTTTCAGATTAAGGTGTCCAGGCTTGTAGAGCCCATTTACATTAACCATGTTATCCCTCCCTCTCTGTCTGCCTCAATAACCACCTTGATTTTTGCTGGCAGAGACTTCACCCCAGAACTTTCCCACACCTCATAAAACCATACTGCCAATGCCAAGAGTTATTCAGGTAGTATTTCAGTTAAATGGTACTTCCAAGCAACCCCAGACGTTCCACCTAAAGAAGCAACTTCCAAAACCCACAATCCTACCCTCCCCTCCACAAATCTACAAGCTCCCTTCTCACTGTTTTAACAGGCAAAAAAATGGTTATGTTTCTTTCATTTTACTTAGGTAAAAGTAATTAAGGTGAAACATTTTCATAACATAATTTAAAATTGTTATGCATATTGAATACAGAATACTCAAGTTTCAAAGAACATGATAGTTTATGTTGCTAGTACTGTGGAGACAACAGAAACAATGCACGAGAATATAAAAGCTAAAAATGCAGAATTATGCAACTGTGATGATATCTCTAACATTGTAACATTCAGCACATTAATCTCACTCGGTTTATTTCCCTGTTACAATGTACAGTTTGTGAACCTACTCCTTTTCTAGTAAAGAAAGCTGAGGTAAAAGTTACACACTTAGTACAGAACTGGGCCTCCCATAGGGTATGCTTTTCATGCACAAAAAGAAAAAGCAATCTTCTGCTGAGCTGTTTGCAATTTGCAAGCTGTTGATAGAATTAAAATAATTTCAGTTCAAAGAATGAAAATGTAGCCAATATACACAGAGAGAAAGCATAATACAAATGTCTAATGAAAGCTAATAAATGCATCTTTTGGCTCTCACACAGCAATGTGGATGATGTAACATATACACTGTCCATCTGAATCGCTTTCCTGTAACCAGCAATGGTAACAGACACATCCTTATTTAGTCACCCTGACAGATTCTGTGAGCAGTTTTAGCCTTGCTCTGTACTGAAGATCACACTAAGAGTCACATTCAGGAAACATAGGTCCAGATCCCAGAGCTGAGTTCAAACCCTGCTTCCAAGTATCCTCTATATATACAAAAGCAACCAACCATCATAGTCCCACAAGAAAGAACCTTTCACACAGCCCTTCTGCAGCCAGACAGCCTAAAGCATGACAGTTCTACCATATTTTTGTGCCCTACTCCAGGGCTCAATGTCCACGTACGTACTCCAGTGCAGTAAATCATTCCTCTTAGTTGTGCTCATAGTCCTTTTGCAATTCTCTCCCATCTTTACCTTAAGCTTCTGAAAGGGGCTCCTCCAGAACACGCAGATGTCTGGGTCCTCTCACCTGCACGTTTAATCTTTCTGAAGCTTTCTGTGTAGGAACAACTCATTTTTGGATTTCACCCAAATGAAGCCAGTTTTTCTGCCTTATCTAAGTGGGCTACAATGTGGTTCTCCCAACACTGTAACTGCTGCAGGATCTGCAGAGTAGACAGGTTCCTTCAATCAAGTGCCATCAGAAGGCAATAGTTTGTTATCAGTACTCTAAACTTTCATTCTTAAATGAGGCATCAGTGTAACAGGTGGACATAAAATGCAGTGTTATTTCCATGGCCTACCTTCCCACTCAACATTAGGGCTCTTGGAAGTGCCACAAGGGCTTACAGCACTTCGATACTCCATATCCAGCTGCTCTTGCCTCTGGCGTTGCTCCTCCAGCAGTGCTGACTCATGCATTGCTTTAATGTGCCGTTGATAGAGTGCATAACCACTCACCGGCGTTCCAACAGGAACAGTACAGGGACTGCAAGAAACCTACAGGGAGGGGAAGGTGTTAACATCAGGTACGTTAATGCAGGTACTTACTAAAGTAACTATCTTGCTCAATGCCTCCACTGCAGCAACTGTAATCCATGTATGAGTGTTTCAAACGGTCCACGCCTTTTTTTAAGCTATTACTTGCATATCGGTTTGTACTTAATCTACTTTCCCCCTCAAAAGTATTATGATAACAAAGCAAATATATTTTTCTTCATTCGTTTCACAATTTTTTGCTGCTTTAGTGTTGCGACTAGTTTTAGGGACAACAGACACTCCTTCAAACTTAAAACACCCCATACCATAGGTGGTATGACAGCAGCTCGGTGGTGAAGCTGTTGCAGGTCCATCTGCCCTTGCTTTATCGTGGATGATACCAGTATTGACCCAGTGGGATTTAACAGTGAGGGCTTTGAATCCCTGCTGAAGATACTGGAAAAAAAAAAAAAGAAGATGTAGAAGGAAGGGAAATATATCACCAAAAAGACCAAGATTAAACATCTTTAAAAATTTACAGGCAAAAGTATGCCTCTCAACTTCAAAAAAGCAACACATTTAACACACTGAACAAATAGCTGAAAAATCAAAATCATGTTGTGTTTTGTCCCACAGCACATCTGGTAGAATAGGCAACAGATGCTGCTGTATTTTTATAATACACAAAATACCAGAAGCGTTCCGAATCTCCAATACCAGAAACGTATGTATGCTGTTTCTATATGCACAGTACTGCAAGAATTCAGCCTTCTTTATAAAGAATGCTTTGAAAAAAATAGATAGGAAACACTAGATATATTTAGTCCACAGGAAACAAATAAACAGTGGTATACAAGAGACTGCTTTCACATGGTGGGTTAATACATTTGTGAAGTGGAAAGATGATGTCTGAAGAGACAAGAAAGTGCACAAACACTGTCAACTGCACTCTTCAAGGAGCACATGCAGAACAATGATACTGGATACTTTTGACATTTAACATCTATCCTTGGTACTGCGTGTATATTAAGACTAGTAGGAGGGAGGCGGCATTGGCTCCGATGCTACGCTATGGTCATATAGGAATTGCACCAACAGAACACTAAAAAGACTTCAAATATCATCACTGGTATCAGCCATCCCCCAAAACATAAAATGGTTCCAAAGACATGCAGCATTGTCCATTTAAAGCCCTGTATACTCATGTGGGTTATCCACAGTGTTTAGGGCCAAGTTCCCAGGGACTAGTATTTGCATGAAGACATCATACACTTTGGAGAAAGAGATCATCCATTTCTCTAGGACACTTGCCCGTTAGTTTACGGACACTGACTGATAAGAGTGAGAAATACTTCCATTACTCTGTTACTAATAGCCTTCAAGAGATACAGTTCTACCGATTGATAGAACATGGTTCAATGACAGTAATTGGGTACAGGAGACTAAAGGTTATACAAGCAAGTAAACATGAAATGTTAAAAGGTAACTAAAATACCTATCTTTTGTGCCCCTAGATTATTATTTTTTTAAAGCAAGTTTCATCTCCTAAAAATATATTCAGGCTGTTTTCCCTATCAAATTCAAGGAGTTTTGGATGCATTCTGCCAAACTGAGTTTGTGAGAGCAAGAATCAATTAAAGCAACTCCATCTCCAAATTTTTGGCTCTACATTCAAACAGTTTTTCACTAAAGAGAATGGAGAGCCCATGTACACTACACTAACCAATCACACTATAAAAAATATTCCTAATTTACTTCTGAATGTGTAGATCGTGTAAAAGCAACAAACTAACAAAACCAAAGCAAAGAACTTCAGTACAGATCCAGTTACACAATCACTGTTGAGTTTCTCAGTGGATAGATGGGGGCATTTACAAAATTCCCCACATTACTTAATGTTTTTAGTTGGTCACTAATTTTTAAATAGCTGTGTATCAGAAAATTCTGCAGCAGCAAGAAGATCTTCCTCTCCCCACCAGAAGTACCACAGAGCTACTTATCATGGAAACTCATGCCAGGAGCACCTTGAATCTCTTTTCTTGCTTTGGCAAATTTTCATTGTTTCAGTAAGCTGCTGTCCTTTCCAGATAATTGTTTAACACAATTCCCATTCTCTGAATAGATCCCAAATGGCTTGATTTCCCTCATTCTCTAGCTTTCCAGGTAGTAGTGCTAGTTCGCTACCCACCTAGTCAGTCTATCACCATGGAATTTTGCCTTACCCAGCCTTAGAAGACCCTTCTTTTGGCTTTTCATCAAAATTTTAAATCAACACTTCCTTCTGTTGCACTTCCAGCAAAGACTCTTTAGAAATTCTTACCCTAGTAGAAACTCATAACAAAAATGTCGCTACTGATGACACTGTTAAGTAAAACCACTTTTTAAACAAATTCTTAAAGATGGCAATATTTGAATGCTAAACAATTAAACTCACCCCTGTCTGTCAGGTTCTCCATCAACTTCCTCATCAGCACTACAGGTGGCACTCGAATCATTATCTGAATGGGATTCTTGTCTTGCTGTATTAACTTGCTGTGACAGGCTATAGTCCATTTCCTCTGGTTCTGACTTTTCCTTGGGTTTCTCCATATCTCTCTCTTTGGTATCACTCTCTATTTTCACTTGAATATTCTCTGGTAGCCTCATTTCAGTCTCTACAGGTTCTACTTTGGTATGCACTGGAAGAGTAATCACAGGCTTAGCTTCAACTGGATGGCTTCTACTGTCAACCTCCATAGGCTCTTCTGCCTCATTATTTATTTCTTCCTTAACCTGTGGCTCAGGGTTCTGACTTTCAGCTGTTGATACACTTTGGGCTGTTAAGGAGGGAGACGAGCTGGTTGCAGGTTTAACGGTAGATTCTTGTTCTGCTGTCACTTCAGTGGTTACCTTTGAAGCAGCACTCTCAGGTGGAGTTTCTTCACTTGGTTTAGCAGGTTCTGCTGGAGTTGGAGATGGAGCACTTTCTGTATCAGAACTATTTTCAGCACCTGGGAAAAAAAAAGTTTTGGCATAAAGGTTCAATGTTAATGAAATCTAACTAGGCTTCGATGAACTGCTTCTTTAGAATAATCAAATATATGTCTGCTGTCCCAAAACACAGCAAGACAGTTGTCCTGAAGAATTGACTCACAAAGGCAGGGTAACCAAAAATCAGCAGATAAAGGTTAAGGAGGAAGACTGGAATTACAGAAACAAGGCTACTTAGCCAGCTCTGATCTTATAGAGAGCCAGCCAAGTAAACTCTTGTGCGTATGTCAGAGACTTGGTACTTCCACATACGATGCAGATTTATTACAAGATTAGAGTCAACATTCAGAGTACCTAAGGCATAGCTTTAATGATTTAAATTAACATGTTGTAGAAGCATGACTAGCAGAAGTGGTAAAACACTGACTTTACATGAAAATCAGTCACGTTTTATAGACATGCTGACTTGCAATTCTTGCTGTAAGTTAACAGTTCTAGTTTACTTCTTTTGTGAATCACCATTATTTTCTTGAAAATGTCTTCTTTGCTCTGTGAAAGGTGTAAACAGCATCAACAACTGGATACCAATTAAAAAAGGGTATTGATTCTTGTAGTAAAGAACCTTCCTCCTCTTTTTAGCCCAGTTCATGAACTCCATTATATTATAAATAGCTTTTAGATAAATAAAAACATTTGTGAAAAACTATGGCAACATCTAGAACATAGATGTTATATTCAAGTCTTATCTTCTGATAAGAATCTTCATTCCTTAGAACTACATCAATATTTTAAGAATGTTTGTTAAACAAATGGATGCAGTAAAGATCTATCAATTTTGACCTACACATCTGTAAAAAAGTAATTAATTTTTCTTATCATAGAAGTAGACAATTTGCAGAATTACACACACTGCAGCTTAAAACAAAACAAAAACCAACCAAAACCCAAAAAACCCAACACTTAGCCATATTCTGTGATTCATCATTTATGAATTGTATTGCTTACAGCTTCACAAAAGTATCCCCAAGACCAACTGATGTTGAGTGCCTATAATTATTAGCAGCTGCAACCAACACATTTAAAAAACCTAACACTTAAATGAGACTATCAACTAACAAGGTTTACATATCTTTGATTCAACTTGTGTCAGGACACAATTTTTTTTGATCAGGGGCTGTCAGTTTAGAAGATAGCACAGTCAAAGCATCTCAAAATACTAAGCAATAACATCTTAAGGCTGCTCAATACTAAAAATGCTTTTCCCCCTCCAGATAGAAATAGTGAAGTGAGTTCCAATTGCTAAAATCTGAAACGTAGTATTTGAGCACTACATTATGAAGTGGAACACAGCTTTCTGAGCATGTAATTGGCACAAAACATACATCCCTTTCTGTGCCTACACAAGTTTCCTTCCCAGAAAAATTACCTTCACTGTCTTCTGGATTCTCTTCTTCATTAGACGCTTCAATATCTTCATCCTCCTGAGCTGACACAGTTGAAGCTACACTCTCACACTGTGACACATCTCGCTCCTCACGGGGCCTTCGTGAAGACTGATAAAGACATGGCATTTACATTGTACTAAAATTTGCAAGTATTATTTCTTCTTACATGCATTGTCATTTATCAGGTTGAAATGAAAGACAGATTCTCTGTTTAGCACAGATTCATTCACAAGGGCACACTCTTTCAAATTCAGGCCAGCTTTTGCTGCTCCTGATCAAAAATAGGTTTGGGAACAAACCACTCTCTCAAGGTATGTTTGGGGGACAACAGAACTACTGCAGCAAACACAGACACTGATGCTCTTCAGTGAGAGAATACTAGGATAACACTGCAGTTTAGAGAATCCCAACACTCAGGATTCTACTTCAGATGCCCCAAAAACTTTCAGTTCCTGGTCTTCTGCCAATTCTCTTGCTCTGTTTTGTAAGGTTAGTGCTTACTGTGCTTCAAGGTAACTGTTCTACAGCGATGACCTGAACTTCTATAGTTGCCGGTGTACTGATAAGGAACGTGGTTTTCAGAGCACTAAAGAGTTCTTCAGGCTTGAGTGCTCTATCTGATAGAAATCTTTCTATTGTATTTTAAAGCAAGAACTGTGTAGTATCACAGGTCAGTGAGCATCAGCTGCCTTTTCTAGGAAATTTATGACACAACACAGAAAGAAGTAGAAAAGGAAACAAGTGGTGACTGCAAAACAGCCTTAGCGAAGCGTGATGCATGATTCAGAAAGATGCCAAGTTTTCCCCTGCAAAATATTCAATGCCCACTGCACTTACCTTCTGTTTGTGCTGTTGGAGGAGGCTGTCTAGATTGTGTCTCCTTTTATAGTTGAAGTAGAAGTTCTTACACTGAGCTTCGCTTTTCGTCCCAACCATTTTGGCAATCGCTGCCCAGTTTCGTCCATGTTCCACTAGGCCTGTTCAAACATATAAGAACCAATATTTACTATGATAAATAATTCAGCTATCCAAACTCAATTAAATGGAAGAACAATGCCTATGGGAACGTAAGATACAGAAGTACTGCTGTCCTTAAGAGAACAATGTATTTGATAACTACTTATGGGGAAAAAAAAAATAAGCTGTGTTAACTTGAATGTCAAACTTAACTCTTTGCTGTTGCTAATATGTAACACCTCTGCTAACATACTGATTTTATGCATAAAATTTACAGGTAGGAGTTATTGCCAAATGAATAGACAAGTTATAAACTACAATAGCTTTTCTATGAAAGTAATGTCTTATACAAAAGGAATTTTTGTAAAACACATTACTTCAAAAATTTACATATGACATACACACCTTCACATCTGTTTCACAGACTTCCATGGACCAAGTACAACATCAAACAATTCTAAGCAGCCCATATGAAAAAAAAAATCAACGTGTCTCAAAATCTGATTTTGTCTGTTAAAGATGTTTGCGCTTTTTTTTTTTAGAAAAAAACCAGCAAATTTCAAATTACTCATTCAGCGTAGCGTTGCAAAAAAAGCACAGCACTCATATTCAGTAATTCAGTAAATTATTGTAATTTTGTAAATGTAAGTACTCAGAAGTAAGTCAAAAAGCTTTACAAGGTTTACCTTTCTTAGCAACTTCCATTTCTTCTTCCGTCCAGCGGGATGTCTCCACAGGTTCTGCAGAAGCTGAAAGAGAAACAAAGACAATGATCAGAGAAAAGACCAGGATTCACTATTACGGCACCGATCATGCATGCCAGAGTCAAGTAATCTATTTACATTAAGGCTTGTTCAAGTCACTTGGGAAAGCTGCTCTTGTCCGTGGGAAGTAGTCAGTCTCCATTAAGCTAAGTTAAAGATATAGTAGGAACTACCACAATCTCAGCAGAGCAAACTGTTCAAAAGTATTCTGCCTACAAAACTATGATTAAATCTCTGTCAAGGAAGACTTGTAAGTAATTTAGATGTATTTATCACTAAAATTTTATTTAAACTGACAATAATTACCATCAACTACTAGAAGTAGCAAACCAACATACTGTAAGCTAGTTCCGTCTTATTTCACTAACTGCTGTGGAAAGGACTGAAATGGTTATTTATTGGTTAGTGGGTATCTTGTATCCACTGAGTCTCCTACTGGACAAACAGAGAAAAATAAAAGAAAACAAAAAAACAGTACATAAAAACAAGCAGGAAACTAAGGATGATTCAATGCAAAATACCTTCCACTCATTTCTCTGGATTTGATATAATTCTGTTTAAATTTCTGAATGGCATTAAGCTGCAACAGCCTGCATTTCCTTTTCATAAAATCTGCCATTATGCATAGCATGCAACACAGACCCTTCAACAACTTCCATTAAGAAACAATAAAAGTAGGACACTATAGAGTATCTGATCCACTGAAAAGCTATTTTGGATTTTCCAGAAAACCCTGCAAAAATGGTTTAAAAAAACCAAAAAGGCAAAACCCACTATTGCCTTAGTCTAGCTGCTAACAAAAACCCACCATATTAACTGAGCAAGAATGTCTATCACAACCTCTGATGTTTACAGTTAAACGAGAACTAAATTTGCCCACTTTACTCTGTTCTTTAGGATATGCAGAATATCTGAGCAACAAAAGAATTGTTACAAACTCTAGAAGAGCAGCTGCCTGTAACTATCTGATTGAAGAGCTAGGAGCAACAAACTTTGCCACAGCAGAGCACTGCAAGGAAAAAAAAAGACCCAAACCTGCCCCACCATCCTGGATAATTATTTACTAGCCACAAGGTATTCTGTTTGCTAGTATTTCTGCACCACCACAAATTATGTCAGCCTTTTCAGAAGTGCAGCTAGAGATAGCATACTCTTCTAACCATATGTGCCAAGAAAGTAACATTTTATTTTAAACAAGTCTCTTGCCATCTAATGCAGAAACAACAACAACAAAAACAACTTGCTAGGATCTATTTCAGGTTATGAAACTCCCTAAAGTACTCAAATATCAGGCCTACTTATTTAACAATAACCTCTGCGAGCTACAGCCTGTAAGTCAATCTGTGTCAAAGGCATTTGGATCTCTACAGATCCATCATTAACCCTGCAAAGACAGAAAACGTAGTTATCACAGAAAGGCTGAACTGCCTTTTTTTTCCCCCACATGGTTCTAACAGAGTCATCTGATTACACATAGACTATTCATGAAGTTACACCCATGAAGTTTAACAGTACCACACAGTCACAAAATTATAAGCAGGCCTAAGAATAAAGATGTAATACTAAAAAGAAAAAGAAAAGTGCACCGCATGCACAGAAAACAGCCTTATGTCAGTGAAGAGCCCGATGAGCAGATGGGTCCCCAAGTGTCCTATAAATGCTACTCACAAGGTTCTGGTGGGGGTGGAAGAGGCGGCGGTGGTTCTTCAGTGGCTGCAGCTGCAGCAGCATTTGCTTGTGCAGCTTCATTCGTCATTGATCTGGTGATTCGGCCCTTACGACGACCCTGACTATTGGCAGTTTTTCGGCCCCTAGGAGTGGCCTGCTCCCTTTCCTCGGTTTCCTCTGGTGCAACTTCAGTTTTGTCCTTTTCTTTGGTATTCTCTCTGGGAATAGTTAAAATATAATTCAGTCTTATTCAGAGAGCTGTTATGGGCAGATATTCCTGAATATCAATGTTTAAAAAAAAAAAACCAAACCAAAACACAAACAAAACTCCACAAACCCAAAAGACACCTTTAGTGAAACAGAATTCACTTACTGCCCACAATTTAGAGTAGCTAGAGAATAACATAGATATATGATACTATCAACTTCAAAGAAAATACAAACACTGTGATAGAACACATGAAAAAATAAACCCCAAACCAACAAGATACGAAAATTATTACATGTGCAAAAAAATAATCCCATGGCTTTTTCCAACACTCTGATGAGTTCAGCAAGACAAGGAAATTGGTATGTCCAAAAAAATTGTTTAATGCACAAAACCTAGTCTAAATAGGAACAGTTTTCAGTCCAGATCTCACTGTCAGGCTAAAGCGAATCCTGATCCTGATCTTTGCAAAAAACTGCAATCTAGAGTGAATTAATACATTTTCAGTACTTACTTAGATTCTTCCTTCTCATCCTTTTCCTCCTCATCTTTCTTTTCCTCCTCTTTTTTCTCTGCTTTTTCTGCTTTTTCCTCTTCTACCTTTTCTTCTACCTTTTCTTCTTGAGAAGGACGAGCAATTTGCTGCTGAAATGAAATGGGATTTACACATTATAACAATTGGATCACACAAAGGTGCAGCAACTTGTACTCAGAGCAGAAGAAACACTGATGCTGTTTTACCTCCCACTTGATAATATTTTAAGTTATAGTCACTGCACATTGGTCAACATAACAGTAAAACACCTCTGCCAAAAACTGTAACACCTATCTGCACCCTGAAATTATAATGAACATGATGTTCCGGGCATTATCTCCCAGACTTCACATGTCCCCTTTACCACAGAACATACAGTTTCTATATATTAGCTGTATATCCTCAGTACCTCTCAATTTATTTTCTCTTATGTTTCTTCTTGTCATCTGCCCCATTCAGATATGGTATTTTGTCTCACAAATTCCAGGGAGGTACAGGCTTCTTTTGCAAAGTGAGCGCAGAGGCGATAATGTACACATATGCGTGTCAACAAATTCATGCACTGTTGTATGCCACACTAAAAATGAAGAGTTGTGTTTTAAAAGTGCTTAGAGAGGTCTGACCAACATCTTGAGTAGTAATGGTGTTGCTCCTCTCAAATTTTATTTTTAACGTTGCCCATTTTAAAATAGTGAAACCTGATAGCTCACAACTTGGAAGCAGGAGATCTTGTAGCAGGAACATTATGACCAACTCTAAGCCATCTTCTCAAAACTGTCATTAGTAATTAAGAAATATAATTGTTAAAAAAATTGGGTGAGGAATTTTAGACTTATGTTTCCAGTGGATTTACAGAAGGAAAATTATAACCTAGAATTATTTATTTTTTAAACCACAGTCTTTATTGAGATGATAGTTTTACAAGCACATAAGCGCTGACAAACGACAAAGTAATTACCATTACCCATTATTATACTAAGGAAAACCGCACAAAACACTACGCATTCTGTGTTAAGGGACTCTTGCTCCTTATCTTTCAAAGCAATCCAGACGACTACCATGTGCAAGGGTATCTCATTTTAGAAAGCATATAAATTTGATTTAAACTTTCTAGAAGATACAAGCTGCTTCAAACAGGAATTAATGTAAGAAATTTCTGTTACTTAATATGATCACATAGTATTACCAGCATGGTCCCTTAGAGCTGCTAAAAAAAATAAATAAATTTAAAAATAAACTAAAATATGTAAGAAAAATTTGTGGCATTGTTTTTGCTATTCCTTATCACACACACACAAAAAAATAGCCTCCGCATTCCCTGTCTGACTTCGTTGTTAGAGGTGGCCTAACATTAGACAAGCCAAATACCCTGTGATGTTTTAAGAAAGCATTAGAAAAACGTACAGAAAAAAACGCCTAAGTATTAGGAAAGATTTATCAAATGTGGCTACACAAAAGATTTCCTTAAGTTTTAGTGTTATAACCCACCCTAAATATATTTAGGAGCCTAAATATTGCTTTTTGCCATCCACAATGATACAGTTGCACATGGCCAAAACATCTTGCTTTCTAACACTGCCAATTTTTTATGTCCACAGCTCACCTGCAGACTCCTTCCTCTCCAGGTTAAAATACCAAGCAGTAGTTGACATCCACTAAATAAATCATGTAACCCACTCCTCAAATTCCCAGAACCCATTGCATGAAGCAAATGGTAAATGAATTAATTCTCCTGATGGGCCTCAAAAGCCAGCAACCCGCATCAAGAGCTTAATCTATATTGCCCATTCACACTGAATAGTAGCTGTAACAAGGTGGTCTTCCGAGTGCCACAGAAAAATCCAAGCCTTCTGTACTAGGCACCATACAAGAAGAAAGAGAAAAGAAAGCCTGAGGCTGCAGGCGAGGTTGTAATGGGCAGGACTCCAGTTAAAAGCAAGGGGAGAGGGAGGAGAAAGAGCAAGCTTTCTTCTTCTCTTCTGAAAATACATGTTTATTTAAAATGCATTATTAGAGTTTAAATTCTGCCTTAAATATGTTTTCATAACAAACTACGGAACATAAGAGAGGGTGGGGAGTCAGATATGGCCACACAGAAGGAACCACTCACAGGAGTTTACAATGAAGGAGCTTGAACAGGTTAAACAAACCATCTCCGACAATCAAGTCACGCATTCAGAAGAACTGCAATACCCAGATGCTCTCCACTCAAATTTGGTGTGTGCAGAACTGACTTGCTCCTTACTGGGCATTAGGCTCTGCAAGTCAACTTTAAAAAGCAAAAAATACATGTAATATTATAAAGGTACCTTTCAAATAAAAACCCAAAATACACTTAGCAATTCATGGAAAGACAAGGACAGATATCTGCACGATCTGCTGTTCTAGGACTTCATTAAGTCAGATTTTAAAGTCCACTGAAAAATTCCTCAAAATAGGCTTTTCCTTTTCACAGAGGAACCAATCTTCCTGTAAGTGTAGCAGCAGGTGTCACTGTTTCACTAACAAAACTGAGGCTGGAAACAGTCACAAAAAGGACTTGTTTTTGACATTTTAATAATGTGAACTGGAGCAGAAAACCCAAACACTAACCACTATCATCTTGCTGCAAATTATTAGCATTTAAGATGCTTGCATTACTTGGTTATGCAAAAACCTCCTTCAAGCAAGGTGTCAGAAATGTGCTAAGATAAATTATTTCCATCACGCTAGACAGATTGGCCTCAAAAGCAAGGAATTAAAAATTGCGCTTTCAGAAGAAAAAAATTTAAAAAATAAAATCTGTATTTTACATATAATCTATTCACAAAACAGTTGCTGAAAATCCTCTGTTCTTTTTGCCTGGGTAACTTAACATCACACTTTGTAAATAACAGGATTCTCTATTTCACAGTGATTTATTTAACATGCATAATCAATAGGTCAAGTGCAGGTTAACACAAACCTTAAAACAGTTGAAGCCTCAGTCAGCGACGTACCTGCACATTCATCTGTCGATTAAAACTTTTACTATCCAGGCAAGGGGATGGGCTTTAGTTCAGGGTACGATTCAAAAGGACAAACACCACACCAGCACCGACATCACACAGCTCTTTAGCAGAGGCTGCCTGACCCAGCAACGTGTTTATTCCAGGAAATTGTGTCATTCTGCCACTTAAGCTGCCTACAGCAGTTGCCCATCTCACATACAACCTTCTAATCCCACTGGGGTCACCCGAGGTGATCCCCACCGAGCTCGGCTTGATTGGCCATCACAGACATACAGCAAATTTCTGTCTAGTCAGATCACTGGACCGTACCACCTGCTGCAAAGGCACACGGCTCGATCCACAGACACGCGCTTCTGCTGAGCAGGCAGCCAGACCACAGAAACACACCCCTTACCGACTACCGCTCTGCTACCAAATTTCAATGAAAAACTACTTGGAGAAAACCTCCTTTCAGTGAGTTACTTAAGGAATTCTCTATAATCGATGCAAAAGCATCATATAGCCATGCTTTCTTCCGATACTATGTTAAAAACTCTTCATTTGAAAAGTCACATTTAGTTTAAGATGCACTTGTTTAGCTCCCTCTGTAAGCACTCTGGAACGGTTTAGGTAGCATTTTATAAAAAGGCCTTTCTAGACCCATTTGAGGACAAAAATATATCAGAATTCAATAAGCCTTACATATCTTAACTTGACATGCCTTAATCTAGCATTCAGATTCTCTAAAATAAAAGCCCCCACACTGAAACTGGAGTCAGGTTGTACTCACTACCTTCTCTGAAGGATTTCAACATCATTACCATGATTAGTATCTTCTCCACTGCAATACTGCATTTGCTTGCCTTCTAATTTACAAAAATATATCAACTATTAAGAGTTTAAGCTGAAGCATCTGTTATTGGCATAAGCACATATTGGAGCATATCATAAATCTTACACGACTTGTGTTTGCCAATCAGCAAGGAAGTTTCAGGTTGCTACTCAGAGATAGGAAAAATATCAGCTTCAAACAAAGCTGGGGTGTGAGAGGAAGAGGAGAGGGGATGAAATGTATTCTGCAACTGTAAGATAAAAATTCTGGCAAGCAAGACAGTTCAACACTCAAGTTCTTTTTTAGTAGCTGTTATAGATGCTGCTGATTAATCATAAATAAAATTAAGAAATACAAATATGATTTTTGGTACCATGTAATTCCTTACTACAGCATTACTAAACACGCTAACTACAATACTTCTGAATTTAAACTTCCAGAAATGGTAAAATTTCCCATTTATAATGTTAAGAGTATTTCCTTGAGCTTGCAAGTATACCTCAACATTCTTCAGATCTATAAAGTCTGACACTTATTTGCATCCTTAACATAGAGCACACATCAAGCCTGTCCAGCAGTTGCCCAAAGTTTAGTGATCTGCTATAGTACTTCATGTGTATCAACAACTAGCAATTAAGATCTACAACTCTGCTAAAATTCAAAGAGCAAGTAATTTGAGTTGAACAAACAATGACAGCGGCTTCAGTGTTCCAACTCACGTATTTAGTTATTCACATACAAATCAGTATTCAAAGGAGCAGTTACAAAGTCAGGCAGAGCACCTTGGGTTTGCTTTTATAGTGAGCTATGTCCACAAATCTATGTCCTCGTTACAGGGCTGTAATTAAAATCTTTCTAGTTCATATGCATTATCGAAGGAAAGTAAACAATTTATGGATTGAGAAATCCATCCAAATATTGAATTCTACCAGTTCTGATATTCTAAACTTTAACAACGTTGAAAGGCATTTAAATATACAATTATGATCTTCTGAGTATCTCAAAACTTACAGTTACATTGCATTACAGCGTGAGCCAGTTCTGCCTCCTCACCTCTTAGAACAGCTGCGGAAGAACAGCATATGGCAAAGATACTCCTCAACATGTGTATACTTACTATGATCACACCAATCTCATTTTATACTGGAAAACTGATGAGCCACTTAAAATGGCAGTACTATCTGCATTTAGTGTCCACAGTGATTCTCTACAATTTGGACAATCTCGTTTATTTCAATCTTGTTTGTATTTGCCATACATCCATACTTTAATCAGAACCTTTCACCATCACTAGTCACACAACAATACACTTTTCCTATTAAAAAGCATTATTAGGCCTAGAAAGTCTAACAGAAGTTCTGGCAAAATACAGGATACTTCCAGGATTTTCTCCCATCACAGCAGTTCACAATTAGTCAAAGTGGAAGCTTTAACTAAATCCTGTGCATAACAAAAACAACCTTATCCCAAGCAATACATAATTTGTGGGGTACAGACAAGTCAATCTTCTGTGACATCATCTCTTCTCTTAGAACAACAGACCATAATTTAAAAGTTTTAAGTACAACAGCACCATAGAAGCACAACACAATGACTGTTTCTAGTGAACAGGACCGACTTATCAACTGAAGCCATTTGCAGTAATTTTCTTTTATATAAAAAATACATTTACTGGGACTCTCATGAAACTTACATTATTTGAAAAGAAGATTCACATATCCTGAAGTGTAATATTTACTTATCTTGCTGTTTTGCAGTTCAGTACAGATTTGTGCAGTCACAATACCTCAAAGTCTCAACAAATTTTCTCTTTAGTATCACTGCTGAGGTCTGACTAAATCCAGTAACACACAACTCTTCAGATTTTAAGGTCTGCAGATTTCTAAAACCCTGAATTTGAGAGGACCCTCCCCTCCCGCCCCCATCAAGCTTCAGTTCCAACAAAGCACTGGGTATTTCTTCAGCACACCATATCTATACCGGTTTCTAGCTGTTGAATTGATTTTAAGGATACAAACTCAAAATACCTGCAGGCTTGGTTGTTACATCCAGTGCTCTGTTCATGTACTTTATTTCATATACAACCTTCTTTCCTAACCTCATCACTGACACATTTTTAATTCTATTTTCAGTACTTCCTAAATACCTGATAGATGCAAGGGGAATGTGAATGGGAGGCGCAGGGAACATGTTCAGTCAATACACAGCACTCCTGCTTTCTTTAAAAAAAGTCCAAAGTTTCTTAATTTTTTTGTTTTTTTTCCCCAATATCCACATTAACCCCGGTAGCCTAGAAAATGCATTTATATGCTTTTTGTACATAATATGCTATTCTTTTCCCCTCCAAAGATGTCCAAAACTTCTAAAAGAATACTTCCTGAATCAGCAGAATTTTTTATTTGCATGCATTAAATTGGCCTCTTTCTTCTTGCTATTCAGTTCCAGTTTGACTTTGAGCCTGACCACCAAATAAAGATCACTATTAATTTCTGCTTTTTGACAAACATTGACATTATGAAGTGATTATATATTTTCCACTGCAAGTCACATGCTAAACCTAATTTCTGTTGGCTCCAACATAGGATTTAATGATGGATTCGACTTCAATGTCTATGGCAGGGTCCTCAAATAAAATGAATTGTCGTATTAAAAAAAATAGTCACAAATGTGCAAAGGAAGAAGATATTCCACAGAATTAAAAACAAACTAACCAAGAATACCCTTGAGATCAGGATTACTTAAATTTAAAACGGGCAAAAATGCAATATAATATACTTGTTATAGCGGATAGTAAGACAGTTGTAAATATGAAACAATAAAATAACAATATCCAAGTGATTAATAAATTTAAGCTACCTGGTTTCTTCCTCTGCGTTTACCATAATTCCTTCGCACAAGGGCTTTATAATTTTCATTTTTCTTGGTCAAATAATAATATAATACACAGTCGGGAACATTCTAAAGTGAAAAAGCAAAACAAAAATAATTAGGTTTTACTGCTATAAAAAATACATTCTTAGTATTTAATTTCTCTCAACACTTAAAACTATTCAGCCCCTAGACTAAAATAAAACTCTCTTAGATTTGTTTGCTCAGCAGGGAAGTAAATTCACACACAAATATAACAATATAACTATGCATAAAATTACAGTGTTAAACACAAGTCTCATGTATTTATAATATCCCTCAGCTACTTCAGTCTGCATGATTTAATCTATACCACACAATTTGCAAGTTTGAAAGCTTCTATTTATTGTAATAGCTTTACATATTCAAGATTCTGTTGCAAGTCTTAACAAATCCTAGTTCTCCATTACTTCTCACATCAGTTCTGCAAAATTAGTTCTAAAGACAAAAACTAGTTCTAAAAACTAATTCAGCCAGCAGTAGGATCCCACAGACTTGAAGGGTGGTGGCAACGTTTCTTAGAGTTAGCACAGTGATTCAGCAGAGCCAATTATGTCCTTATCTAAACAGTGAGATAGTTAAAGAAGCTTACCTCCATCAGAAAGAAAATAAGATCAAAGCTAAATGAAGTGCCATGTTCTTTATCGTTGTCAATAGTGTCATTTCACTAACTTTTGTTAGATGTTTGCATACATTGATTGTGTTACTGATCAGGTACTATAAAATCCTGCCAAAGCAGTAACTTTTTTTGGACTCACTGTTTTTTCCAGGAAGAGAAAATGATGCTGGGATAAATAACTTACATTTGGAAAGTTAGGGATCCAACCCTAGGCTCTACTTATCTTAAAAAAGGTCTTACCTTTCGTTCCAGGTATGAAGCAATTAGACCAAAGTTCTTGGGATGTTGGACAAACCTTTTATAAATGAGAAATTATTTAAGTTTATAACATAATTCATGATCAAATAAGCAAAGCAGTCTTCTAAACAATCTGTTCCATCGGCAAGCCTTTGATTCACACAACTGAAATTAGACTAAAGAGCCCAGTTTTCAAATTGTGCAAATTTAGAACTAAGCACTTAAAATTAGCTATTAGCTGATACAAAGAAATCATACACCTACTCTTGTCATTTTAATCTTATCATGGAACTGAAGTATTTTTAAGATCATTTATCTAAGGACTAAATGCATGTGAGCCTACTCAGTTGAAAAATAAGTGGAAAAGCCTAAACTTTTACAATGTTTCATTCATTCAACTAATAACATTATCAGATCTTATTGCACAAAAGCTTCAGCATTCCCGATTTAACTGATGTTTACTGTGGGGTTAGGTATTTAACTGTTATTTGCAATATAATAAAAATAAAATATAAGAAAGCCCATTACTTTTCCTTAAAAATCTCTTTCTCATGGTCGGTCCAGACATTCATGAACTGTCTGTCTTTATAAACTTTCATGGGATCCTCCATCAGACCATTCATATTAATAAACTTCACTCGTCTTTGTTCTGCATCAAACATCATGGGAGGAATGACAGAGAGCTGACGCATTTGTTTTTCATTATTCTACAGGCAAAGAATAAAAGAAAAAGTAAAGAATACAAAAAGTTGCTAATAATGTTTACAGTTCTTGAATTACACAACTCTTTAAAGCTCCACCACAGTATACATTCACAGTTAGTTTGAAACTTTTTTGTCCACTTAACTCTTCCTAGAAGTTGTCACTATCCCAAGGAACATTTACAGTCAGCTAAAGGAAATAGTGTCACAAATGATGAAAAACTAAAATGATGCAGGGTTTTAGAAAGGAAGAGTTTTCACATATTTGTTAGAGCTGTAAATAACTAGGTTGCAGCAAGCCTGCAATGAACACAGACACATGAGAAAAATGTAGGATAGATGCAATTACGAAGCATAACCCTTAAAAGAAAAGTATTTGTAAGACCTGTTTCAAGCCAAAGTTCACACAGACTCTCTCAAACTAGGCCCAAAAGGTTTCTCTTGTCAAAAAAACAAACCTTCTGCTTTCAGAGACCTTTCACTGCCAGTAAAAGGATATTGAGTCATTTGCTGTGCTTCTATAGCAAAGTACAGACAATAGCCTCACCTCCTGCTCAGAAAGTCCATCAATGATTTCAGAAATCTCATGTTCACTTCTAGCAATAGTTGCTGAAAGTCCAGCCCCTCTTTGACCAACTCTAGAATCAGGGGAAAACAGAAGTAGTAAGGATAAAGTGGAAAATAGCTGTATTTTCAGATTTTGTACACAACAATACAACCTTCAAAATTTTTTAAAATACTGTTACCGGTCTCCCAAATTAGTTAGTTAAGACTGCTCTTTAAGTAGTGTCAGAGTACAAACTCAGATCATGTACTGCAGTTTCAAACAACTCCTCAGTTTTACAGGTGAATTTGCAAGGTTCAGCAAGAAGGGCGTGCTTGAGTCAACATCAAAAAAAAAGGGAGTGTTACCACCGATTCCATTGCAAGTAGGTGTTTTAGATACATTAATAGGCTTCTGCTGAGTATGAAAAATGTTCATCAGTGGCACAGAAATCATCATCTTAATTAGTACAACTGATACACTGTGAAAGACAGCTTTTTTTGTTGTTTTTTTTTTTTTTTTTAAGAAAAAAGCACATTATAATTGCCTTTCATCAATTCGCTCAAGTTACCAATACAGCACTGAGATTCATTACAACAAAGACACATTTTTACCTTTTGAATTGATGGGGAGAGCTGTAATTTGGAAGAATTTTTCAGCTAGTGATCTTTACACTTAACATCATAATAATATATTACAGCATGTGGGTCAAAAAGCATTTCAGATATTAATATCACTGATAACTAGACAGACAAAACATCTTCATTTGCCCAAAGATTTTACTGAAGTAATCAATTTGCACAAAATCTGACAGAAAACCTTAGTATTTACACAGCAACAGTATTACAAACACAGCTATAGACTAAGATGCCACTACATTAAAGAACGTAAATATAATGTAAAGAGATGGCCCCTTCCCAAGTAGTTCGCAGTTACAAAGACATGATATATACTTAAAGTAAAAGCTTCTTACAGAGAGGAGTTCTATTTTGATTCTAAGAATTTACTTTCTTTTCCTCTTTTCTTGATTCCACAAAGCCAGATCTTGCAGACTTCATGATATATTGCAAACCATCTGCTTTTCCTATGTTTTATGAAGTAAGGGATTTAGACAGATGGTTAGAAGAGATAATGAGATGAAATCTTTACGGGGCTTGAACTCTCAAAGGTGTATTGAAATGATTTCAAACATTAGATAAACAGATTTGAACACAAGTGAATCAAACTTGACCTAATTCTAATTTAAAGCACTATCTACAGTACCGTAGATAAAGTGAACTCTCAAATGAATTGCACTTCATTCCTTATAGGACTCTTTGTACAGTTTCCATTTAACAAATTTCTGATAGACTAAAATTAAATAATAGGGAATTAATTGTTGTAGCTTACATACTTCAAAAAGCAAAAACGTCTGGAATAAAATTGCATGGCAAGTACAACAAAAGATCACTCAAATTGTTAATTATAGAAGTAAAATGATTTTTGAGTGTGTAGGCTAATGAATATAGGGATCATGAAACAAAGGAGTAACACAGACATCCAGTGACCGAAAAATACTAAGCATAAACTAGGGTGTAGGCCCAAAACGAACAGGCTCGCGTGAAGCTGACGCTCCAATTATCTTATGATCAACTCCACAAACCTCTTTGTGCATCTGAACTAACTCATATAGTCTCACTGCACACCACAGCCTAACTAGCCTTTGCTAATTAGCCCTTTTTCTGTATTTCTTTTGGAAAATAGGGGGTTTGGTGGCAGATCTAAAAAGGGGGATAGAAAAGGAACAATTTGGACATCACTAAAGCAGCCCAAGAGGACACCAATCTGATGAGGCTAGCACTGCTGACAAAGCTGATAGGGAGGGACAGGAAAGGGCGAGATGTGAGACCATGGATATACAAGAAGGACAGTCATGAAGATCCTGAAGATGTGAAGAGAATCTTGAGCTTAATGCCATGGAACACAGCGAACAAATGAAAGAACATTTTACTTTATACTGTATGATACACTAACATTCATTTTTACTTTATACTGTATGATACACTAACATTCATTTTTAAGGAATAAAGTGATGAACATAACACTTAACCGTTAAGCTGAACCAATTTTATTGTAAGTAATTTTAAAAATCAAGTCCTAAGAGATATTTTATAGGAATATTTCAAATCCATGGCAGTACCTTTGGAATCGTTCTTGCTGTTCTCTCTGCTTCCGGATTTCTGGAAATTGTTTTTCATAGTACTCTCTTGTTTTGCTCTCCTTAGCTTTCCTGCGTGGATTATTTTCTATCCTGTCAACTTTTTTCTCCCATGCCTCCATCAGCTGATCATAACGTTGACAGATTTTCTGTTCCTGTTAAATTCCAAAAGTAAACCTTGAACTAAACACAAATACACTAAGTGATCAGTACACATAACATGGGTACGCTCCAGGAATGAACAGACATACTTCTCCTGCTCCAGTGGCTTTCCATTTTGAAGATGACATGTATCAAATTTTCAGCAGAGAGAAGGTGAGGAAGTGGATATAAAAATGTAGACTTTGAATATTACACACTATTACTTTGCTTTACACATCACAATGGTATTTGTTAACTGTTATCACTGTCTTCCAAAAATCTCACATCTTCTGGTACCAGGCTTTTAATTAATGGAACTGGTTTAATTTTTCAATTTTTATTTATTTTATTTTAAAATTTTAATTAACAGAATGGGGCTGGAATAATTGCAGTATGTCCTCAATCTCAGCAATATGTAGGGAGCTGCTCCTACATAAAAAACCTAGAACTATAAGAAGAAAATACTTCACAACATTTTCTTGGTGGAATCTTCCAATTTGATGTATAATCTTCCGCTATTCTTAATAATAAAAACTATCTTTCAGACACCACCCAAAACAGCCTTATGACTTTGTACACCACTTGCTACAACAGCATGCAAGAGAAAGCATTAAGTCAGTTTATACTGGTATCCAACATCCACAAGTTTGATTAAAAATGCTGTCTGACTTAAAAAAATCGGAGATTTGACCCATTTTCTTTCATATACTATAGCTACTATACAAGAAAAGCAGTTCAGAGAGAGGCCAGGCATGACAGTTAAAGATTTTCACTGGGTCTCTTCCATTCATACTCTTCAAGAAAAGAAAAAAAAGCTTTTTCCTTACTGTACTTTAAATGGTTTTCAATCAAATAATCAACAAACTACAGTTATAAACCTGCAGTTTATTTTCCAATAAATCAAAAGAATTTTAGCTTAAGATCTTATTTTTCTAATCAATAGGATTTTCATGACACATTTGGGAATGCAAGTCAAGGATCTAGACAGAAAACCAACCATATGCTCTTTTTACAAAAACATGGTAGTATTACCCGTTGTTTCCTTGCATGATTTCTTCTTTTAAAGAATAGTATTAGCTTTTTCCTCATCACCTGGTTTCTGGAAAACAAAATTGGACAAAAGTGAACTACACAAGAATCAAGCACTTCAAAACTACTCAACAAAGCCTATATGGATTCTAGATGCCAGATCATTATTATGAAAAATATTTTCAGGGGTAGAAAACAGGGAAAATCCCTGATGAAACAATCATCTAATACTGTATTTTATCAGAGAGAATATTCTTGAAGATGGCTGGAATAAGCAATTGAGACACAAAAGCTTCCAATTTCAAGCTAGGTGCTCTCCTTCACCACAAGAAAGATAATATGCAGAAATGGGTAAATTTGGCTTAAGGTATTATGCTTTGGGGAAAAAAAAAAAAAAAACTTTGTAATTCAATCCTAAAGTTAAGAGTTTTACGATATATTACTCAAAAAATCAAGTATTTTGGAACTGCTATACAGCTACATTTGAAGGAGCAGAGCAAGAAGTACTTCTCTTAAAAAAGTTTTTAAGGGAGAGCCATCTGTAGGATTTTTTTCTGTACTTACAAAATACTATAAAATGGTAGGAAAAGTTATAGCACTTAGTAATACACACGTAATACACTATGCATTTCTTCACATCTGAAACAGAATTTATTTCTTCATTTGTAAAAACTGGTAGTACAGAAATTGGTTAATGAATAAATAAATCTTACAAAGGCAGTAACGCTCTTCAACAAATTTGAACTGGGATAATCATGCCTCAGCAGTAAAGTTTGTCTCAAAACCATCAGTATTTGAGTTTCAAAGTGAGACATGAAAGTAAGTATTTTCTTCTCAGTTACCGTCCCAGAGAAGCCATGAAAAGGCCTTGGTCTTCATAGTTACAATGGAGTGGGACTTCCTCAAAGAGGATTTGTAAGAAATACGCACTTTTATGGCAGTTACAACTCGGCAATTGTCTTCACCAAAGTCTAGTAGCAATACATATGTTAAAAATAAGCTGATTTTTGTTGCAATAGAATGATCACTATTTTGGTATTTTATAGCATTGCTACAGAGTGAAATCAATATTGGTTTGACATAGCCATGTGAAAAATAAGATTTTGTTCTATGTTATGTATGACTTTCTGTAGAGAAATGAGTTCACCATTATCTTTGCAGAACTGAGACATTGAAAGTAATCAGATGCAACTTAATGAAGATTTGGAGTACAAATAAGCTTAAACACATTTAAAAATTAATCTATTAAAACTTTATTTCCATTTATAAACAATATTTGCTTCAGTGAACTAAAAAAACTAGCTCATACAAATTTGAGAAACAAGTTCTATACTAAAAGAGAAACAAAAAAATCATTTTCCTCAAAATCCACGTTTCTTCCAGAAGACAACCACCAGTTTACTTCAATCACTGAATTTGATTTGCCCTAAATAACAAGTGAGTGTAGCATGCAACAACTCTGCTCGCAGCCCATGACAGAAAATAACTACATGGCTAAGTCAATAAATAAACTGATAATAACAAAAAAAAAAAAAAAAAATCAGGACTCCTCCTACCATTTATTGACAACAATAACTTTTGAAACACTTCTTTGAATAGTACATTCAGAAAAAGTTGACTAGGCATATCAAGGTCAAATCTGGTATTTTAGGCTTTGAGAAATACAAGTGTTATCAACTTAAATAAGTTTTATGATTTATTTTTATCTTCAAGTTATGAAGAAAAGTTACTGTTTCCCTTTGCCTTCAGTACATACAATTCATTTCTTGCAGCACAGATTTACAATAAAGGAATTGGAAAATTACATAGACTGGAAGCTTTTAAATATGATTAAAGTACACACATCCTATTTGGAAATCACAGCAATCAAAAATTTGAGTGAATGTTTGAGTCTAGACCCCTTAAATGGCACAACGACAAGATATTAAAGCACTTACGTTTTGATGTTTTCATGGTAGACCTTCGTGTCTGACGGTTGGTTGTAAAGTGGCTACAATTTTGGATTAGAAAGGTATGCTTAGTACTTTTCAATGCATGTAATTCTAAAAATATATGCAATATATTTAACAATATTTTAATATTCTGCCAACATTGCACTCCATCTGAGATGCAGCAATCTGAAGGGACTAGAAGATACTCAACACAAAGCACAGATTTCATTACTTAAAATTAGATCATTACAACTACTTATGTACGTAACAGTATTTCAAGTTTTTCATATTTCAAACTGTTCTCTCACATAGATGCAAATCTATTTTTAAAAATTACACTTATGCAGCGAATCAGTTCATTCAAGCCCCAGTTCACCAGTGTATTTAAACACGCACTTCTTTTATACATAAACACAGAATTACATCTGTTTACCACAACAGAATTACAGACATGAAAGCAACACTGGCAACACAGAAAATGGAACAAAAGAAAAAAAAAAACCAAAACCACAACTTACCAGTTCAACTTTTGGACCGAGACCTTCAAAAATCTTGTGAGCTTCTTCTGCTTTTTTCTGCAAATAAGATTTTTTGTATAGTCTAAGTAAATAATCTGAAGTTAGTGTCAAAAGTGCATCTGAACTCTTTCACTTATGCTAGCTGCTAAACCTCTGTGTGATCATACTATATCCTTATTAACCTACTTCTGCAGTGTTGCCTCAGCAAATCAAGAAACTTGTACCTGAATTGTGCATTTACTACTCTGATCTCCATGTTGGAAGCTGGTAAGAGCATAAAAGCAGAAACTGACCTCTGCAGTTCAAAAAGAACATGCCTTTAATACATGAAACAGCAAATAATTATTAAGAGGAAGAAAGGTGTCCAGTAAAACAAAGTATAGCTAGCTTTGAAAAATGGAATTAAGAGACAAATTCTCCAATTGCAAAGTCTGGGAGTGCAAATAAATGCGTACATACACACCCAGAGAAGTATGTCAAAGGTAGTCCTTCCCTCACTCTAGGCAAAGACCCAAAAATAATTCTGACCCTAAAGGAGGAAGCACTGGATAAGACAGTTGGCTTTCACAAATTCATCTCAAGCCCGTACGATTTTCCAAAGCCATTTGTCAGCAGACAAGGCTATCTGAAATGACCCAAAATACTAGTTCAAATTTACTTCTTTCCCCCAAGTAGTTGCATGTGCTAGCCCTAAGACATCTGCAAAGAAAAATACAGGAGAAACTAATCCATAAAGCAGTTATTATTAGAAAGTGTTCTGCTAAGTTCTAACTGCTTTCCATGTAATCTCAATCTTTAGAAATTCTTTGGAACTCACAGCTGTACAAAATAATTATATATCAAGGAAATATTATAGTATTACCCTGGTAGAATGTTTTTTCTGGTCTCAAAACATTTGAAACTGAATTCTAGCCCTATTACTTTAACCAAATTTTAGCCAAGAGTATTTGAATATTAAAAGTAATTATCCTAAACTGCATGGTTTGAAGATGAACGCTGCCAAGCGCACTGCCCTCTTGTACAACTGTAGATGGAAAGATACCAAACAAGTGCTATGTACACAAACGGCTTAATACATATTTAATAACCCTTTAAATAAGACAGTGAGTATTGACACGTGCTATTTGTATTAAGCCCCATCAATATTGCCATTCTACAGTACATGCAATTCCTGATACGAGAACTCAAACCAAGTGCTAAATGGATTTACAAATGTGTGAAGCTTGGTAATTCTCCTTGTATATAGAATACTACACGAAGAGCTACACAGACAGAAGCAGCTAATAGATGACCGTACATGGACACATGTTACTCCATCTCAGGCAACATAAAAATGGGTTTCCCCATCTACTTGCACATACACAACATGGGGAACGCAATAGCAACTTCAAAAGTCTGTTGTAAAACCCACCTGTAACCACAGTTAGCAGAGAAAGAGTTGCACAGCAGCCCGCTAAGATGCCTTCAGATTCACATAGTTTTGCCTACTACTCAACATGCAACTGAGCTTGAGGAAGTCTTGTAAGGTGATTGTATGATTTTAATAATTTTTAATTACATTATAGTGTGAAAGAGATTCAAAACAGTAAAACTGGTTTGTAACCAGAAGTAAATGTATTGCTATACATTGGTTACATCAGTTTTTATAACATAATAATTGCCCTGATGTCCTGTATTAAAGTAAATACATCAAATTTCACAGACAACGGGGGGAAGGGGAGAACAGGCTGCATGGAACACTTGGGACACACTTCTACTGTATAAAATATACTGTATTGTGCTGCAGTTTTTTTACCATCTCAAATCTTCAAAAACAGTCTATTGTAAGAGAAGTTAGCTGTTCCTCTAAACTACAAAATAAAATTGGGAAATTAAACAAACAGCAGATATCCAACTCACTAATCTCAAACTAACAGGGGAAAAAAAGGCAGGAAGCACTTTGCTACTGTTGGCGATATTACTGAGCTCCTGTACTTTCCTCACCACTTATGCAACACAAGCTCACAATTCACCTATATACTACTTCTTCATATCTGTTCCTTTATCCAAATCTTAAGTGCCAGAAGTCAAAGTTAAAAAAGAAGGCGTAGAATCTTACAACATATGCAGTTTTTCCCCCTTCAGCTAATTTAAGTGCTGGGTCTTCAGCCAAGCTTGTCAGTATTTATGTAAGGAAAAGAGAATTCAAGATAAATTGCTGAAGCATTTTTTTATATCTATATACTTATACACACACAAACGTTATCTATCTATCTATTTACATATATATATATGCGTGTGTGTAGACAGATATAGATATATAGAGATATAGCTCAACACAGAGGTCTAGGGATGAGACCCATAGATGTGTTTCCCTAGACTGCTTATAAGATAGGAGGATCCTGTGATCAAGAATAAAAATGTCATGCAAGGTGTCTTTCATTTAAAGAAGTAAATTAATATTAAAAGAGGGGCGGGCAAATCAGTACAACAGGAGAAGCAAAAACTGCCCCACGGAAGTGAATTAAGACATAACGAATTTTAGTATACTGGGTCAGATTCACAGCTACACTCAGTCAAAAGCACACTTACCCGATTTTCATCGTAAATAATTTGGACGATACTGCGGTGTTTCTGTTCCACTGGAGGAGGGGAGACAGGCCTCTCTGGCTCTGGAGGCTTAGCAGCTTCTTCTTCAAGTTGTTGCTAAGAGACGAAAGAAAGAAAATCAGCCATCCGCACCATGTTACCCTTACCAGTAATTAGTCACCAGAGAGAAAATATGCATCTGATCAACAGTTATCACTGCCTGTTATTTCTCTTCCTAACTGACAAGAAATGAATGAAATGGTTTTAATGCCAACAGGGATGATGACAAGACTATTTTTTGTACTATTGGTAAACTAAATTAACTGTTTACAAGACTCACCTGCATTGGATCAGACCTGTTTCAGCTTGACATTTAAAGCCAGTGTCACATTGTAATTTATCACTATTTAACTTTAAACAAAAATATTAACTTTGGAGAACAGTTACACCAAAGCTGCCTTCTCACAAGGGAAGTAATCCACAGAAATGTCTTTCTACATTGTAGATATTCAAGTGTCATTATTACTACTGTCTTTTTTTCAAAAAGGTGCAAAAGTCCTTCTAACAATCCACAGAGAACATCATTCTAAACATACTTCACAGCAGAAATAAACCACTCCACATATATTGAAGTTCCAAGATTGTTACAATACCAAACAAGCAAAAAAAAAGTGTAATATTTTCTGAGCTACTCCACTGTTATGATTTGCTTTCACATCAAATAAATCTGATTCAGTGACATCTTCATTTTTTTAATTGTAAATATCCTTCATCCATGCCTGCTGCAAACATACAACAAAGAACTTCAGATGCTAGGGATCCATCCTGTCTTACAACACTGGCTAGAATGTGCTATATTGCTGCATAAGAATTCAAAATCTGAAATTTTTGGAGAATGCCGTAATAAACAGTCTCAATTATTGCAGGCAACAGCAACTTTGTCATTTTTTAAATTCAAATCATACTACAAATGTGCACAAATGAATCTTCACAGATGATATGCATAGTACTTGCTGATTTTGTGGAAAAGTGAACAAACAAAAAAAAAAAAGATAAGCATCATTAACACACAGCCAGGTACTTAGTGACATCCTTTTTTGTTTTTTCTGCTGAAGGTCACTTTACAGGTCATTAAAATTCAGACGTAATTAAATGCTTCCAGACCATAAAAACATACTGCTCCAGAGAGCTGTCTATTTGTCATCCTGGACCTACAAGTTAACAAACCTTATACTATAACTCTCATTTCCTACAGAGTTCCCACTAAAAAAAAAAAACAAAAACCCACCTTAAAGCTGGCACTACTTCTATCTGGATCTTTGAAAGTCATAAAAGGAAAAGGAGACAGGGACTTTGTTTTTGCCAATGAATAACAGATGCCTAGATTGAAGGGTGGGTTTAGTTGGCGACAACAGCTACTGGAAAGGCAACAATACTGCCAGCAAACATTTCCTTTGCTTCCAATGGCTGAAGTGCAGTTGTCGGATGCAAAGCATAGCCAGGACTATACTAAAAAAAAGTTGTATTTCCTCCTTTATTTCTCTGCTTTCTCTGTTTACTCGCACCTCTCCTACTACACTTTCCACCAAGGCTGACCTTAGCTCCAGATGGTAGGATCTCTTGCCCTTGTGAAAGCAGATGATCCAGGGACTTTTGTACAAGCTCTAGTTTTGGAGACGCATGCAAGGGATTCTCCCCTTGCACAGACTGCGAAAGAAGACAGATGATAGCCTCCCCTCACCCAGCAGTCATCTTTAAAGCTGAAATTACAGTCACAGTGCCCTTGTAGCACTAGTCATCTAACAAAAGTTTAAAATATAAAGCCATCTCATGTTGGTGTTCCTATGTGGCTTTCTCTTATTTTCAAAAATGTTTAAAACTACATGATATCCAACCTATTTAAACGTTCTAGCAAAATCATATACATAACCTTCCCTTTTTAACTTGTTCATTTGGTTCATGTAACCAAAAAATTCACCACCAAGAACAAGAAACGCAGTTTTTCCACACCTTTTTCACCAGCAGATAACAACAGTAGTGTCTGCTATGCTTACTTGCTTTTTCTTCAGTTTAAGGATTTGCTGTTCAACTTTCGCAATTTCGCGATCTACGCGGTCCATGCTCTGTATCAATTCTTCCTTTGACAGCTTTGAAGGTGAAGCATTTTGGTCCTCCCCACAAGGCTGACCAGAAATTGGAGAAGATGGTCCCTCATGCTTTCCTCCAAAAGCCGGGTCCTTTCATGGGGACAGGAGGTGGGGGGCAAGATTGACAGAAATCAGTCGTATTGATAACATGCGAATGAGTGTTCAGTAACCAAACCAGCATGCACAAATGAAAAAGAATTTCCAGTTATCTATATCTCTGTTAAGGAGCTACCTAAGTTAAGTTTAGTATTTCAGTTTATTAATGCTCTAAATATTTAGAATTAACTGTCAGACCATTTATAATGCTGTAATTTCCAAGTTCACCTTTAAAAATAACAACACACTTCAATAGTTACCTTGAAACCAAAATAAGGTCAAAACATCTCCCTTTTAGAAATATATCTTCATAAATGTAAACAGTATCTTTTATGTTTAAAGGAAGGGTTACTTGAGAGCCAATCCTCAATATTCTGCACATACATTGATGAGGATATTCTTGAGGATAACCATGACCAGCCTGACAAAATACATCTGGAGTTAGTTGTGGTTATAAATGTTAAGTTCTCTTGAACTTAACGTGACTTAAGAGAAGTGATGACTTATGAGAGGACAGGTCACTATTCATTTGGCTTTAATTTGTCTTTTTTTTTTATCTGTTTCCAAACAACATACTTCAACATGCTTTATGTTCTAACATCAGCACTGTTGTATCTTGTCTTTGTTTATGTCCTCAGACCATCATGCTCCATGACTACCTAGCTAGCAAATGCTAACTCAGTTATACAACCCTCATTCAAGCCGATCTGACTGAAAGATGATGTGCCTGAATGCCACTTCTCCTCTAGATAATACTAGGCTGTATTTCTACATTGAGACAGTAAATTTCTGTATGTAGCACCTGGATAAAAATTCAATTACATGCAAGCATGTTAACATTGCATGCCTTAGCTCCATTTCCCCAACCCCCTTTGATCTTATCTTTGCTATGCAACACAGCAAGTTACTAAGAAATCACATACTACCATAATTTTACTTTACTTCATAGACATTTTATTCACATGATAAAAGGAATCGTAGAGAGTAGGCAAGACAACTTCTAAAAAAAATCTGGTGCCTATTAGCTTTTGAATCCATATGGTGAAACTTTTATTTAAATGATCTGACTTCAGAAACTTGAGTGCTCACCTTCAGAATTCACACCCACTACGCACCACCTTTTTGGGGCGTGGGTCTGTGTGCTTGTGTGTATGCATGAGAGAAGATATTAAATATTCATTTAACAGACATTTTTCTGCTCTATACAAATTGGTCTAATCAATATTCAGTATCTACAATAGGAAATACTCACACCAAACTAGATTGCCCTAGATTCACCCAAAATGAGACAGTGACAAGTATAATTAGTGTTATGTAAATAAGCAGATTCATTTCAAATGCTTAAAAGGGAGAGGGGGCAGAGGGGAGTACGCTGACTGTTCAGTACCAATATTCATTGCAGAAAAAAATGGACTTGCGTGCATCTGCCAGCAGCTTTCAATTGAAAAGCAGAAATATTTCGAGTACTGTACTATAATAATTTTGCAACTGAGATTTTAGTGACTTAAGAATGTAGTGGCAACTCAGAACTCCAGTCTCTTTACTGTGTTTGAGGCAGACTTATCTTCTTGTTCTTTTTATAAAAGAGTAACACTGCCTCATGACCACAGTTTGTGATAACGTGTAAAATTAAATTCCTGGGATTAAAGAGTGAACCTAAAAAAATAAAAAAATTACCTAACAGAAAAAAATTGATTAGCTCACCGCAACATAGGAAGTTACACCTTCAGCATCATAACAGCAAATGGCTTTACCTTCTTAATATCCGCAGATCTCAACCCTTCCTGCAGAGGATGTACTAAAGGCAAGACAGTAGCTGCACTGACACGCTGAAAATGGGAATCAGAGACCTGTTCAAGACGTGGTCGCTTAGATTCCAGTGAATCATGATCTGTCTGAGATGGACCTGGATGAAATTGCTGTTCATATCCAGTTCTCCTTTCCTGAGGCCTAATATACAGAAGAGATAAACTATTAAAATATACATTTTCCATACAAGAAAACTATCTGGAGTTCCTCAACCCTTTTCAAACAAACATACAGGAGATGCAATTTAGTGAAGTTCCTTCTAAACAGTAAGGCAGACAAATGTTTTAAAGTATGATCTTCAAAAATACAACAGTTAAAATCCATTGAAAAAGAGAAGGTTAACTTCAATCTTAAAAGACACTGTTTAAATGCGTGCCTATCAACCCTTAAAGAAACTTACCACTGCTACAATGATATTATTCAAATCAAAGCTCTGATTCAAATTACAAACAAACAAAAAAAAATCCACGAGATAAATATTCCACTGAACATGGATGGCCACAATAGCTCCATTATTTCATTTTTGCAGTCAAATAATTTTTAAATATACACAGAATGCTTAAAATGAGCCATGAGTCTATTTAGAACTTCATCTCTACTAAAATGCTACTATATGACAGAAACAGTCATTGATTCAATCCATGACTCATTTAAAAACTCCTCCTTCTCAGAAAAAAAAGCAAAAGAACAGTATCACTAGCTTCTTTACAGTGCAATGCACAGGATGTCCATAAAAGAACCTCATATGCTTCAACATCTTCCTATAAAGTGCCACTGAAGAGATGACAGTAGTTCTCTGTCTTTTGCCAGAACTACTGAATAAGCTTTTACAAATTTACAATGCGGGAGGGAAATTACTTCTGCTATAAACTGAAGTTTTGAGAACTCTAAAAGCTACTATGATTCTCAGCACTAAAACAGAGCCTTACTGACATTTTGGTGACACAAGATGAAGGCAATATGCAAGCCCCAGATTTCACTATCATCAAGTTATTTCTGGGAATATTCTAATGAGATTTTAAACTAGACCAGTATTTACATAACATTCATCACTGGTATTTGTTCAGAACCAGATACTTCAGTTACAGCCAAAATAAACTGCTAGCAGTAATGCAGCATATAAAGTTGCTTCTAGCAGATATACTTACTAGGAGTCCAAGAAAAAAAGAGGTTGTTACAAGCAATAACACTTGCTTACGACTGTACATCAGCATACTAATATGCTGAAGAATTGAGATGCATAAATCATATAGTAACCTCTCTCCTAAACAGAAGCATATTCTTGCTAACTTACTACAATCCAGTTAATCTTATTCTGATCTGTAGTGGGGTTTTTAATTTCTAAATTTGGTTTTCAAAGTACATCCAATATTCTTCAGGAATATAGTCAAATGAATGCTTCATACAGTCTGAAAACTTTCCTGAACCTATCAACCTTACAGTAATATTAAGGTACATTTGAACATTCATCAATATCCACCGTGAAGTAACCTATTTTACTGAGAAGTAAGATATTACCCATCTGAAACTAAATTACAACATACGATTCGCTGTAGTTGTCCACTATACTTGTTCTCAGTTAACGTACAGGACCCAGATCAGTTGCATCTATTTACACAGAGACAGCAACAGTATACGAGACTGACAAAAAATGTATTTAGAACAGAAGATATGAAGCTGTCAAGTGTCTTGCCAAAAGTGGCATAACACTCTAATTTAGTCCTCTGTGCCTAGAAGTCCGTTTTGTGCCACATTTCAGTGTTTTACAATTCTTACAACTCAAATACCCAATTAGCTCTGTTGTTTCTTACTTGCACAGCCACACAGATACCATCTGTTGAATAAGCAAGACTAATCTAGGAAATATGACAGGTAATATTCACACTGTAACAATTCTTGCACTGGCCGCTTCTGCTCGGGGAGATTAAATTATCCAAAGTTACAAACATTACAGACTTCTAGCCTAAAGAGCATTAAAAAGTCTGCAATATGCACTTGGATTCTCAGAAGCTTACTGACAGCGCTGTTAGGAGAGGTGTGGGAAAAGCAAACCAGACTGTCACTTCCTGTCCGTGAAACAAATGTATTAGTTAAGCCAAAGGGACTGAGGAGTTACACAACAGCTACAACACTCAAACGCAGGAGACTGACAGTTACAACAATGGAGCACCGATTAATAAAGTCAAGTACTTAGACAAAAACTGTGAAACTCAAAAACCTTTCTATTCGAAAGTTAAAGCCAACTTTACAGAAAGCACAGACTCACAGAAGATTCCTGTTCACATACTTCAAAAACAGAATCCCCACCTGTCAGAGCCTGGGTGAAATTCAGAAAGCAAGGAAGGCCTGCGCCGAAGTTGCTGCTGCTGTTGCTGCTGCTGCTGCAAGAGCTGGGTTGCCTGACTGACTTCGAGGTGAGACGAACGATAATCGGGAACTGCAAATTCCTAAATGAAAAACACTTCTGATGTTAACAAGAACAAAGGTGCGAAAGACAGGATCAAAAGCATTTGGTGTCACAGAATGATCATTTCCAAAACTATTAAGTACAGACCAAGACCAGATCACCAAAGCCTTATTCCAGCTCAAAAAATAAAGTTTGTAAATGGCAGTTCTAAGTTTTAAATGAACTTTAAAAGAGACTAAATACTTACGTTAACAATTCCACCTAGCTTATTAACAACTTCTAACAAAATACAGATGAGTCAGCAGCAGAAGAATATCCTTTAAAATCAATTTTGCACATCCAACTACAAAGTGCTAAACTGAGAATATATTTCAGCAACCCCGAGACAATTCCTTCTGTTATCACCTCCAGACATCTTTATATCAGACACTATCAATTAGGACTAAGAGTCAGACAAGATGCATCTTCTGACTGATACAATTTATAATCCAAGTGAGGTATAAGACAATTCATTTGTATATATGGGTCTTAGACCACTTGCTTTTAAAAATTATATGCAGCTGACATTAACTGAAGAGAAGCTCTACAAGACATGCAATAGGTCACTACCCATAAGATTTAGTTTTTATAAATTATCTAAAAATAAATATGGAGCAAGCCAAAAGGCTCCGATTCTTGAATTTCCTTTTGCAAACATGTAAGTAGAACAAAACGTTTAAAGTATCTGTAGCAGGAGGAGAATTTCATTAAAATGAGGGAAACCTGAGCTGTTCTAAAGCTGTTCAACAGCTAGTCCTCCACAGCCTACCATGCCATACAGAGCACAGGATGGCAGAACAAATGCTCGGCAGAAATGACCAAGTAGGAGGTTCTTAGAAATTCATTACCCCAACTCTGGCTAGCAGAACACAGCTAGCACTAGTAGAGCTGCTTCAGAAAAAAAAATTCAGAGTGTAACACAAGTTCTTACATTTCAGATCCACATTTTCCACCTTGCACACAGATTTTGTCAAGAACTACCTTTAGCTTACAGATAATCTAGCCCAACACTCCTTACATAGAAGAAGGAAAGATGACTATGGGTTCACTTCTTACGCTCCTGGGCCTAATAGGAGATTAATTCCCCATAAAAATTTAGTACCCACAAATGCCCCAAGAGCCCAGTCTCCCAAAGGATTTGTTAGACCCAGAACACTGTATTCATATTAAACATATACTAACTGTAGACAGGTTATTTGCATATTCTTGGAAAATTACTGCTATCAGTGCACACAGACTGAGACACACTTAGTTGGCCAAATTTAGTATGATGACTAAACATTAATAAATTAAAGCAAAACTACAACAAAAGTTTATGAACACAATCCCTAGTGAATTTATTCAAACTACGAGAAACCAATGATAAAAACAGGAAGTTTATATTAATTCCCCATGATAAAGCTACAGAATTATAAAACTCAGTTTTCTGTCAAAAAAAAAGTAAAAAAGTAGATACATACATAACCCTGGAGAAGCAAAATGCAGTGCTTTCAGGGGGCGGGGGGGAAGGAGGGGAAAACAAACCAAACCAAAGCACCCCGCAACTATTTACCTAAGCAACACTGGCAGCAGTTCTCCTCAGCAGGCAAAACACTTCCTTTACCACTTTGAGCATTTCTTTATATTTGATTTTTCAACATTAAAAGAAAAAAGCAAAGGAAGTAAGAATGAAAAAGACTCAACCTACTGAGGAGACAAGATTCTCAATGCACAGTCTTTAAGACAGGTCAATTTCTAAAGAAGTGTTTTGCCAGTTTGAGCAGATTTACAGATGTTAAATAATAGGAAAAATTGACAAGCTGACAAGCTGTAGGGTTTTATTTAGGATACCTTCACAGTTTTATAGAGCATTTTTTAATACTAGTCTACATAAAAAGAAAGAAGGGCTAAAAAAGAAAAAGGCAAAAAACTTGAAAAAGCCAAAATTGCAGTCAATGGTAGTCAGGGATTTTAATAATTTCAGCTACAGCATTGCAGGAAGGCATAATTCAACAGGTAATTATATCCTTTCAAGGTAATACTTCAGAAGGAACCAAGGAGCAGTACATGGCTACAGATTATACTTCCCAGAAGTTACACCACAGTCAGACCCTCATTCAAAGACACAATATACTTGAATAAGTAGACCCATCAGCCTTAATGCAAGAGCCAAACTCCAAAGGCACAAACAACATTACTATAGAGATTTCCCCACTCAGTTTTAACTGGGCATATCAGTCTGCAACTCCACTGTTTTCAAATGTGAACAACTCTTATCACATTGGTTTAAAAAAACCCAAACATCCCATTTGGCATAGCACACACCCAAATTATACCCATGCTAAATTTGTAACCCTCGTGTCTCCTTACCTGCTGGTGTCGGGTGCTAGGGAAGGTGTACTGGACAGAGTGAGTAGGATAACGACTCTGTTCTGTGCTGAATGCTCCTTGGTTAGGAGGGTAGCCTGAACTTGACATTATCAGAGAAGAAGTCTTCACAAAGCTGTGAGATCAAGACCAGCAAGCAATCATGTTTCTAGGAAACCGCCTAAAGGAAAAAAGATCACTGATAAGCACTGAAGTACCAGATGTACTCACAATACATTACAGCCATAGTCACCTAAGCAAAACAACCATTACCAGTAAAAGCTTTTTCCTGATGTATTTATTTAATAGGTTACTCTAGTCTGAAACATGTTAACAGGTCTTAAATGGGCTCAAAATGAGACATGTCAGCATTGTCTACACAAAGATTTGAGGATTATATTGTCGGAATACATCATTTTACCAGTTACCAGTTGAATGAGGAGGTTTTTAAAAGAAAAGTTAGTCGCTTTAAATAGATGTTAAAGAGGTTATAATAGTCTATAGATGGACTCTTTATTTACAGTAAATTTCTTTAGCACAACGTGACGTTCACTTTCATTTCTTCTACAGAGTTTTTGGATTCTATGAACTGTTTCTTGCTTTCAGATTCAGGTAGTCTTAGGGCTGCTTTACTCAATGCCACCTACAGTTCATTAAACCACAGTGTATTAGTCAGGCTCTAAAATACTCTTACAATCTAACAGCAGCTTTACAGAAGTAGTTAGTAAAAAAGGCAGTCACGAAGAAAAAAAACCCCACTACTTCAATTGACAACATAGTTTGTCTCATATGGGATGCCAGAAACTGAACATACTATGAAGCCTTAAAACAATCCTGCTTAGTTGACATTCAATGACTACTTTGCCTCTGTTGTATTATCCAGCTACAGATTAACAGTGAACTTGAATGCATACTGATTTGGGGAAGATTTTAAATACTGAAAAAATCCAGACAAGTTCACTAACAAAGTCTGAGCATCTATGAAGCTGTGTATACTTTCAGCTGCTGAAGATCAGAAGACATTGATTAAACACTGCACCCATCAGTGCTTTGAGCAGGTCAATTATGTCTCTAACAAAAAGAGCAGAACACATATTTTTTAAACACAAGATATTTCTCTCTGATAGCTCAAAACATGTAATCCTTGGAGCCTATGTATTAAATACAGAATTCTATGAGACCTGTAGCAAATTCTCAACCACTGGTCCAGAGCCTAGCAGACATATCAGACCTTCAAATAAAGTAACTGTTGATCCCTGCCTGGATGGCTTCATTTCAAAGCACATTAATCTGCAGCCTTTCACAAACATCACATGTAAAGTTATACTTCTGAACTGCATTTTCCATTAACAGTCAATAGACAAAAGCAGCTCAGGAAAGGATCAGACACAGCAAGCTATACCAACAGATCTTAAAGTTTATCTGACATATTTTATCATTCCTGTTCTGTTTGGGGATATTTCCCCACCTCTCCATCAAAAAAAGAAAGCTTTACATGTTGGACTATCAGAATAACGAGACAAATTCAGATTTACCTCTTAAACCTGATTTTCAGATACGAAAAATTAAAGAAAAAACTACAGTTTCTCTTTCGAAGCAATACTACAGATCCCTAGTTGTGTGCTTTAGAGTACCTATATATCTATTATAGTACCTATAATTCATATCAAAGTGACAAGTTCTAACATAGACTTCTTCACCATTAACATTTATTATACTTCATCATTCATACTGCTTTCATTAAAGTACATCTTTACCAACTACGTAATTGTCTAATAGGTCTGAGTCATATGTACTCCATTTAATCAAGAAACAGTGTCAGAAAGCAAGCAGTTTTAGCTAATATACATTGTGCTAGTTAGTTGCAAGCTATAGTACCTGAACACTCAAATGTATTCCTAAGTCCAAGCCACAGCAAAAAAACCCTTTGATTCTTCTCTCTCAACTTGTATGCAAGTCCATGTAAAACTATGGCATATAACTGTCAGCTCCATCAAGCGTTTACTACTCCCATCACAGGCTGCTGAACATATATTATTAAATAAACAACTGGGTCCATAGTATAAGTATGCTCAAACAATTTAAGGTTACA
Organism: Gavia stellata; assembly: GCF_030936135.1. Taxonomy (NCBI): domain Eukaryota; kingdom Metazoa; phylum Chordata; class Aves; order Gaviiformes; family Gaviidae; genus Gavia; species Gavia stellata. The sequence goes on from NC_082618.1 coordinate 8,525,169, forward strand.
AAAGTATAAATCTTAGTTTGATGAATTGCTGATGCCTAACTTGTGCTACCTCACCAGCTTCATATGCAGCCTCCATAAATATGTGGAAGATGACTTAACTGGATTTTATATATATGTACGTCTGCTACATCTTAAAAACTTTAGTGAGGAATAAAGACAGTAATACTGGATATGATCAAAGCTCCTGTAGCCCAATATGCTGTGACTGACAGTAGCCAGCAGCAGACATTCAGGGAGCACAAACCAGTACTTTCCCAACAAACTCTCCAGCCTTCAAATTGCTCCCGGAGACACAGGCTGTGGCTCAGGGATTCCTTGAGTCAGAGCCCTTCCGTTTAAGATTTCCTAATGGCTTTCTCTTCCATTGGTTTGTCCAGCTGTTTTCTGAACTAGTCTAAACCCTCAGCATCCACAACTGCTTGTTGCAAGAACTTCTACAGTTTAGTAGCACTTCGCATGAGAAACCACTAGCTTTTGTTCACTCTGGACCTGCTACCTTCCTTTGATATCTCTAGTTTTGGCATTGGAACAGACCAAACACCTATTTCCTTTTTTTTTTTTTTTTTTTCCTGTGGCACAAGTGATTCTGTAGACTTCTATCATATACCTTCACCCGTATCTTTTCCACACTGAAGAATCCTAGTCCACTTGGCTGTTCCTTGTCAACCACTTCCAAACCTTCTCTAGTTCTGTGACACCCATTCTGAGGCACAGGGAGCCAGAAAGGTACACCAGATTCTGAGAAAGTATCAATAAATACTGATCCTGTTCTTATTCTCTTCCCTGACATGCTGACCTGAGTCAGGTAGATCTGAAGAATCTGGGGATGCAGAGGGAATCAGGAGAGCAACCACTTGAAAAATCACACACAAAAATAGGCCAACTACTGCACAATTCAAGGTCCTTTCTAGTTTCCCTCTGTCAAGTTACATCTTCTCCTTATTTTCTCAATATTCAGTCAAACCCACAAGTTAATCATTAACCCAGGTGCTGAAAGTTCAATCCACACTCACTTTGTATGATGTTATAAAGGCTATTTCCCCATTCACAAGAACTTCAGTGTACAGACTGTTAGGTTTGTGTTAGGACTATTGGTCTTGAAATCTTTATTGATACAAGAATCTTTCACAACCAACAGCAATGAGAGTTCCTGACCGTCTCTCCAGATTCTGTGCTAGACATGGAAAGATGAGGGAGAAGAGGGGGGCACGGCACACAAGCATGAACATCCTTCATCCATCCAGCAGTGTTAACTCAAACCCTGTATCTCATAACCTACAAGTTTTACATAATACACATGAAAACATTCAGTCTAACGGCCTTCCTACTGAGAACTGCAAGTACAATCACGTTCGCAGCATCATAATAATTTCTTTAAAAAAGTGAAACAAAGAAAAGCTGCCACCTGAGGAAGACAACAGAAACAGCATTAGAGGTTATAATTGTGTTCAATAAGAGAGGTGGGAAGTGAAGAGAGGAAAAAAAGAAAAAATGAAGTTATCAATGGTGCGGGTGCATTCTTTTTCCTCCCCGAGGGAACTGACACAACAGCAGGAAGAGATAAGGGCGGTAACAGTAGATGAAAATACATGGTTACATATCAGCAATTACAAGGTGGGGAGGGAACTAAAGGACAGGGATTCTGCGTTGGATCCCATTTCTTTCAAGACAAAATCACCACGGTAGTACAACAACATGTAAAATGACACTGAAGTACAATATTCCTTCCCTCTAAGCCGCCTTTTCTTGTTACAGACATTTCTATGGGCCTGCATATTCTCCTAATTTGACCTCTCTACATGCCCTGCAGACCCCATCATATCTCCCAGTTTCCTACAGTATAAGCTTGTTTACACTCCGTGCCATATTGGGGTGGGGGGGAACAGAGTTTTGCCAGTATTTGCCTATAGAATTACCACCAATATTCTGCTCAGCTCTGCCTGTCTTACTACCTTAATTCTGCAATTGTGGATGTAAGTACTCGACTTCAACTCTCACTTCTCTGCAGGCAGCCTTATGACCTTTCATCTAAAAGCATCTGCCTCTCTCTTCAGCATCTGCTCGCATGTATCCAGCAGACACAGATTATTCTTCATCAATCTATTTCTTGGTCAGTGAGGGCAATGCCAGCTTCCTGCTGTAACGTCTCCAAGTTCCATACATTCAGATTATGTTTAAATATGGCAGTCGTTTTGCATGAAATTGTAACTGTGTGTGTAGACTGTAAACAATTGCATCTGGGCTTTCCTCACTGCTGCATCCTTCCATTAGTCATGACAAACTTAATCTAGCTCCACTCAAATCCAACTGGAATCCTCCTTTAAAGGTCCTCACTATTAACTCTCTGCCTCTCCAATCCTTCCACTGGCTCCCTCTTCTCTGCCAGAACAGAGGCTGCTCATCTTCATTTTCAGCACCCTTGACAAAGTACAACAGAAGCAATCAACTTCCAGCTCTGTTCAATGACAGTAAGATTCTATTTTTCAGACAAGTATTTTCATACCTTTTCAAGCTATTCTGCAAATTTCAGAGGTTTCTCATATAAACATTTATAAGAGCTGTTATAGACTTTGGAATTCTGTCTTAAATGTCTCGCAAAGATAAGGTTAGGTCGTGAATACTTTCATACAGCTGCCAACCAGGCTGGCAAATTGTCTGTCTCACTGAATACTGACAATTAGAAGGGGCAGAAAGAAATATTTCTTGTTTTGTACTTCAGAATCCAGTCCATTCCGCTATACTGTCCCACTTCACTGACATTCCCAGACCCTGTGGTAAAACATAAGGGATTGGGAAACCCAACAGTGTCAAATGGATAATATATTAAAAAAAAAAAAATTACAGGAGAAGTAGGAGCAAAGAGTCAAAAAGCAACTGTTAAGTCTGAAGGTACCTTGCTGAGCAAAAGCAGTGAAAAGAGAAACAGTTTCAGGAACTGTGAAGAGATACTCGGCCCTGTGTTAATTTGAGCTTCTCAGGCAAGGAAATGATTTAACAATGTTTATTTCTAAAGGTATGATGATATTTTTCTCTTTGGCCAGCTCAAACTACTGAACAGATCCAATTCAGACTTCCCCTTAAAAGCTACTGTTTGCACTTACATTTGTCAGATGTGGAGAATTTTGACTAAGTAACAAATAATTTAGAACTGGATATTACAATGGCAACAGTCATAGCATAATTTCAGATTTGGTTTCTATGAAGCAATACTAATTTGAACAATCTCTCTTGATCTCCAGATCTCAAAACGCTTCAGAAAGAAGCGGAAGTACATACTATCTTCAGTATACACATGGGAAAATGAGTCACAGAAAGGTTAAGAAATTTATCAAAGACTACCCAGGAAATAGTCCATGACTGAAGCAGAAATAAGGCTCAAGTCTTGCAGCACTTTAAGCAGGCAAAAGCTAGCACTGCCCGAGAAAATCAGTTCTTCACTCGGGAAAATACAGCAGGTTAAAAACTGCGACTATTTTTAGCAGGCCAGTTCCCCAAAACCATTCAACACATGGCCACACAGATGTTTACGCCAGCAGAAGGGAAGGGGTCAAGAGGCCAGATGGACGGCGGAGTCACCTACTTGCTGTCTGTGGAACCACGGCCCTGCTTGCTGCAATACCCTCTCTCCTACTCGTACGTTCACCTTTACAGATAAAAGACCGGTCTCATGGGTAGACTGTTTTTCTTCACATACACAAAAGAAGCTAACACTTTTGCATTTAGAGTAATTTTCACGCCATCTTGAAGTACTTAACCAACATTTGCTAATTAAATTTCACATCCTTTTGGGAAATTTCCTCATCTTGTTTTTGAGCAAACTAAGTGTGATATAAAGAGTGCAAAGAATTAGATTACAGTCATATAAGGCTTAAACCGAGTTGAGGGATTTTGTTTTTAAATCAGCAGCCTTAGTAAATTGAGCTCTGATGTAACTAACCTACAGCAGAACAAGGAAGGCTCTGCCTTACGCACGGGATCTACAATGAATCACAACATTAATTCAGGGATATTTATTCAAAGTTTACTCTGGTAAGAAAATGAAGAGTGAAGGGACTGTTTCAGCAGTGGTTAGAAAGGCTTTATCCAAAGCATGATAACAATACTTGTGAATAATTGTTTCATTACATTTTTTATAAAGTCAAATCACAGAAAGAATCTCATGGAAAAAACCAAAACAGAACAGTCCGTATTTCAGGACCAACCTATTAAACCACGATAACTATTTCACGAATTACAGACCCGTGTCTGTCCCTTCAAGACACAATGCTCCAACTTGCATACAATAATACAAAATTACAAGTTGAGAGTCACATAAGTAAACCCCTTCAAGTACATTGCTAGATTTGCAAAACAAATCTTCCTAGTAGCATTTTTATTTTGTCAGATGATCATAAATCTGTTCAAGCACTCAAGCAAAAACATCAAATTTGCATCTTGGGGATATGCCACACACAAGAAAATACTAACATGTACATTTCTGACAGATTTCTAAAAATAGCTTAAAGGGTCCAACCTCCACATAAAAAGTTATTTATTCAAACTAATAGACACAGTGAAAGGCTAAGTATTACTTACCATCTAAAACTCCAATGCTCAGAACATTAACGGTACCGTTACAAGCTAGGACTGACTTAGCAGTCTAGAAGTCTTAACTAAAAAAGCACTAGACACTTCAAGAACAGCTACTAATCCTTCAGTCACTGCCTTAATGTCCAATTATCAACACAGTCATCTGACGGTTATTCAGAAAAACAACAATGAAAAAATTTAGTGACAAAAGAAGTTTGGGTTCAAACTGATCTATGTTAACCCTTCAAGTCTCAATATATGAAGTTCTGCAAAGTATTGTGGAACGGCATGGGATGGTGAGAAAATTAGCTACAGGATCATTAGATAGGACAATCTTGAAAGATACAGGGTTTCCATTCAAGAACCTACCAGAATGTTGATGCCTGAGCAGATTTAAGATAATTTTGTGCTTTAAAACAAGAATTGAAGGAAGCGTATTCCAGCTACAATATCCAAGCTTATAGCTGTGCTTGTAAGTATGAAAATCTGTTGGGCATACCCCCCAAAAGATGAAAGATTCTTTGCATGCTACAAGCCAAAAATGTTAATAGGTCAATGCTGAAATTAAAGACAATTTAAGTAATGGCTATTTAAATACATTCTAGAATACTGTGCTTCCCATTTTTGCAAAACACAGACATCATCCTCAAAGCCCAGGACCTCTTCTACACTTTTTTTAACCTTTTTTCCACTCAGTATTATGTTGCAGAATACTCTGAAGCTCGTAGTGAAAGCATATGGGCATATGCTATTAGAATGAATAGAAACAGTGAACATTATTTTCTCCAAGTTGAGAACAACTAACTGATGAATTTTCCATAACAATTCTGCATGTGCAAATGCCTTTTCTTCTTCTGTGACAGACATTTAAAATATACCATAAATTCCTGAGAACTTTAATCTCGCGTAGTTGCACTCCCTCTACTCACAAGGTTATTGATGTAAAAATTGCTATTTCTATCCCTGCTAGAAATACAGTAAAAAAAATTAACATCTATAAAGCTGTGTTTTACTACCAACACGAAATAACATTCTCTCAATTAATTATTAACATCATATGAATCAAGCCATAAATACAGCAATGGGGGTATTTGAAAAAAGATGCTAAGAGCCTAAACATCTGAATTTTACCTTCTCACACCCTGAAATTTCCACTAGTGTATGATATCGTCTCATTTCTGAATGTTCAAAGCATTAACTCATAATTATGCTATACAGTGTCTGACTCATATTCTACATGACATGGAAGCACAGTGTATACTTTAATTTAGCCAATTACAGCAGTGACAGAAGTCAAGGAGCATTACAGACGTCAATTCAAGATGTCACATTTACTCCATACTAGCAAGACTTTCCCATCTGCATCAAGATAGCTAAAAAATTAAAATAGGATTCTATACTTCAAATTTTAATAGAATAATATACCAACTCCTTAAACTACTTAAGTAATAGCTTTTGGAACACTAAATATTATATAAGTATTAAAAGAGTACTTCAAAGTGGTTTTTGTTGCCATTCCAAAAGGTGAATATTGGCTGCATACTTGCATATGCAATTTACAACCAAACTGTTGCCAAATCTCAGGATCACATTGTTACACTTCATCTTTAAATAACAGTTTCTCCCTCTCCTGCTAGGTAACTACAAATACAAATAGAATTTGTGCTCTACCAAAATGGGGTCAATCAAATTCAGCTGACAAGATACTCCTCTCCAGGAAATTCTATTTTAATCTCTCCTGTAATTTATGAGCTTAAAGAAAAGTTGTTAATACAAGATATCAAGACCCAGGCTATACACAACTTTGCTATATTAATATGGTGGATCACAACAGGAAGAACTAAGACTACCTTAACATCTTAGGAAGTTGCTTCACATAAAAAAAAAAAGGAAAAAATAAAAAAAGGGGTGCTGAGCACATACATTTCAAATAAGAGCACGTATTTTCAACATCCGCTCACCAGTTAACATGCTCACACACCAGGGTACAGAGAATCCCTGAGGGAGGAAACCTCCTCTCCTGAGTTTTATTGAGGAATAGCACTTACTGATTGTGAAGGAGCCTGTCCAGCTCTCTTCTGCCAAGGAGGGTCACAATACCACCAAAACTATCCAAAAGAGGTAGGAGGAAGTCCTCCATTCAGAAATGGAAATTAAGGATGTAGGCATTTCCTTGACTAAAAGTACCACTGAGCAATGATTTAAACCAAAGAAGGGCAGAAACCTTATGAGGTTTTCTGGTTTTAAAAGTATATCACAGAAAAATAGATAGCTTATTTCCTAAAGACATTTAAAACATATTTTGGTTTTCCCAGCAACATCAGATTCTTGTTCCTGGTTGTCCCAATACAACAAATAGCATGCAGTTAATGTACACCACAAAAAATTTTCATGAGCCAAAAACCAGAAACCAAAACTACAGAATTGAATGCCCAAAGCAAACCCTACAAAGTCCAAACACTGCACAGATGAGGTCTCACATTCACAAGGGAAGACAGCTTTTTTCTGTGACAACTGCAGCAGTTCCCAAACCCCAGACATCTACCTCACCCCTTTTGAAGGACTCCATCCCTGCCACAGGGGTAATTCAGCTGGTTACAAAACATCAACTGAAGCATTCAAAATTCACTCATAAAACTATAAGGTGAAACAGAAACCAACCCAAGCATCCTCCAATGTACCGGTCTGTAGCATGCAAGAGGTTCAAGAGATGCTACACAAACAGCGGCGATAAGAAGTATGACAATCTTCCTCAGCAAGTCATCCTCATTCATGAGTCAGTGTCCAACAGCTCACTGAGGTTTACTCAAATTCACCTATTTCATCCCATTTCACCTGTGATTTAGAAATAACCCTGATGATCTCAAGCTTCATAAATATCATACACTATGTATAAAATATTCTTTCAAAATAAGTTTTGCTTCTCCCTCTTGGACTGAAAGCATAGGCACTTTAAAAACAGCTACTGCACATGAATTTATTCCTTCACTGTTAATCCATCTGCAGGTAAAACTGCTTTTGACATCATCTAACATGCAAGAAATTATGCGGTCACAGTTTTAAATTTGCAACCTCTTCCTGTAGTTCATTCATTATCAAAAGCATATCTGTAGTGGCAGCTTTTTAAAGCAGCTTTGGTTTGGAAAAGGAAATATAACTTGACTATTCCATACTGACTAAACCCGTAGCTCCACAAACTACAATGTACTGTAAGAGAAACCACATACTATTAAGAGGGGTTCAGGACAAACTAAATGTCAGCCTCATCACTCTCCTCAGTTGACTGGGTTCAGATAAAATCAAGTCTCGATTTTAGCTAAAAATACAATAAGGTTAAAATAAGAATATTTTTTTTACTGTACCTAATAGCAATGTCTAGGTCTATTCAGATACTCCACAGGAAATGCACCAGGGTCTTCCGGAAACAAAGTTTATTGTCACTACATTTATGATCAATTTGAGATGTTCTACTTCACAGGGAATACAACAATATATAAAAATATAACTCCTAATTGAGGCTCACGCAACAGCCTCTAGGTCACAGAAAAAGGCAGAGTGGAAGAGATCTTCAACTACACATGGTATAAGTAAACTTTTGTATCTGTGAAAAAAAACAAAACAACCAGAACTTAAAGGTTCTAGATATGCATAAGTCTGATCTTTGAGACCACAGTGAAACATCAGCACCTATAGAAATAATGGCTATAATGGAACAGGTAAGTGACCACATTTATTAAGAAAGGTTTTGGGAATAACATTCCAAGAAAGCTAAACCATTAAATTACACTGATTATATGGGAGAATTCCCACCTTCCAGACACCCCTTCTCCGTCAATACAGCTTCTCAGATAGCATAAAAATAGAAAAAAGAGATGAAGAGTATGAACCTGAGACAAAACTCCACAGTGGATAACCAAGTATATATAATTTTTTTTATTTATACTAATTCCCCCTCTTTTTTTCCCCCCAAAAAACTACTATTAATGAGGTGAAGAGTACAGCTGGACTGTAATAATATACCTATCTAGTTTGCTGAGCAGCACTTGAACTTGTAATGAACTTACACAGGCTTAACTTTCTAACATTGACAAACAGGACAAGAATCAGTAGGTTTCCTGCTTGATTTATGTTCACGTTTGTTAGACATCTTACTTGAAACGTGAATGCATTTTAACCCATTTAGGAGAGCGTAGCTTTTCAAAGCAGCCCCATGTTCTGCCCAGGAGCCCCACCAGTAACGGCCCAGCGGATGTTCCACGTGGAGTGTGTGGCCTGTGCCCTGCAGCGAGGGAACGCTACTGCGGCTGTTTTCAGCTCTCGTGGGACAAGTGTGCCTCTGACTTCATGAAGACTATAAAGAGAATTAGCCAAATACACTTTCCCTGCAGCACAGCATAAGGCACAAGTGAATGTATGGCACAAGAGGAGGTATTAAAAGAGACATCATACTAGTTTAAGCATATTTTATACTTTACCTCATGCTTTTCCATTTAGAGGTGTTCTCTCCCTCGCCATCTTTGTGAATGTATTTTCATTTTCAGTTTTACCCAAGCCTAGTCACTCGACATGCACAGAATTTTTAAGTCGTGGTCAACAGTTTGTCCAGGTAGTCTGTCTGCATAAAGATTTCATTTCTGATTTTTTTACTGCTGAGAGTTATGAACAACAGAATTTTTCAGAGATGGCTGATGCATCTTTGTACCAATACAGTATCTTAATTTTGCAATAGCCTTTGTAATCATAAGCAGGTGAAGTCACTGACTTCAAAACCACATAGACCAACATCCTCCTTAAGCCTGAAGAAAAAAACTGCATATCAAATCAGTCTGGGAGTGGCAACATTACACAAGTGGTTTAGACGCGAAGCTATTCAAGGACATAGAAATCTCTCTTAGGATACTGGGAGGAAACATAGCTCCAAGGTAGGATTGAGCTTTCTGTACGCACACCAACTCACTGCTGAACTTAAGCCCCAGTAGGCCCAGACTGTGGTAGTCATTTAACAGATGGCGGATAAACACTGAACTAGCACGGAAGAGGAAGGGAACATCACAAAACATCATTACTAGATGGAGAATCACTGAAGGAGAGAGAAACTAAAATGGAAGACATATTCAGCATGTTCCTGGCTATTTGCATAATTTAGAAATAGCACAAAGTAAATATTTACAGACAGCAGTCCTGCATAGGTCAGAATTTTTATCTGGAACATTTACAGCAGAGATACAAGGTAACACATTCAGTTAATAGTTTGTCATCTGAAACACTGATTTAGATTTGACTAAAGAACATAAATGACTTGAAGAGTTCAAGACTGGCATCCAGGAAACGTCTGTTTGCATTATGAAACCACTGTCTGGTTACTAGTCTGTTCTCAGGATTGTACTGTGTTGCACTGCACCTGCACGAGGCATAGATCCCTTCTAGCTTAAACAATTGCTAAAATATTAAATTTAAGTAGTTATGCACACTAGAACTCTGAATAGTATTTTTGATCATGCAAGAAAACCTTCATTAAAGCCATTTTCTAGGCAAGCATAAAAGAAGAGGAATAAAACATTTCACCAAAACTTTGGCTGAGAGCTTTGAAAGTGTAAGTTAAATGCCAATATAAAGAACATAATAAAGAAAAAAAGAAAATATTTTTCTCTAATACAGAAGACTCTTTCCCTTACTTTTATGCATTTAACAGCAGTTGAAGCAGAGTCAGTTTCCCTTCCCTGTGAGCATCTCTCACTCATACTGTAACCAAGAGATTAAATAACTCGGAAGATGCAGTTAGAGAACCACAAGAACTGTGAAAGGGGACTAGAGGGAAGAAATTGAAAGGAAGCTTTAGAGTCTGTCCCTACTTCTACCACAGTTTTTGAGAGTTTTAGATCCCTTTAAATCATAATGAAAAACACATATGCCCAGAAAGAGCAACTAAAATGAGTGGTTGTAGGAGGTAAAGTGTATTTAAAATAAATAAGCAGCAGCACAATGTAGAAAAGTGAATACACTGATTTTGCGCATGTAATTTCAATCTGGAGAGTTACTTTTAATTGATTTGTACAATAACTAACAAGCTAGAGAGAAGTAACACTTGTGGAAGCAACACTTGCAATATCCTCTCCATACATTAAGAAGTGCACATTATAATTCTTAGAAAGAATATTCCTAAATGCTGCTCTTTCCCATGTTTCAGTAACAAGTTTAGGTATTTTAGTGACCAATATCAAACAGTGTATTTCAAATAGGCAAATTATACTGCACATAAGCACAACAGAACTTTTTTTCCTTAGCAGCCTATGCTATATCACATAGAAAAGCGATGTCAAGAAAAAATTAACCATGCTTTCGCAAAAAGGGTCACTGTAGTTGGCTTGTTTCCTCTGAACTTTTGAATCCTTGGGATAAGCATGAAGGTCTTTCATCCCCCAACACAAGACACTAGATTTCAGCTAACTAGAAATCCACTTGAAATATTTCATACTTCCTTTCCAAATGTCAAGGCTGTTTAGTTAATCAGGAATAACAAAATTCTGCAGAATAAAATTCCAGTGCAAAATTGCAACAGATCTGCATGGTCCTCATGTGCAGTGACACAATGCTATGTGTCCACTTATTCAGGCACTTACACTGTGCCCATGGCCATACTGCTTACCACAACAGTAATGTTTTTTATAATAGCACCAGGTTTTTTTCCCCTCAAATCATACTGCTTGGCATAAAAATCCCTGCCTAAGCTCCAGCAGTTCATAACTGTAGTGCTATACCTAAAAATACTGCATAATACAAGAATGCTGCCACAAAACCAAGTCTTCAGAACTAGACATCCCCTTCTCATTGTAATAAGTTGTCCTTTATTTTTAGGTTACACCAATATTTACAGTCATGAAAAGGTATAACAGTGTTAGGTTAATGGTTGGACTTGATGATCTTAAAGGTCTTTTCCAACCTAAACTATTCTATGATTCTATGAAAACACTTGTTAAGACCATATCTGTGAAACAAGAAGAAACAGGTTTTGGACAACAATAGATTGTTCAGACTACCTACTTATTTACTTACTTGAGCCTGTCTAACGCTAACAGTACATAGGACCATCTAGAATCTTGTCTAACTGCAACCGATGTGATACCCACAGGTTTTTTTAAGTACAGAAAAATCAGTAAGTACAAAGTTCTTTACCATCAAGTCAAAATAATTCTAGAAAAAGCCACCTCCATTGTGCCCTGCAGCAGCCCAGAGATGACAGAAGCTGGGGATGTTTACTGGTCCTATATGAATAATTCAGCGTCAGCATCAGCAACAACTCCCCACCACTGACAACCTCAGCGTGGGGCTGGAGCAGGCGGCCGCGATGCACCTCCAACACGCGAGCTCTGAAAGCAGGACATCTTCAGAACTAACGCACTCCTGGCCGAGCGTCCAAGTGGCTGATTTTGAAGAACTGGCCCCTTTTTTTTTATTTTTTATTTTTTTTTTTAACTTGTACTTCTCCTACCTACAGGACAGGGGTGAACACCCAACACACCGATGCTCTGGGATTTCTACAAAAACTTCCCCGCCAGGGCCATCTCTCACGGCCACCCCCCGGACCTTCCCACACACAAACAGCGTAAATGAAGAAAAAAACCCCGCGGGCACCGGGCACCCCCCGCCCCAGCCCACACCTGATCCGCCCACGTCCCACACCCCCAGCGGCTCCCCCAAGGACCCCCCGCCCTCGGCTCCAGCGCCTTCCCCACGGGGACGAGAGCGGCTCTCGCCCCGGTGAGGAGGGAGGAGGAAGGGATGGCCGGGGCCCCCGCCTCTTCCCCCTCCTCCTCCTCCTCCTCCTCCTCACAGCGGAGGCGCTAGGCCCCGCTGCCCCACCGGGCCGCGCTGCCCCCCCGCGCCGCCCCGCCGGGCCCCCTGCCCTTACCGACGGCGCGGCGCTGGGGCGGCCCGGGCGGCAGGCTCCGGTGGGGCTGGACGGTCGCGGCGTCTCACCTCAACCGCAGCGCCACCGCCACCGCCATCTTGCCTCCCCTCCCCCGGCTCGGTGGGCTCCGCCCCCTCCCGCCAGGTCCTGGCAGCTCCTGAACAAACGGCCGCGCCACGACTCGGTGGTTTCTACCGGCCGCGGGCGCTCAGCCCTTCCTCTCGCCATGACGGTGGCCAGCGCTACCCAGGCAGCGCCAGCCCGCGAGGAGCCGCGGGCGGGCCCAGCGGTGAGAGGGCGGGCTGCTATGCTCCTTCCAGGACCCGCTGGCCGGTGCGGCGGGGAAGGATTCCCTCCCCCTCCCCGCTGAGGGGGCTCGGGGGGGTGGGAGCGGCCGCCATGAGGCGAGCGCGGGGCGCGGCGGCGCTGAGGCCAGCGGGTCCCGTCGCCACCGGCGGCGGCTGCCGGCGGGCGCTGCTGAGGGGCCCGGCCCGGCGGCTCTCCCGGTGATGCTACTGACCGGAGGGGTGGGAGCGCGGGAGAGCCGCAGCGCCTCGCTCTCCCCCGCCGCATTACGGGCGAATCGATATAAATTTATAATAACTGATAACGGGCCCGGAGAGGGGCGCGGGGGGCACCCGCGGTGCCGGCAGGCCGCGGCCGTGCCAATGAATGGGGCCTCTGGAGCCGCGGCGGGGCGGGAACCCGTCCCGGGCCCCGAGCATCGCCCGAAGGGCGCCGGGCCCCCGCCGGGCCCTTCCCGCCCCCCGGGCTGCGGCACCTCCGCCGGGGCCCCGTCAGGCTCCCGCGCTGTCACTACCGTCGTGCCTCTGCCTCTAGCGACGAACGGCTTCTGAAAAATGTGAGAGAGGTCTAAAATCTCGAACGTCTTTTTATCCCCCCCCCCGAACGGGGAGTGTGTAAATTCTTCCCTCCTTTTCCAATAAGGTGTTTCAAATCCGCATGGCGTTTTACCTGCGAAGAGGTAATTCCAGATGTGCTAAGATCACAAATTAATCTCTTACCAGATTTACTATGGGGAAAAAAAAAAGAGATAACCATTAGACAAGATTAAATTATCTCATTGTTGTTACAATTTCCATTAAATACGAGCAGTCATATCCCACATTTGCGGGATGTGTGTCCACACAATTATTTATTCAGACCAATAAACCTGTGGCAAACAGGATTACTTAGAAAACACGTACTGCGCTAAGTATGTAGCTGTTACAGTGGCGGAGGCCCACTCGGTTAAGTGCTACGTTAAGGTGACAGGACACGTCTCCAGGCTGAAGTGTTTGCAGTCTTTAATCCCAACACATGCCGACGTCTGCCTCTATGCACTTGGAAGCTAAACTGTCCAAATAAAAGTCTGTGAAGACAAGTCAGGCATACAATTTGTGAGGTGTTAGCTGCTCTTCAGACACTGAATTCCTCTGAATTGCTTTCCTCATTTTATTCTTTAAACCTACCCAGCTAACATACTCCACCATCGCTGACTTAATACACTTGTCTTCCATATTGCCTGTTTGTCTTGAAAAGCAATGTTTCCAAGCCATCGTGTATCCGATTGCCTTTTTCTTGTTTATTTTACTACTTCCTGTCTCCTTTTGCTCTGCAACCTTCTCCAATGGTGGACTGCACTTCTAAGACGTACCCAAACATGTTTTTTTTTCCCTTGCAGCCATACTTGGGATAGCCAGCAGATCTGCAGATAGCAGAACGAGTCTGAAGATAAGCTCCTCTTGCCCTGCTTTTGAGGTTTCCCTTAACCCGCGTCTCTTCCACAGTACTACAGCGCAGGGATAAAAGGTACTACACGCTGAAAAGCTCAGCTTTTGTCACTGTTAAGTTATTATTTCTTAGCGTACCAGCAGCGTCAGCTGGTGCGCTGCAGGCCCCGGGCAATGAAGGCTCTCCCCACGGGAACGGCCCCCGTTCAAACCCCGCCCGCGGGGCCCCGCTCCCCGCCTGGGGCCCTGCCAAGCCTGGCGAGGGCAGAGCGGCGGGAGGCCTCCCGGTGCGCCCCTCCTCCTGAGCAGCCCTGGAGAAACGGAGCCGGGGCACGTTTCCGCGACAGCGGCCGAGCGGCCCCGCCCCGAGGCGGGGAAGAGAGGGGAGGGGCTGGGGGGGGGAACCCTTTCGTGCCGGAACCTTCCTGCCGCCCCTCCCGTTTCCTGCCGGAGCAGCGCGGAGGGGCGCGGCGCCGGTCGCCATGGCAGCGGGGCCGTGGGGCTGGGGGCCGGCGGCGCTGGCGCTGGCGCTCGCGCTGCTGCTCGCGCTGCTGCTCGGTGGCGCGCGCCGCCTGCGGCGCCGTTACGCGGTCGACGGAGCTCGCGCCTCCCTGAGGGGAAGAGCGGCGGCGCGGGCGGATGGCGTCCGCGCGTTGCTGGTGACGGCGCACCCTGATGACGAAGCGATGTTCTTCGCCCCCACGGTGCTCGGCTTGGGCAGGGCCGGCGCCCGCGCCGCGGTGTTGTGCTGCTCCGCAGGTGAGGGGGGACGCGCCGGGAACGGCGGGGCACCCACCACCGCGGTGCCGCCGCGGCCGCCCCTGGAGGCCGCGCTTCCCACCCCGTGACGTCATGGGAGGGCCGCCATGATGTCTTCCCATGTGTGGCCTCTCGCTGTGACGTCAGCCCCGGGCTATGACGATGTTGCCAGTGCCTCGGAGCAGCGGGCGGTGGCTGTACCGTGTGGCGACCCCGCTCATCTGTGACACCATGTGTGATGTCACTGTGATGCCACACATTATGTCATTGCTGTGCTGAACCTCAGGGCCCTCTAGGCCTGTGCTGCCATGACAGCGTGGCGCTGCTGTGAAATACTGGTGCAGTGGAGGAGGTGCTGTGCTATCCATCTGCGGTTCGATGGCACGGTTCGGGGTCATGGCGCACTGCCGTAACGTCCCGAACGCCCCAGAGAGCTGCCGTGCATGGGTGGCTTTTGTCAGAATGTTACATTCTGCAGAGTTTCAGCAGCAAAATCTCCCTCTGTATCTGAACCTTGCACAGTGGTTTCACCATCCAATCTCCTGTTGCAGCACTGAGGTACTTTCAAACTGTGCGGAAGCGTCAGTAAGTTCTAAAAAGGCACTGTTCAGCACAGCCTTTTGGCATCTCCTTGTAATTCTGCCATCTTGTAGAGGACTCGCTTGGATGATCCAGTTTTAATGTCATAATGACACATTTGCTGTAACACATCTAAAAAGAACAGTTGCCTAACAATCCCATCATGGGAAAACAGACCGTAAGGGAACCCAAGGTCATCTTGTCCATCAGTCAACCTGAAGGCAGCACCAGCGTGTCTTCATTTGCTGCAGACAAATGTCTAGTTTGTTCTTCAGAACCTCCAGGGAGGTTCCTCAGCCTGTGCGGTCCATGTCAGTGCTGCATTAGCTTTTCTTCAAATCACTTTTTCTTGAATCATTGACATAATTTAAGCTTGTTTGTTTATTTTTCCTATCTGCCATGAACATGGACATCAGAGCCTTTGTAGCAGCCTCTTACATATTTTAAGGCTGTTATCTGCCTCTTCTGTCTTATCTTCTCCAGACTAAACCCCATTTCTTGTAATCTTTCCTCATAGATCATGTTTTCTAAACCTCTGATCATTCTCATTGCTCTCCTTTGGACTCTTCCAGTTGGATCACATCTTTTTTGAAGTGCAGTGATCAAAACCTTGAAGCAGTACTCCCACTGAGGCCTTTCCGGGGTTGAATAGAATGGAAAGATTTTCACAGGCGCCACTGTTACCAGGACAAGAATTTTTCACAGCACGTGACACTCTTGTCTTGTGTTCTTCTCGTGATCTACAGAAGCTCCAGATTTTTTTTTTCTGTGGAACTGATACCTAATCGATTATTACAATGTTGATTTTTTTTCTGCGTAAGAAGCAACCTCTTTTTAATTGATCTTTCAGACCATACTGCTATACCAGAATTCATGAGTCTGTGGTGAAAACTAAGGATTTTTTTTTTTATGTTTGTTGAGAGGAGTATCTAAGGCTACAAACATTTACATCTTACACTGACAGCTACTTACATTTGGGAAAAGGGCCCTCTGTGTTTTTGAAAGCCCCGACTAGTTCACTGCCAACTTTTCTGTTCTTTGTTCTCAAAGCTTTTTGTCATACAGACCATCTAGGTGAGAAGACAGGGATTAAGCTATTGTTGAAGTCCAGTGGTGTAATGGCTTTACTGATCACACCATACCTCCCATTCAAGATTTAGTGCAGAGCTTTCAGTTGTCTTTGCTGAGGGACAAAGGTCTGTGGATCCCATTTGGCTTTTTCACAGCTATGGAGAGATTACTGAAGTGCAACTCTGTCATTTCAGTGTTGGAGACTAATACACTCCAGCTATTAGAGAACCTGCCAAATAAATGTTGCATTTCTGTTTATTTTGTTAAATTTTCTTTTTTATTTACTCCCAATTCAGTGACATGAAACATTCAGTGTGTTTGACACTGCATTCTATGTACTCTCTTGCATGTGTTTGTAACGGAACTACCAGCCCGTATAGGAGAGTACATTGACTGAGCTAATAGGTTTTTCTGTGCCTCTTATTAGTCTTTTGGGCAATTCAGATGGTTCATCCTCTCATTGTTTGTATGATTGATGATGACAAGTGAGTGGAACAAAGACTCTGCAAATCGTAACTGAGAAGAAATCATTACTTAGAAAACAGCGTACTTGCAGTTTTCAGATATCAATCAAAATGCCTTAGAAATGAATTAGAATTACAGCACTGTGAAAAAAAATCAGTCTTTTCCACACTGAATAATCTCCAGTTGAAATAATAACTCAGTATAAATGTGCTTTGCTCTCTGTAGTAGCTGACGCTCTATTGTGAGTGCTCCGTGGATAAGGTCCAGCAGCATCAGCTCTTCAGCTGTTTTTGCTCTCGATAGCTGCCCGTTTTTTTCTTGTTAGCATTTATGTATTCCTGATGTCCTGACACATTTCTCAAGCTCTGGAACATGGATCTGTTACTTTGAGTTCAGTAGAAGTTAGGTATTTTGAGAACAGTGGTACTATTTGGATAAAACATTACCTGCAGTCAGCTATTACACTGCATTGCAGCAAAAGATATGTTGTCTTAAAACAGTAGTGTTGTTAATGGCCTTGCAAAAAAATCAGTCTAAAATAAGTCCCGCTGTACTCATGTAATCCAAGTAGTGAAGGTGCACACTTGAATTAATTGTACTGAAGCTGGAACTTGCAATCTACGCTGCAGAGTACCAAGCTGACGTATTCCTCGGCAAAGCCACAGATAGTCATTGTCATAGTCTCCTAAAACCATTCACTCACAGTCTGCAAGAAGAGGGTGGTTTTTTTTTTTTCTAATTACTCTTTCCCTCTTTGAAGATTTTACAAAGCTTGCTAGTGATGGCTTGGACTGCAACACTGCTCAAGAGAAATGCTAGATTTAGATGACTCACACCCACAACAATAAAAAGTTCTCGTGTAATTCAAGACAGCTGACTATAGACTTGAATCATACATCAATACTCAGCTGTATTTTTTTCATTTTATTGCTTCAAAGTTAAAATTGGGTTGCAAATACTGCCCTGCACAGGGCAACATTCTGGAAGGGGCCATCGCAGCTCTGGCATGGACTTTGCATGGCTGATGCCAAGGAAAAATAAGGGAATGTCAGGGCAAGATGAGAAGAAAATCATTCAGTGAAGAAGGAGGCAGTGTTTTAAGATAATGGAACCCGTTTCCCTCCTAGTTGTTGGTCTGTCTGTTGTAACTTTTCCAAAATGCCTTATCTAAATTAGGTTTTCTCTCTTCTTTTGGTTCTGTAAGTTCTTTGCAATCTTGCCATATTAGTTTCTGCCTGAATTTCCTCTGTGAATGATGCAGACTTCTGAGAAATCTTTGTCTCAAAACACAGATTGTTATGATGGAATTCCTCATTTCTTCAAATCCTTTTAGTTCAATCATTGTATTCTATTGCAGCGTCCTAGTGTTATATGACAATTACTGCTCATTAGAAGTGGCCCAGAATATACTATGAACTTCAGTCACTTATAGAATACCCTGTGGGACAGGCTTTCCATGTGTTATCTCAACAGTTCTGTTCCGAGTACTTTGGACTTGCTGTTCAACTTGGCTCTGTGAGCCTATGTTGTTAAGAATACAGGAGGGAGTTCACGGCAGCATGTCTAATAGTGAAGGAGGAGTGACTCTTTGGCCCTTCCTAAGGAGATTAATGATTACTGATTTGTCGTGAATACTTGTTTTTAAAAAAGCGGACTAAGATCCCACTAACCTCTTTCACAGAGGCAACCTGGAAATTTGCCAGTGGTAACAGCTTTTAGTCACCTCACTGCAAAGGCAGTTTCTCCTGTGTTTATGAAAAGATCTTGCTCAATTGGTTTGTAATATATTGGTGAGTTCCATTCACATAATGTGTAAGCGGTTAGTCCATGTATATGCATATTAGAAGACTCCTTTTTTTCCCCACAAAGCATGGTCAGCCTATAGAATTCACCAAAAGATATATTAAATCTTGCTAAAAATTTAACAGTGTTCAGAAGTGGATTAGGCATATACCAAAATAAAACAAAAAGCCCAAACAAAAAACTCAGAAGAGTTAGAAATTGTGATGTTTCAGGGAATAAGACAATCAAACAGGTGGTTGAAAGCAGTTTCCCAAGCAAGTTATTCCAGAATTGTTGTTTGGAAGATCTCCTACATCTTTGGCAGAAGTATTTAACTTTGGCCACTCTTAGGATGAGGATACTGGGCTGTTTGGACCACTGATTTGATTCGACATGGCAATTTCCGATGCCCTTGCCAAATAAGCTCACGAACGGCTCCAAGCCACGGTCAGTGCATAACCATGAGGAATGTAGTCAAGGTGGGCAGAACTTTGCCTCAGCATTTTACCTTGAGCTAAGCCAGGTGTTGCTCAGGTAAAAGCTACGGAGTTTGTCCCCTGCAATATATCTGTTCCTCAAATGATGACCTTTTATTTAGTGTGTGATGCTCACACTTAATGCTTTGAGAAAGAAAAGAGGAATTCTTTCCAAGCTAACCTAAACTAAATTAGATGGTGTTGCTGTGTTTGGTTTTTCAGGAAATTATTACAATCAAGGAGAGATTCGTAAGAAAGAGCTGGAACAGAGTTGTTTTCTTCTGGGGATTCCTGCTTCTGATGTAACAGTCGTTGATCACAGGTAACTCGTTTTCATTTACAGCATAATTTCATTGCAGTTTTAAATAGGGGGTAAAGTTCACTTTAAAGTTCAGTGAAACCTTACTTTATCATTCTAAAAAGTCTTGAGGAATCTAAAAAAACAATACTAGATATTTTTGTTATTTCTTAACATAAGTCTAATTAACACAGAAGACAATTCAAGTGTATAATGGGGATCATAATCCCTAGGTTAAGCTCTGTTGATACAGCATTTAGAATAATGATAACCATACTTGTTGGAGTCTGGCACAGTGTGTTTGGGCACCATGATCACTTTTTGTTACACTTGTTGCAATGTTATACAGACAATTACAAATTCTCTGAATTGCCTGTGGCAGGTTTGTCTGTAGACTGGTCTTTACAGGGATAGCGTGGAATTCTGTTATATTTATAATCTGCTTTAGTCCTGGCTAAAGAGAGAAGTGAATTTCAGTGTTAAAGACAGTCTGTAATAACATGACAGTAAGATTCTTTCAAATTAAGCCATGCAAGATTTCTGTTTTTCTAAGGTGTGATGTTGTTTTCTTTAGTTGTGTGTACATACAAAGGTAGGTGATAAAGTTGACATATCTTTGTTTTGGGATTAATTCAGGAAGACTCTTCTGGGAAGGTGATTTAACACTTTGAATCAGTGAAACTCGGAACTAACATTGTAAAGGCCTCTTAAATTGCCTGATCACTGTCTGTCTAGGGTTGATAGGAGCTGAACTAGATACCGATTGCTAGGAAACAGGGTACAAGTGGTTGTTTCAATTGTAAACAACTATCATACAATCCATAAAGAATATTTTTGTTTATGAAGAAATAACTTTAATAGCAACAAATTGATTTAAAGCCATGCCAACTAGAAAAGTCGGACTTGACAAAAATCTGGCTCCAGGCAGGCCCTTTTCCCATGAACATATTTTCCCTTGAGCTAAGGCAACAGAAACCACAGTCCAGAATATGAATCTTGTTGAGGTCTTTGCTTTTTTTAGCTTTAGGTTTCTCTCCAAGTTTTCAGCTCACTTAGGAAAACAGCATAGGAGTTGTTTTTCCTTTGGAATGAAAAGAGATGTTTCCGTTCACTTCTTATGAACTGGTTTTGGATAACTTCAAGTTTTGTAGTACAATCATATGACAACGCCCAAAACATTTTGGGGAGGGATAAGGAAAAAAGCTGCTAAGCTTTGCTAACCATAAAGTCTGCTCAATGAACCATCTTTTGAACTTAACACAGAGCCCAGAAGCCTACTGGCCTTTCATCCTCTAATGCAACGTGAGGTTGGTTAGTATGTGATGCAAGTTTCCTGATACTGCTCAGTCATCCCCCAGCGTACACAGTCCAGAGGACTGCTTTTTGCAAGTAATACTTTGGTTTGCTCTGTAGGAAGGTGAGCACCATTTCAAAGAAATAGCTTGGATCGTGCCTATCTATTAATTTCATTACTAGTATTACACATATTTATGTAAGTAATGACTGATACGTGATTTCCCCTAGTGAATGCACTGCCTGAGAAGACAGATCCATCCCATTGCCTGGAGCTTCTGGGCATGGACTAGAATGTACAATGTTGTTCTAAGAAACAGGTTTAGGTTTCAGGTCTTTATCTCTGAGGTTAGATTGCTATGAGATAGCCATCAAATCATCTAACTTTATTGTGCATTCAGGGAGTGAACTGAAGTTCTTGCTGAATTTTGCTCAGAGCTTGTTTACACAGTGAAGTTAAGTGTGTTTACAGTGCATTATTTACTCTGCAATAACTCACCAAGTGGATACTCTTTATGGAAAACATCTGTGGATGAGGTGTTAGCAAAATGGTAGAGGATCAGGAGTAATTTCTAGATGACACTGAATTTTTAGAGTAGCTAATTTTTAGAGTACTATTTTCCAGTGGTTTAGACAAAGCACTGGGTCTCAGGGTTCTTGAAACTTACTCAAAGTTCCTGGATTCCTTAAGGTCAGTAGCTTTCCTATGCCTCTCTTACGACTTCTGTAATTTACAGATTATACAAAAATATTTGCCAGTATGGCCTGATGCGAAACTTGCTAAATTAATATGTTATCTAGTGCTAGATTTCCATGTATATTCATGTCTACGGAATACAGTTCAGGAGGCTGTTCCTCTTTAGCATTTTGTCTTCCGTATGCACTGTTTAAGACTAGAGCCCTTTGGCTTTTTTTGTTCCCTTCCTAACTCTTCAGAAGATAATTTTCTGTCAATGTAAAGAACTAGCACATTGCTTAAGGACTGCAGCTGGCATGCTGCCCATCTAACATTTCTTACACAAACACTGGATGCTTTACATTATCCAAGCTGCAGATTTGTATTTTGGTAAGGAAAGCCCAAAGGATTGCTAGGTCTGGATCTGCTCCAGCCATTGTAGTGTGGAGCTGAGTCATGCTGCTTCCTCTTTCTTTGTATGATCTACAAGTGAGTGAGTAGAATTTTCAAGATGTAAAAGGGAAAATACATCTGAAAAGCAAGGTGATTGACTTGCTCTGTGATCTCACTTGGCCAGGCAGGTATGAAATCAACGTGACATTTTGAATTGTGTGTGAACTTGTGAAGAGAAAGCTTCAGTCAGTCAGCTTATGATGAAATCTGTGTTAAAGACCAAATCTTTACTAAGCAGTCCCTTGCCTTAAACAATGACTCTCTCAAGTGTAGCCAGGATTCCTAGGGCAGGACTAGTTCAGTCTCTATCAGACAACTGCTTTGCACTGATTCTTCAGCGGGTGTTTGATGCTGTTACTGTGTTTGTTACCTCAGTTAAAGACAACTCAGATCTTCTGCACAAATACGGTCCCAAACTGCACCCACATTTCAGCCCTGGAGACTGGAGGTCCACATGAATCTCCCGCAGAAGAGTTCTTTGCTGTAGAGGGCATGTCCAGGAGTGGAAAGGGGCACACATGACCATGCAGCACCCAGTTACTGTAGGTGAGCAGATGGGCATGCAGACAGCCTGTTCCATACTATCGTAGATTAGAGCATTGGACTCATCCCACCTCTGAATAGTACAGCTCAGGCACCAGATTTGCAGAGGTGTCCCCTGAGCTGGCATGTAATTATCGTAGCGCCAATACTACACCAACTGAACGGCTGCTTCTAAAGGAGAAATGTTTTACAGTCTGCTTTTGTTACCATTCCCACACTAGGCTTAATACTTGGAGCAGCCCACCTCAGAACTAGGACTTTTATTGTTCAAAATTAATTTCTGTACTGTCACAACTTTTCCTGCTGCTGGGTGAGGGAGTAGTAGCAAGAGAGTGGGGTCTGAAACTCATGTAAGATAAAAGTCACTTCATTAATGATATAAATGGTAATGTAAACTCTGTGCATTTGGTACATTTTTATTGTCTAACGTGCTGTAACAATGGACTTTTTGTAGCTGTAAAAATGAGAGATAATTTGTTTTATCGACTGTGCCATGACACCAGTTTAATTTTCACAAAGGCTGGTATAGTTCTACGGATCTGCAGTGAAGGTAAAATGAGCATAGCTAAAATATGACTGGTATAGATACCTCTAATGCAAACACCAGCTAACTCAACTGACAATTCTGCTACAATGATATGTCAAAAATAGCAGGTAAATCAGATGCTGGACATTTCTGTGGTGGCAGAAGGGTCTAATTTGTAAAGCATTTGGCTGCACTGCAAACAAAAAGGGACATCCATTTTCACCCAAAGTTCTGCTGTTCTTTAGGCATGTGTTAGACTTTACTGCCAGATTTACCTTAAAGTTTTAATTGCTCTGGTAATGTATGGGCAAATGATCCACTTAAAGGACATGGGTACTTGCAGAGCAGGGCAGACCTCCCTCCATCTTGAGAAGAACAAGTCTGAGTAACTGATTTGCACTTGAGATGTGTTGCAAAGGCAAGTTTCAGCTTAGCAAAAGGATATCTTGTAAACAAGTAGAAAGCGAGTCCTGCATTATCATAAAACACTGAGATGGCTTCTCTTCCCTTCTCTTTAGAATATACGGAAAAGAATGCTTCAGTAGCAATGTGAAGAGAAAAAATGTTCACGTAAGAGCTGTTTTGGGTGCTGTTCTTTGATGTGGCAGTGCTATGCTTTTTCTTGGTTATTGCTCTGTCTGGTCTTGAGAATATAGTGAGATGAAGGTGCTCTAGTCTCCAAAACCAGTTATCAGGTCACAAGTCATTGCCATGGTTTTGGACTTGTAAGTGTACTTTGTCGGGAATTTACTTATAGGTGAGAAAGCTATCTGTAAGGAATTAATCTGTGAATACATGCTCCTGAGCTAGAAAGCTCTCTCTCATGGTATATGGAAAACCAGGAGTTAGTATCTAATTGATCTAATATTAAGAGTTAGTTAAGCTCTCATTAACATTGGGCACATCTGCCAATGCTCTGGCTCTCTACTAGTCTGTAACTTTACACGTAAACAGGAGATGTTTTCTAAGCTGTTTACACTTTCTGAAGCGAACAGGCAAAAATGGAGCCCAAATTATTCTTTTTTTCTAATATCTGTTTTGGGTTAATGGAAAGATAAATATCAGGCATTTTACTGCAGCTTCTGAAGCTTTTGTGCACGGTTGTACTGGACAGAAAGTAAAACTGACTACTTGCATTTTTAATATGACAGAAAATATTTGGTCCAAGTCTGCGCTGCAAAGAAAATAATAGCCGAGATTTGTGTAAACTAGAAAATTTTCCACTCACAGTACAAAGGCTTACTGCAAATAATGTTACATCTGTTTCCAAGTTTCCATGGAAATTGCACTCCATTTGCTTTTTTATTATTATTATTTCACTTAAGTCCAAAAGGGCTCTGATTAGACAATGCACAGGAGAGAGGACATCTGCCTATGCAGAATCACATGCAATCAGCAAGTTTTTTATGAGGCTGCAGAGAGGCTCAAATTCTTTTTTTTTTTGTTTCCCATATAATAATTCTTTGTTGTTGGGCTTTTTTTTCCCCCCTACAAGGTAAATAGGTTTTATTGCACTTCCTCATGTTTAACTTGTAATGAACTTCCTTCCATGAGCTCCCCATGTCAGAGAAGTGAGTCTGTAAGGTCATGGGAAAAATATATCCTTAAATAAATAGTGTGTGTGTCTGATTGTGATGATCAGAAAGACATAAAAACACTCAGACCCTTCAGAGAATGAAATATGTAACTGGAAATTTGAACCTTTTTACTAAAATTTAGAAGCATGTATACAGACCGTTAAGAAGTGTATCCCATTGATCCAGTTTCGTTTTACTGTACTGAGGTGGTTCATTGGTGGCTTTATTGATTTGAATGCAGGGCGCTAAGCACATGAAAGCTGAAGATGCAAGCTATATAGTGAGAATATGTACTACAGTTAAGAAAGCTTGCCTGAAAACTGAGGGCACCAGGAGAAGTGCAGAGATAAAATCCTGGCCTCAGTGAAGTCTGGTGGCAAAGTTATCAGTGATTTCATACCAGTTTCTGACTCACTCATTTGCAGACCTGCATCATCTTGCTGAATGGGATTTGTTTAAAATGTATTTATCTTACTTACGTGGTTTTGATCAGAAAGGTGATATTACTCCCAATGTTTCTCCTTTCCCTGTTCTTATATTTCATATTTTGGAATCAGTATTTAATAGTTTTAATTCTGCTGAAATAATTGTGGTAATTAGTTACATTTTGTCTTCCTAAGTTCCTCGTGGTATTATAGTTTGACATTTTATTTTATTGCTAATTCTAAAGAGCTGATCTATGTGCTGATTAAAATTGCTGCCATGCTTTATTCTAGAAAAGCTGCATATTTATTTAAGTAGTGAGTGACAGGATTCTCTTCATCTTACTTATCCTGGCAACGCTGTAAAGGTCTTTATTTTTTGCAGAATTTTCTTCAATTAAGAATGGCATCTGTGGGACCAGAAAATCTTAGATATAAATTGGTTGCACATTCAATGTGTATTACAGGGAAATCAACCTACACCTTCTGAATCAGTCAAATATACTCATAATCTTCCTGAATACTAACACGCTTTACCATTACAAGAAGGCATGAAGCCTTTGTCAGTCAGGTGGTTATCTTGATGTGTTTGTAATCACTGTAGCCAAATTTCACTCCTGTTTAGTATAATTTTTGAAATTTAAATTGTTTTCTTTCTGATAAGACAGTAAAATATTTGGCCACCTATTTTTATTTACATTTCTAAATAAACAGACAATTTTTCCAAAATGCTTAGCACATGGCAACTCAGATATTTTAGATATCTGAGATATCATGGCAGCAGATATTTTAGGACATCAGAACTCTTTATAAAAAGGCTTATATCAAAGTCTGCCTTCCAGCTTCTGCTTTTATGTGTTGTTCTATGCAATAATTTAAGAGGAAATTCTTCTGGGGATTGAGATGTCTCTCTGCCTTCCAGGAAAGTGGCTTTCTGAAACAAAGGCTGGTATTGCAGTAAGTTAGGCTTAGCTATTTTGTCCTAAGTTAGATATTTTCCTCAATAAGGAAATCTTCCCTTTTGCTTCCCTGGGGCTTCTGTGAACCAGGTCCTTTCTCAGCTTTCTAGCATAATTAACTTCCTTGCTGTACAAAAAGGGGGAAGGGTCTATGGTGAAAGGGAAAATGATCCTTTCAGTGCTAAAGAGGCATGTCCCCCAGATTACCTCTGTAGAGCAATGAGCAATGGTCCTTTTCAAAACATTCAAGGATTCTCCTTCAGATGTCAACAGAGACCTGTCAAACCACGTCAGCGAAGTCACAGCAGGGTTTGATTAAAGCAAGAGTCTGGCCAGAGAAGCCAAGGGCTCTGAATAAATGCAGGGGGAAGTGAAGGAGTACTGCTAAAGGACAAAATGTCTTTATGGAAATCGAATCAAAATACTAAGCATTGAGATTTATACTTTTAGTGCTAAAGATTATTTTAGCAGAACAAAAAGCATGAAATACTGATCTCAAAACATGAAATATGAGAACAGGGATTCCAGCCATCCCCCAAAGCTGATGCAAGTTTGATTCAACTTAAAAAACATTGGCACTGGTAAGCTGATAGAAAGAAGAGAAATAAGGCTGTGCATAATAGCTGTGTTTCAGGAGTCTGGGAAAACTGGCTAGGGCTGAAGACAGGGAAATGCACTACAACAGGGAAATCCACTAGAAGTCATATTTTTTTTTTTTGTTCTTTCTTAGTTCATACCTTCAGAAATGCCTTTTACTGTCCTTTTATTAATGGCTTTTAAAAGTCCCCCACATACGTTAAAGATAGGCATCTTCTTTGGAGCAAAGAAAGCTTCAGTGACCCATCCTGAATTTGCGGATGGTTCATGTCCCAGTATTGCTGTCTCCTGGTAACACAGATATGCTGACTGGAGCGATTCTGTAACTAGACCACTTGTGTCCATGCAGAAGGAAGTGTCTTTGGGTTTGCTGGTTTCCAGTATAAAATTCAGGGTTTCATATTAAAATATTTTGGGTGGACTTTCTTCATGATGCTGGTAAGCTACCAACATAGAAAGATACGGTCATTAGATTAAAGCTATTTTCAACAGTTATACCCAAGAGTCCCCTTTTAAATGTGACAAACTATAACAACCTATTACCAGTTACACAGTGGAACAATACAGTGTGTTTTGCTAACAGACACCCTGAGGAACTAAGGGAGAATGACAGGCGTTTCCCCTTTGACCCAGCAAGGTTGCCTACTTTGATAGCCCAGCAGCATCTCTGTTAGTCACTCATTTTAACCTGCAGCTGCAAATGCCTTGCTGTTAGTTATAGGCAGAGTAGGGTCTTGTATCAGAGAAGAGAAAATGGTCAACTCTTTTCATTAAAGAGTAACAGTTATACCAAATAGTCACAGTAAGTTAAGCAAAGAGGAGGAACAAACAAAAAAATCTAGCATGGATTCAGCTTAAGCTTTTGAATCTCCGCATTCCTCCCAGCTTACTCAGGGAAAATATATTCCTATTTCTACTAGGAACACTTTTAGGAGCCTTCTCACAATAATGGACTGGGCGTTAACGCCTTGTTCACAAGAACTGTGTGGTTTCTTTGTGTGTTCTTGTAAACTTATTTTGTTTGTAGCTACAGTACAAAATGTTGAGTGCCTCAGTTAAAATAAAGCTGTGAGATCTGAGACTATGACATGGTTTGGAAACATCATTCAGTTGCATCTGTAATGGCCTTGCATTTTCTGCATGTAAGGCAATTACTGTGCTGGAAAACAGAGAAAGGGATTTGCAGCCTCTCTTGGTCAAATTCCCCTTTGGGATTCAGTCTAGAGAAGTGCAGTTACATCAATTCCTACTTTTCCTAAAGGTCAGGATCCTACATGTACTAGGTAGCTCCTGCAGTTAGTGTGTATCTGCACTCACATTTTAGTTGGAGGTAATTGCACTAACTTCCCCCAAGTTGCCTCAGTCTCTGGGAGACAAGAAGTTCCAGTGTGTCCAGGGGCCTCATGACGTTAAAACCAGTTGTTGGTTTATTCCTGTTCCCTTCATCTAATTTTGCTAGTTCAAACAGTCACTAGAAAATTTATGGAATAATCAATATCTGAGCCTTGGGAGCAAAGATTTCATTAGGTTCATTAAGGACAGAATGTTTCCAATTACAAGGCATAGTGTCAAAGGCTGTCACTTTAAATGCCACGACATGCTGTCTTGCTGAGTGCCAGCAATATAATTCTAATTTCTTGAGTTCATTTTCAAAATTCCCATTGAAGTTGGAAGGCATCTCTTATGCTGGCAGCTAGTAAGAGAACATAGGAAGCAGTGCATACAGTGCCTGAGAGATGAGTGGAAAGCATCCCCTCTAATGGCAGACTCAGAGGGTTGAGTTGATGAGCTGCAGAAGTAAGGTGTCCTTGGGGCCTCTGGGACAGGACCATGGGGTGAAGGACATTCCCGAGAATTTCACCTCCGCCTAAAAATAATTACAGGGCATTCAGTGGGGACCCTTCTGGCTTTTTTAATTGAAAAAGACAGTGTCAGGATAGAAGAAAAAAATATTTGTTTTCTGGACATCACTCCTGAGTAATAAAAGGAGATTAATTACTTTCATGTGGATTGAAGTATTTTATTTTTCATAGGAATAGCAGCAATGTTTGGACTGCAGGCACTGTAAAGACTCAGTGGATTTTTTGTGAGGAATTTTTATTCCTCATTCCATGTTTTTATACAACGTATGTCTACATCAACCCAATTCTTCCGCATACGTGGTAGAACTAGAGCTGGAGAATCTTGGATGTCTTAATTTGTTTCTTTCCTCAGAGCCACCTTCTGGTCCCATCAAAACCAGCGGGGGTTGGCCATTGACTTCAGTAGGACCAGAAATTGTCATTGAAACAGTCAACAAGAGAAGACAAAGTCTTGTTTAAAAAAATGTTAGTATGGGGAAAGTTGGAAAAGCAACTGTACAATGGATGTTGTGTAAAATGTGTTTTCTCTTAATGACCTTCCAGTTCAGATTGGCTCTGTTTACATACAAATCAAAAGCTGGTTTGTCTAACTGCCAGCACAGCAAAACTCAGTTTGGGATCTGAATATCCAGCTGTGTCTTTTGCCTCTGACATCCTCCCAGTAATAAAAGTTGTGTGGCTGGGATTTGGCTAGAACTGCAGATGATGTGTGAGCCAGAATTGAATTCAGCCTGCTCTTCCTCTGCAAGACAATAGAAGTTAAAACTTGTTTGTGTCAATAAAATAAGCATATACAACTCATAACCCCTCAGGGATCAGATATGATGAATAAGATGCTTTTTTTCCATCATCACATTTCTAACTCTGACCAATGTTAGCAATAAGTCTGTGAGAACTCAGCTTTTTGTCTTCCTCATTTCAAAGTTGGAGCAGAAGCATTTACGGAGTTTACCTGTGAAGATGCAGCATCCAGAGAATAGAAGTAATTACGACAACCTTTGCAGAGCTATCTAATCCAGGTTCTTTGTTCTTCACTTTCAAACTCTGTGAAGGCTACACTATGTTAAGCGCTGTCTTTGCTCTGTAAGCCTGTACTCTCTTAACAGCTTCCCCGCAGATTGACAAAGTGACAGAGACAGTAACTTCTTCACAGGTAAAATGGTACTGCTAGCATGTCTGTTAGTTATCATTTTCCTGTTTCAGTCTTTTCTCCAATGGTATGTTAGTAAACTAGGCTGCTTTGTGTAGCAGAGGCTCTCAAACTTCGCCTTACAGAGGTTTCTATTTGGTAGCTTGTCAGGAGCTTGGGTGCCGCACCTTGTGAGACAGATGTCAGTGGAGCATGTGGTGATGGAGAGGTGTCAGGTCCTGGGGTACTGTCTGGATGTAGGCAAAGCTATCCCAGTTCATAAGGGAGTAATGCATGATGAAACTGTATTTACTGCAGGGTCTTCTTTCTTATAACAATGGTGAAAGCTTTGGCTGCAGTACAGAGCTCCTTTAGCAATTTCACTTGCAGGTTGCACTTTGGCCACCTCATTGTAAGAGACTGCTTGTAAAGCTATATAGCAATTAGGCACACTTTGTTATCTCCACTTTTTCCATTAATAAAACCCTATTTGACAGATGATTGAAAGCTCCTCCAGTTGACAGTATCAATGTGGACCAGCAAAGGTGTTCTCAGCAGTCTAGAATCTGAGGCTCCCCAAATGCATCTAGCTGACTGCAGTGGGGTGCTGCTCTGCAGCAGCATGAGCCAGGGCTGCCTTTTGAAGCATCCTACAGCAAGAGAATTCCCATTTGTATTTTCTTGGCTGAGTTTGTTGTGACATGTCCTGTTATTTTTGCATTCTGTGTCCATGCTGAAGTTCCCCCAGGCATCCCTTCAAATGAAACATTGCATCACTGAGGAAGTGAAGCCATTAAAAGTTAATGCTTTCGCCAAACACTTGGAGCAAATACAATCAGCTCTCATCTACCAGAAATGGACTTACAAGTTGACATTGCAAAATTTGGGAAGAACAATAGTCCTTTCTTGAGTAGTTTGATGCAGTTCTTCAAAAAGC
The DNA here is from genome assembly GCF_030936135.1 of Gavia stellata. Classification (NCBI taxonomy): domain Eukaryota; kingdom Metazoa; phylum Chordata; class Aves; order Gaviiformes; family Gaviidae; genus Gavia; species Gavia stellata. Next base: position 8,555,784 of record NC_082618.1, read on the forward strand.
TGAGCTGTGCTGTTATTTTTTTGCCACATCATGAATGATGGTTTTATATTTGCTTAGAGCAAATGTAGAAGGGTTACCAAGCAAAGTAGTTAGAGCATGGAGCTTCACACTTCAAAATCCTTTTGAAGGAAGAGAAATTTTATGTTCTCTGCTGAACTCTGCCAAGGTCTCTGACCTTCTCTGTGTTTTACTTTCATCCTCTAATAATCCTGCCTTTTTGCAGAGCTGTGGCAATGGACCAATTACTGTTTACATACTATTCTCACGGTGTGAAATGCTGTATAAGTGTTAAGGATCATTATTAAAGTTTTTCTTGCTTGTCAAAGGGTTAATTTCTTCCTCCAGAGAAGGAGATCTGATTTAGGTTTGGCAGGGGAGGAGGGAAGACAGAGGATTTTGTTCTGCAGGAAACTAGGTCAGCAGGTTTTTATTATCGTGCTCGACAGCCCAATGTGGTTTGCATTTAGGAATGAACTTGGTTGACATTGTGTATGGTCGATTTCCTCTTCCCAGAAAGCAGGCCTCAGACATCGCTCCATACATTATGGCTTTCCCAAATTGAATGCAAGAGAATGTTTAGCTGAAGAAGCTCAGGCAGTTGTGAGTTTGTTAGATACGTTTTTAGAGCTGTCAGTCAGGAGTGCCTCAGGAACACAGAATGAAGTCCAAGATATTTTGGAGAGGAGGAACAATAGGGCTGGAATCTTTTCAGTTACTGAAGTGCATCAGAATCACAAAGGTCTTCATTGTTTTTACACCCCATCTACTGATGATTGTTCTGATAGCCTGTAGCATTGTTTGTTTTTTGTTTGGATGTGGTCAGATTCTGATCTTGGTCCTGCCAAAGTAAATTTGGAGTAATTCCCTTGCTTTCTCTGAAGCTACTGCCATGTGTGGGTGAGATCACAGTGTGGTCCTGCAGATAACCTTTAGATGGGGAGTTTTCCATTATAAGTTTTGGACCATCATGACTGATAAAAGATTTGAATAATCCAAAATCTTGTTCACATCTTCCAGCTTTCTTGACTCTATACCCTGGAGTGTATTCTTTTCCTGGGCAACTGAAAATAGATGTCTGTGCTCTTTACCTCTGCCTATTGAAGACCAAATTGTGGCAGATGTCATGCATGTTGGAGAACTCAGGCTGCCTTTCTTTACAGATTATTTTGACTTTACTGAATAATGAAAATCCAAGTACTTATAACTTAAAAATAAATCTATTTTGTTTTGATTGTAGGGGTCAGGTAAGGGTGATGGAGCTTAGAAAGGCTATTGCTAACATCTAGGAAAATTTCTGAGTAATAGGATTTAAAGCTGAGCATCTATTTCCAGTTTTAGACTCTTGTTGTTTTACAGACTTTAATGTGAGTTAATGGCTCTTCACCGTAATAAAACCATCTAATTCTGTCCTGTTCTCGTCTTTATTCAGTTCTGGCATCGAGAAACCCAGACATTTTTGCAAACCAAGTTTAGCTTTTAAAGCTGAACAAGGAAAATACAGGCAATACTGAGAAGAACAGACAGCAGTAGGTTGCCAGCAATTCCTGGAAATAATGGAGTTTCACAACCATTCCCTGCAGATTGGACGTTTAGGGAGGAAAAATATCCTTGTGGCTTACATGCGCAGAATAATGAAAATGCAAAGTCTGTTGAGACAGTTTATTATGGTAAAAATTCAAATGCCATTCTAGGGTTTAAACCAAAGAGCAGCATATCAAATGCCTCAAAATGATGACAGCATAGAGGTAATACAGGTCAGAAAATTGTATACGGTCTCTCCTGAACTTGCTTTTAATGTCGTGTTAGGCTGTACATTTTGGTTGTCCAATGCCTTTGAATCTTTAGACAGTCTCAGCTGCGATAAACATGCTTATATAATCATATTTCAATCATCTTTTGAAATATGAACATGTTAAACAGGGATGAAGAAAGTTGGTATTTCTGTAATATCCCTGTGCTCTTACACTGTTGGCATCTGTGACTGAGAGCCAAGAAAACAACAGCGCATGTCAGAATGAGAGGCATAGAAAGGACTTGTAGCAGGCAGACACGTACACACAATAAACATCCGAGCTGAGGCAGCATTTTGAAAATTGCCTTCTACATAATGAAACAGAAGGGGTTGTAGGAGAATCTCCATAGCTTCATTCAGCGATGACGAATGATTTCATTCAAATTCGTAGTGACTCAGAAAATGTCACTATGTTGCTGGAAGACTTGGATTGTATTCCTTACTCCCTAAATTGAACTAAGTTGAATTAAACTCAGCTCAAGAAATGAGAGATGGAAAAGACTCTCTCTCTCTCCTTAGTGGCTCTCTGGAATGTATATTATATCTCTTGAAGCTGTCAGCCATGTGTAGCTTTTGGGATGTGACTCGTAGGATAAATAAGTTTGGTCATTCTTGCTGTGAATAAAAAGGGTAAAATCCTGCATTTTTATAAAGGCTTTTTCTTCCCTGAAAGAGCTCAGAAAACATCACAAATCATCAGTGTATTGGAGCTGTCACTAAAAATGCAGTAGCTTCTGGGTTGAAACAGCAACTGTGAATAGCACTCAGTAATGCCATGTGTATGAAAAATGTCTGCTGCCGTATATTTGTGCTCTTTCAAATGAATGAACTCGAGAGTTTCTAGACTGAAAATGAGGTTGGTAATGCAGAAGAGCCGTGCATGTATGTCAGCGAATGAACAGATGCTTGCAGAAGACTGTGGGATAAATAGATGCTGAGTAATGCTGGTGTATGAAATAAGCCATTTGTGCCCATTTGGGAACTCTGCTGCATAAAGGATGCAGCCTGCAAATTGAAGAAGGTTATGATGTTCTCCCCTATGCCTGGGGTTAGAGGCCAGTCCAGGTAACTGCAGAGTAGTCACTTTGTGGAACAAACATGAAGGCACTGAACTAAAATCGTCTTTCAGAGAGCAATGGCTTCATATGGGTGCATTCCTTTTTTGTTTTTAAACCAGTATCTTTACCAATTAAAGTAGCTATTTAATGGTTAGAATATGATCTCTGAGCTATCAGCACAAACCCTGCTTATCCCTTTTGTGGGATAAAATATATTTAGTCTTGTTTATTTGTAGTTATTATTCCTTCTTAGTGTTTTAACCAGTAATTAACCCTATCCGTTGATAGTTGTTTACAGCTGGGAACAGGCGGACAAGAATGGTGCTCTTTGTTCTGCAGTAAGGAGGGAACCGTGCCAGGTAGCTATCCTGTATCTGTTTCCCAAAGCCAGTTAGCTATCTCCTGGGGCAATCCCTGCACGAGGAGAGAGTGAACAGCAATTGAACGTGGCTGCTCACTGCTGATCTTTTCTGAGAATGGCAATCGGCTGGTTGATTAATTTTATTGACAACTTATTGCAGGCAAAAGGTGCCAGACTGAAAGCACTGGTAAACAGTAGACAGAGGTCCCACGCAATATTACTCGCCACAGAGTAACTCTACACATTAGTGCGCGTTGGTACACTTTTTTGTTGCTTCAAATTGATTGCTTGTATCTGCAAGAAGATTACTGTCCAATGTGATACAAGTTTTGGCCTCTTTCCTTGGATGCCAATAAGAAGATTAATTAGAACTGGGCTAAAAATGTGTTAGTATTTAAGGGAGATACATTTTTTCCATTGCTGCCTCATCTCTTAATCCATCCCAAACCTTCATGCATTATGCTCAAAGAGGTACTGTAGAGCAGAGTTGAAGACCCTCTGTACAGAGTCCTCATACAGCTTCTGCTATGTCTAGTGCTCTTGGTATCTACAAGGAGGTGAGGAAGGACTTTTTGTCTCCATCCTTGTTAATCCTATTGCAGGAGAACGGATATGCTTTTGCAAGAGCAATCTGGAGCAGCACTCTGCCAGCACAGGATGTTTGATATACAACGTGTTCAATACCCTCTCCTACAGTGGCTCATTGTGTTGACACTCGCAGTATCCTTCCGCACTACCCTTGCTGGGGCCTTCTCACAACTCACAAGTGATCTCTGGCTCCACAGCAGCTATAATACTCGAGTAATCTCCAGCCAGTCTTGGCGGTTGGACTTTCCCGGTGACCTGTATTAACCAGAAGTGTCTTGGGAGGTTTCCCAGTTCCACCATTCTGCTTTTGGTGTTTACAGCTACAGTAACTAACTCCTGACATTTATACCCAGCTTGTGGTCTGATTGCTGCAGCTTGGTGCCTGTTTGCACATGGGGCCTTCTGATAAGGCAGGCATTTGACCTTTCTATTCTTAACCCATTAACATTTAGAAGAGCTGCTCTCCTCACCTCTAGAGGCTGTGTTCCTCCCCCTCCCCCAATATCCCTGTTCCTGCCAGATAAGATTACGCCTGGGTTATATATTGATCTAAAAGCAGAGTGCCAAATGCAGCCCACACCAGTTCAAGGGCAAATACTGAATCCATATGAGTGAGTTCACATGCTTCGGTTCAGTAGTGGAAGGGTAATGACCAATGTCTCTTTTTGCCCTCTCAGCAAAACCCGAGGGCAAACGCAAGGGTATCAGTCCTTTATCGTACCAGTAAAATGAACATCATGGCTGCAGTAGGTACCAGTCCAATTTGCTGATGCTGCATCTTTGTGCTGTTTCCTCTTCTTCATCTGCACTTAAACAGATTAAGGGGTTGAAGTGATTGTAACACACTCGTTTGTTTGAGGCAGTGTATTCAGTAACCTGAACATGGAAACGAGAGCCAAGATTCCTTTGTTTTAAGCCAAGCCTAGCTCAATGAATACTGCACTGTGTCACCTGAACAAATCTCTTCACTTGTGCATATGCATTTCCCAGTTTTTGAAAGTGGGAATCTATTAGCAACCTAGTGAATTATAAATAGCAAAAACTATTATGGGAAAGTGACTGTATTGACAAATGTATATAGCCATTTATATCCAAATACAAAGTCAGTCATTCTTTGCTAAAAATTAGTCCTTGAAGTATTACCAGATGTATGAAGTGACACTAAGAAGCTCTACAGGAGTAACTGCAGATAGCCAGTTAAACATCAGCTCCCCATGCCATAGCTATCACACAGCATGTGAATGGAACTATGTGAGCAAGGGAAAAACAGATAGGAGTAAGGAGATGTTATTGCCTCTTCACATATCGTTTGGGAGTCTTTTGTTCTAATTCAGTATCTTGGTATAAAGTCTACATTTCCAAAAAGATGTTGACGTTTGGAAAATACTTGGGAAACAGTCACCAGAATGATGAAAGATGTGGAAAACAGGCCTAATAATGGATGTTGAAAATGCTTGAGCTGTTTGCTTTGTCTATGCATTGACTTGACAGTGATACAGGAGGATCAACATGGGGAAGAGATTTGTTGGATGAGGTCTGTTGAGCTGTTACGTAGCATGTTGTATGAGAATAATGAACACAGTGGTCCCTGCTGGCTTTAAAAATCTATGACAACGGTGATAACTACCATCAATCATAAGAACTAATTAGCTGGCGAGCCTGATTTTCCACTGCAAAACCAAAAGCCACTGGAGCAGGACAGATAAAAATTTATTGCAATTATTAATACTTTATTATGTTAAATGGTTTAAAATAAAACATTGTGATTTAATGTGCATTTACGACTATCTGTAGTAAGAACTAAGCTTCAGGTAGTCTAATAAGGTAACTTACATGAAATTAAAGGCAGGCAGTATGCTTTTTCCTGCCAATGTTTAAGAGAAAGTAAAACCACTGAATTGATGGAGGTCTCTGACTAAGCACTGGACTTTTTTAGAGTGAACAATAACTCCATTTTAGTTGTCTTATCTTACCTAATTCAGAAATTAGGTAACTCAGGGTTGAGAAGCTCGTTCAAAACTGAAGGAGGACAGCTTTTTTCGTCTTGCAGTCTGTGAATAAAAATAGATGTGAAAGTCTGTTCTACTAATTTTTTAGATGCCTGAAGAGCATGTGTGATCCAAAAACAACTGCATTATCTCCTTAACTACAGTTAATACTGTCTTTGTTTACTAGATATGTTAGGTTTTAGTACTACGTTTTGGTAAGCTTTTCCATCTATTTCTGTAAATTCTAATATAAGTTACCCAGTTTTTAGAAAACAGTTATAAAATACTGTTTTAATGACTTTGAGCTCCAGCTTCCATCTTAACTTAGAAGTGTACAAACCATGAATAAAAATTCATTTAGCGGGGAAAAATACATCACTCCCTGCTTAATTAATTAAATTAACTTCCATGCTTAGCTATCGAGTTGTTTTAGAAATAACTAAATCACTTACTTAAAATGAGTGGATTGAAATCAACCTGTCCTGCACTGCAAGGACTACAGATAGTAGCAATGTTGCTGTTCATGTACTGCTGGATTGAACCCAGCATTGATGAATTTCCTTGGAAGTGAAAAGTAGCACATCATCACCAGGGATCATTGCTGTGTTGGGCCCTTACCACCTCCTTGTTTGAGTTTGCCTGTAAGGCAGTCACTGTTGTCATGTCAGAGACAGTCACTGGTGATTTGAGCAGCCGAATTGAGAGAGACAAGGCATGGGAACGGAAATGCTCCCTGCCAATGCTTTTAGAGGTCCTGATTTACGTGGCTGTTTTTCTATCCCCCCCCCCCCCCCCCCCCCGCCCCCAAATGTTCCATAAAGTAAATTTTTTATCAGTGACTCAGAGCAAAAGAAAATTTCAGATTTTTGTGATAAGGTATTAGATGTCTGGGCAAGCCTTCAACTTAACTTAAAATGTTTTTTTGGCTTATCCAGTGTACTGTACATGCTAAGATGTGAGTGTGTGAGCCTCTGGTTATGATTAAAACACGAAAAGCATGGACATAGGAAGCAATAAAGTATTATGTAGGAGAAGATTGATCATTTTTCTGACTTTGTTTAAAGAAAGCCCAGATGTGGGAGTAGATATCTACTGAATCAATCATTTTCTAAGCCACAGATGACCAGAAAATTAATTAAAAAGAAAAAAAAAAAAAAGAGAGATTAGAGAAGTAAACCTGCAGAACTTAATGTTTAAACAATGTAGCCCAAACTAGTTTGGCCTTAAAGTGATGTGCATTAACGGTAATTTATTTGGGAATGTTTAACCCTCAGGATTTAAATTCAGGAGATATTCTTGTTCAGTGGTTACAGACAAAGACTGTGAGACAGGATTGCTCCAGTTTGCTTCTGCTGCAAAGTGTGTCAGGAGAGACAAGTTCCTAAGCAGAGCTCCAGCAAGGAACAGGATTTTTGCCATTGGCTGCAGTGGTGCCAGCATCTTCTGTCCTCTCCATGTCACATACAACTATGTCCATAATGTGTGTTATACCTCAAAGGGAGGACAAGGTGGCTGCTGTGTCACATGTTTAGAGAAGAATTGGAGATCTTTCAATGAAAGATTTGATGGAGTGGCACATTTTTATTAAATCATTCTCTATTCATCTCTTATTCAGCAGAGGCAGTGAGAAATTCTGAGAAGATTGTCCTCCCTGAGATGAGAAGGAGGGGTACATGTGTTGCTGTGCAGGGATACTGCCGGGCAGGGATATCTCACGAGGGTCCCCAGAGCAGTACTGCTGCGTTAGCACAGCCCTGTGCCTGGATGAATTACCCCTGCCTCTCAGCTGGATGGATGAGGGTGAGAGCTGCTCTGTGCTGATGCAGCAAAACTGCTTTTCTTGCAAGAGCTAATTATGCCATTAGCGTGCAGATGTCTGCACCTCCCTTCTTTGTGAGCTTTTTACATATTCCGTGTGGTCTTGTGTGTCTAAAGCAAGGCAGGCTCAGAAGATGTTAATTTAGATATACCTCTGCGAGCAACAGGTGACCAGAGAAATAAAATACTTAAGAATACTTAGGCTTGCAAAACAGCATGAGGGTCAAGGTACTTTCTAACAGCTCAATAGAAACTCCTTTAATAACACCTTAAAAACTTTCCTGGCTGCCTGGCCTGTTTACAGTCCTTGTCCTTACCCCTAATCCGTTTCAGAAGATGTGTTTCCATTTTGATTCAGAGATTGCCTAGCAGGACATTTGTCTTAGCACACAGGGACAGCTGTGTTGACAGTCTCTACTGCCTCAGGGCGTTATAGGCTCTCTGTAATCAGATGAGACCTATACATGCTTCAGTGCTTTAGCAGTGAACTGAAACAACCTTTGTCTGTTTGGGATGGTAAAGGAAGTGACCATGTTTAGAGGTTTGGCAGTCATTTTGTGAGATCCTCTAAAGGATATATAAACTGCAAAACCAAATGAAGGTCCAGGAGTCTGTTTTACTGTAGCAGTTTATCAGGCAGCATAAAAAAAGGATGGTCTGGTGTTGGAGAAATACATATAAGAAATGCAGATGATTTGAAATGAACTTGTAAAAATATGTTTAGTAATTTTTAGATAGTGTCTATCCCCTAGATCCCTATCCAGTGTTACGGTTTTACAGCTGTACCTAGCTATTTTCTGAAACGTTTCTTTTTCTGCCTTTGTGCTGTGTGACAGACATAAATATGCAACTCTTTCTATCTGAGGAATCCTAGGAGTTACTGGTAACAATAGTAGATAAAAGTTAGCCAGAAATGTGATTTTTAAACTGCTAGCATACCATTTAAAATGTAGTTTGCATAGCAATAGCAATGACCAAATCCTTGTTAAATACTAGCCAAGAGTATCCATCCGTGTGTTTTATTCATGCAGTGTAACAGTGCAGTTAGCTCAAATCTGTATTGATTCTATTTATTTCAATTTAGAAAACACCTTCACTGAGCATTCAGTGTAATTATTTTAAGGACAAGGAGTAACCTTTAGGACTGACAGCCACACATGTAACTACAAATCTTTTGCAAAACATTCTGTCATACTGCTTCTCCTAGGAGAACAAGTCAGACTTAGACAGAAGCACATTCTGCTGTCAAGGTTCTTGCTGAAAATGCCCTTCCTCCAGCTCCCTTATGATTCCATCAGGGCACCATTTGTTTTAGTGTCTCAGGTGATCTCCAAAGCTGCATTATTGTACAGAGAGAGAGAAAGACAGGCTTTAAGGTAAACGGGTTTAAACACACTTACTAAGTAAAACATGCACTTTACATTGTACCTTGTAACTAACAGACTGTCAGTTAGAGATCCTAGAGTATTGACACAGTGTAAATAGGTGTTTATAACCTGACTGCTTTTTGTGAACCACAGGGCGTGCGTAGGTAATAAGTATAAACAGATCCATGGTACATAGTAAAAGGCTGTAAGTTACTTGGTTGTCACAAGTACCTACACAGTCAGAATTGTTTGAATGCTTAGGCAGGCTGAAGGTTGTGAACATGAGACACAGAAGTTTGAGAAAGTCCATTTAGTTAAGGAACCTACATTAATTAGCTCCGCCAGTTGTTGCAATTGTTTCCTTCTGCTTCTGATGATTAAGTCACCCTGATCTCGTCAACTGGGGTCAACCACAATGTTACCAAGACAACTAAGTAAACTAGTCACTGCGCTTGAGTATTGCCTGCCACAACACAGAGTGTTGCCAGCATTTGAATATGGCAGCATGCAATGGCTCACAGTTCCCTACTCCAGCTTTGTCTGGATGTTGGAAAGGTGATGTGATGGAACAGAACCTCAGTTCCCTGTACAAAAAAGCTCTTGATGTAGCTGAAGTGTTGTTCAGGTCTCCTCAGCAGCAACAACCAAGATTGATCAGATACTCAAAACTGGACTGGATGGGACCACACAAAGATTCCAAAAAGCGCAGTATATGCTTGGCCATGATCTCTCTAACATGCCAGAAAAAGAAAGCACTAGTAAGGCCCTAGCTATCATTAAAAAGGAAAGGAAAAAAAAAATTCTAACCATATAAATCCCTGTAGTTCATTTCCTTTTAGAAGATCTGTGCTCTGTAATTATATTGCCAAAAAAGCCTTTCTGTTTTTGAGTTCACGTGAAAGCTAAATGGTTTTATTCCCTTTGGCCTTAGTTCAATCAGTGTACATGAAATGACAAAGTTTTTCAGTTCCAGTGTAAGCTTGAATTAGAAGTTGGTGGGTGCGGTACTTCAGATTAGAGCAAACTATTAAAAAGAAAAAATTCCTTAAAGGGACAGTTGCTAGGTTGGGAGCATGTTTAACGTAACCCCACCACCAAATAGGAATTTTGTTTAAGAGAACCCAACCCACCACCAAAGAGTGACAGCAATCCAGAATTCCCAACGTATAACAACTATGAATAGAACAAGATACTCTGTTAGGAGGTAAGTAATGCTGAGAAATTGTTAAAAAAATGTATAGGTATTTTCATTATAATGACTAAAACAGTTTAAAAGATACTTGAAATAATATGTCAAAGTAGTGGGATGGGATTTACTAGTTTGCTTATGGAGTTTACTGTTGCTCTTGGTGGAGATACTAAAGCCAATTTTGAGCACTTAAGATAATTTGTTCTGTAAGAAACATAGCTGGTTTGATGATACAAGACCAACTTTTTAAAAAGGAGAAGACAGAACTTGATGAAGCAAATAGGAAGTGTATGTTCTAATTTGTCACATATTCACCTTTTTTCCTAATGTACACTAGATTTTGCAAATGCGGATGGTATTTTATGACCCATAATCTCAGTTTTATTGCACGAGAGATCAGGAACAAGGGAAATGAATGCTTTGCTGGACATTGTTGACCATCTTTTGCCTCCTGTAGCGTCTTCAATCAGTTTTGGTTAAAAGGAAAAAAAATATTTTTACTGCAGTGCAGGAAAATGAAATATTTTTTTAGAAACTGAAATGGGATTTGGGATGAATAGTTATCTGATCCTTCTATACCAACTGAAGCATTAAATGAAAACAGTTTGATTACAGTTCCATGCCAAGCCATGCTCTCTCTTCTAACAAGTCACATATTAACTATCTCATTGTACCTGCATACTCCTTATACAGTAATTTCAATACCCTCTCATTTCAGTGTTGCAGTTTATTTCTCTGCAATTACTATTTGCATTGAAATAATTAATTACATAGCCTTCCCTCCATGCACATACGTTCTACATTCTTTATAGTTTTTGTGACTGTAAGCTTAACAAATCTTGTCTGAGTTATGTGCCATTTTCTCTTCTTTGATAGTTAATATTTAACTCAATTTCGCTAAGTGTGTAAGTGTTCAGTCTGTTTTCAGATGAAGCATGAATGTTTTCCTGTAAATTAGTTTTTAAGTCTTCTGAGCATGAAAAGTCTGTCAAACAATGCTTGAAAGAAGCAAAATTTGTGCTTATTTTGGGGTACAAAATGGCAGGGGATAAAAGAGGGCAATTCACAATTTAACTTGGACATATTCTTCATTAAGTCAATTCTACTTCATGTCGTTACATAGCTTCAGCAAGATTTAAACCCGTCATTTTGGAAGGAAGGGTCACATCTGTAGTAAATTATGGTGTCTCTTATTTAAACAGTAGCATTATTATAAATATTTTCATTCTGTGTTTCTGTTTCGTAAGCCAAATACTCAGCATTTCTCTTATTCTTCTAAGTAGCCACGTGATGGGCTGCCAAGGCTGGTTTATCATTTGCCTTGGAAAAGACATTGTATAATATTGCAAGATAAGACATTGGCAGACAGAGGTTTGATCTGTGGCGAAGAGAGTTAAGAGGTTTGCAGAATCTGTGATGCAGTGGTCAACACTTCGGCTATTGACAGGTTTTGAGGGGTACTTTTAAGCAGCTCCTATGATGTTGGTGTAATGGTGGATAATTTGCAACTGTTAATGTGTTTTCTACTCAATTCAAGTACCCAGGAATATATGAGGCTCTGCAGAGGACCTGTAAGAGGCCTGTTGAAAAATGGATTGTTATTTGCCCCAGGCAATAAAACATATTCCTGGAGTGAGTGTGGGTGGTGCAGCGCTGGGCTGCGGCCCTGCTGCAAGCCGGGAGCTCACACGCTCTATTCCAGGCTCTGCCCCTGAGTCAGCTCTGTTGCCTTGGGCTCTCAAGGGAGCATTACCTGAGCACTTAATTCTCTCATTCTAAAATATGGAGGTTATTACTTGCCTACTTCCCCATACCAGCCTCACAGGGGGGTTAGTTAATGAACATCTGTTAATGTGTGGAAATAAATGCTGTAAAAGTGCTGAAGTAGTAGCAGTCCTGCTCATACAGCGGTGGCATGAGTGCAGGTTGGTAATCTGCAGCCTTTTCTTACAGGATTGTGCTGTAAGATTAAATAACCACTTTAGCAAGGTGTCTGTAGAGCACAGCTTCCCTGTCTCCAAGGTACTCCCTGTGCCGCCGGTACTTTTAAGGTGCTCCAGAGCCCAGGGCTGGGACGCTGCGCCAGCACAGTTCTGTGCTACTGGAGGAGTTTCATGCACCCCCATGTAACCCAGGTACGTGCAATTCATAGCACGCAGCACTTGATGAGAGTATTATGTTCCCGGCTCCAGTTCATTATCCTCACTCATCTGCCACTCATGAAGAAAAAAAAGATACTGTTCCTTTCTTTAAAGCTTATTGATTTCCTTACCCCCCCGCCCTCGCTGAATGTCTTAATCCTGCTCGGTTTCCTGCAGTGGTGTTGGGAGGGGGAAGCACCGCTCATGCTGCGCAGAGTGGCCTTTCTCCTTGGCCAGTGCAGGCGGCTGCTGGAGCGTGAAGCCCCCGCTCGCAAGAGTTAATCGTTTGCAGCCTTTGCCAATCTTGGCCTGGTCCTAGAAATCCGGCTGGATGCTGGCGGCTGCCAGGAGCCTCCCTCTCGCCCGTCATGTGAGTAGTGTAAACAGGCCGGCAGTGCTGCCGGGCGAGTGGGAGGCTCGCTAGTGGGCCAAAGTTCAGCGCCTGCCTCACGGGCCCACAGCAGCACCGGCCCAGCAGGCAGCGGCGGGGTTACTGCCGATCACCCCAGCTGTTGCTATAGCAAAACCATTGCATAACGCTGGCATTAAATCAGAGCACGGAGGAGAGGAAGGCTGAACGATAAAGTTTGTTGCGTTTATACTCGTTTTGTTCATTGTTGATGAGTCCCACTTAGCTGTGGCAAATTGAGTTCCAAGCATAGTTCTGGCTGGGCTGCTGTGGAAGCTGGTGCAGGTTTTCACCGGTTGCAGAGAGAGAGCAGGGCCTGGCCTAGAGCTTGCTCATGTAATCATGTAATTGGGGCATTCACATGAATGGGGCTGGCAAGACAGTGCCTGCAAGAGGATTGTTGGCATGAGTAGAAACTTTGCATGTCAGTAAAGTTTGTGGGATCAAGCTCACAGTTAAGATAGATGTTTAACTTCTTGATACAAGCTGTCTTATAAAAGGAAGTGATTTGATGGTAGTAATAAAATTTGCACCCAGCTAGAGAGCTCAGGGCATCAGAACCTCAGTATTATAAAGGGTGGGTACACCATGACTTCAAGAAGTAATGCTCCCATATCATTGTGTAGATCAAATGGATTGCTAGAGACAGTTGTTTGTGGGAGGCTGAGGAGTCAGGAAACCTCTTTTTGGATGGAATTGGTACAGGGAAGCTGGAATGTTGTGACATGGGAAGCTGCATTTGGAATCAGGCCATCATCCTCTTGAGATCTCTGCTGAAGTTGCATCTGCATTTACATAAGTTTTGGCATGAGAAATAAATGTCCATGAAGTGACTATTCTGTGCTTTCTCTTCCTAGATGATTAATTAAAATGGCTGTGGGATTGATTTGGCTACAAGCTTTTTCCTGAGGTTTCTGACTGCAGTTTATTTGTTACATGGAATAGACCACGATCTGTCTCTTTGGTAGGAGTGATTATGCTTTTGGCTCTCCTTCTCTTTGAGGGTTTGGCCTGTGCCATTAAGTCAGTGGCAAAGTTCTGTATGACTTACCTGAGCCAGAATCAGAACTGCAGTTTTTGCCTATACAGTATGAGGTAGTTATCATTCCAAGAGCAAACAAATTAAGGTTGTGATGAAGTGGCACTAGGTTTATTTGGCATATACAGGTTGTGGTATTTCAGTCATTCACCTCTGAAGGGTTTTGCTGGCCACTATGAGAGACTTTCTGTTCCTTCCCCTTGGGTTTGTACCCATTCCACTGTGGAGTCCTGGGCATGTTATGATGCATGTCAGGAGCTTCATGTGCCAGTACTGCAGTAAAAACCTAGCTAGGAAGCACACGCTGCATTCCTCTTCCACCTGTCCGCTTACTGCTCTTCTGCCAGGAGAGTGAGACTTCCTGCCCGGCAATTTGAAAGTGGAAGTCTGTCCTTCTTGAACCAGTGGTGCCAGGACTCATGTTAGCTGGACATGGCTTCTTGGTGCATGGGTTAATGTACCCTGTCCCAAGCTCTACCCTGCTGCGCTGTTCTTTTTTTCAAAGCGTTTTACAGAACAAAAGAAATGAGTAAGGGAGGAGTGAAGTCCTGTGGTCTGCTCCTCAGAGTCCCGGTTTTGCTGGTGATTTGTATTTCAATTTCAAACTGTAAGTTGTGATTGTGGGATTGCTGGGCTTTTTGTTCTCACTTGAGACAACTTAGACTGTCCGGCCACAGGTGAATTCCTAGGCAGTATGGCAAGGCCAAAAATAATAACAAGGAAGTGAGCACTGCTATGAGCTATTCTGGGAACTGCCTGATTATTTCATATAGGCCTGACGATGCTAATTTCTTATAGTACAGATGGTGCTTTTGGAGAAATGTGGTCCGTGTTCTTCCTCTATTACTGTCAGAAATATCAGAGTGGCCAGAAACATGCTGAAGTGGCAAGTAATTGAGCCCAAGGAGAAGTGAGATGTTAGTAGAGGTGAGTCCACCTTTTTTGGTTTCAGGTCAGTTTATCCCTCCTCTGGGAGCTGACATAGACAAGAGTGGATTGTTTTGGGAATGTGGAGCAAAATTCCCAAAGGCCACCAACTACTATAGTCCGTGTGTGCTGTTCAAGCTTTCCACTGAGCGTTTCCATCAAGTATCTTCTTGGCCTTAGGAAGGTGTCGAGCTGAAGTGCTGCTACGTATATTCCTTTGCCCAGCAATTGTGCTCTAAGATGCCAGACAGTTGCAGTTTTGAAGATGTTTCTCTTATTAGTCTACCAATGAGATTGCCGGATGTTGCTAATAGATCTGTTACTTGTCAGTCATTTGGGACAAATACCAGAAATGCACTTTGCCAACAGATATGCAGAAGAAGGTTGGTGAATTCGTGTTTTCCTGAACTAGGTAGGGACTTTAATGGTCTACTTTCCTGCATACCTCTCCAAGATGGGAGTGGAATTGACTTCATTTCACACTGCACTATTGTCTGCTGCCTGAACCACATTTCAGTGGGCTGGAGGAGGAACTGCTGACTCATAATTCAGCATGGCAGCCCCAAATCTCATGAGACTACTAAGTCTAGCCTCTGACTGATGCTTTCAGTGAAGTCTGTTAATGGCCCTCAACAGATCACACGGAAGTCCAGCTTCTATAAAATGAAAGGGAGGCTTCTTGCCTAGCACTTGCCAAGTCACTATTGGCAGTCTGTAGTGCTGGAAACTGCTGGTTGCGCTGCAAACAGGCTAAATGGTGGCTGGCTGAAAACGCGTCACTGTTGTGGGATCTGTGGGCCCCACTCAGTCAACAGGCACAGAGTATGGTCTGGTCATGTAACGGCGGTCAGGGACAAAGGGCTGTAACTGGCCTTGGCTTGGCATGTCGTGTAAGTGCAAAATTAATGCAACTCAAACATGAATGAAAGCTGGGAATAAAAAGTAGCATAAAACACAGCACCCAACTTGAGGGTGAAAGTTAAGGGGGGGAGAACTGCTGTATTTTTAAAATAATTCTCTTTAGGGACTTGAACTTAATTGTTTTGTTACTGCCAGTTTCGCCAGGGATCCAGATACACTCCATGGCACTGCATGGTTCTTGGAAACAACCTGTTGCAGACTTCTGCTCAGATTGAAGCTAGGGCTTCTCAGCATGGGTTGGAGTGAATGAACTAGAGGCCCCTCCTTCCTCTGGCAGCCGAATTCAAAGCTGTGCATGACAGCAAGGTATTCGGTGCTCATTGTCGTGTCTGACTGATCAATCGGTGATGATGACTACACACAGGTTCTGATGTGTTCTTCACACTAGTTCCAGCAGCACAGTAATAACATGAGTGTCATACATGGAATGTGATATTTGCATGTGAGACTCCCCAGTCAAGTTTCTCTTCTTGCAGGTCATAGATTTGCAGCAAGGAGTTGGGTCAGTGCTGCATACTAAGTGCATGTCAACCACAGATGTGATTTGCTGTGTGAGACCAAGGATCGGACAAGGACTTGTAGACATATGCTGGAAATATTGTTCTCCACCAGTGTGACCCTATTAGAAATCATGTTCCTTAGCTGCAGCACTGCATGGTGACACCTTGCCACTACGTGACCAAAGCAAGGTGTCCAGTAGGTGACACACCCAAATACCTGTCATGTGGTTTGGCAAACAGGTTCTCCATTGTTAGAATAACATTTGGCCCAGATGTCTCAGCTTTCTTATGTGCACTGGAGAGTCTGGGGAATTTTAAACTTTAAATATTTTTGTGTTTCTGCTAGAAAGGGTATGTTCCAAGGAGTATTCCTGGTATTTACAGCTGAAAGCAAAGCGGTTTGTGATGACATTTGATTTGGGAGTCCATTCGCTGTTTGGCACCAGCCCCTAAGGAAGTCCTAATGGCTCCAGAAGACATTATCCTTGTTGCAGAGTTCCTCTGCACCATATGGGCAGAGCTGTTCACCATATTCATCATTTTGGAGGTTTATGCAGTTTTTTTATATTTTGGGTCAGACCTTCAGGTCAGGACTAAAATGTTGAACTTGATTCAATACTCCACGGGAAGACAATGCGGGGAGTAAAGGGCAGGTTTGGGGGGTTCCCAGTACCCAGGATTGCCAAGACATGTGTTTTAGATTTCGATCTAAAAATCAGAGAACAAACGCTTTTCTTAGAAGGATCTCAAAGTTCTTTACATAGGTGTGAACATATAATTATTTCCATTTTGCAGGTGTGAAGAGCAGAAGATAGGAAAGCTGTGACTAAATCAGCGATCAATTCAGAATTAGTTGAGCTGAATTTTGTTTCCTGTCTTACACAGCAAGGCCCGATGGCCTCTCCAAACTAGTTTTGAAAAGTAACTTTTTAAAACTAGCTTTAGCCACTGTAGTTTCTATGCATTTCTGTTCTTGAAAGGCACCATCAATTGTTTTTGTTTAAAGACATTGAATATGAACTTGTTCCTACAGAGCTTTGTGCTGTAATTTATCAACAAGGCACTGAGGCACAGACGTCAAATGAATACCAGATTTCAAATTATGATAAGCAATTGTGTCATCTTTGTGAATAGACATTAAACTCTGCTGAGAAATCATCAATAATTCATTAAAAAAATAAATTAGTACAGGGACATTTGGATAGTTCTTTGCAAACAAGCAGTCTGTAATAATTCCTTTGAATTTAAACCCAAAGGATGCTTATTTCTCAAACAGAAACACATGATCATGGCCAAGTCTAAAAGTTTGTTCCCTAGACATCTAATTACCATTTACCTTTGGGGAGTTATGGAGGTACTTGGAATATTATCTGTCAGAGGTGCACTGTGTTTTTACATAGCTCAGTGGAGCATCATGCACAGCTTGCCTGGACTTTGGAGCAAGCTGCACGGAGTGCTCTCTGTCTTTGTGTTCTTCCCCTTTACGCATGCCTTCTGCCTGATATGGCCACGTTAGTGACGTCAGCACTTACCTGGCATCTAAACTTATTTAATTTACCTTTGAAGTTTCTATAAAGTATGTCCAAACTTACACATTACAAAAGTTAAGGGTGGGAGAAAAGGATTATGTCCATTCTGCTTTTTTTTTCTTTTGTGAAATATTTGAAGTGTATTTTGTTTTTAATATTCCAGTCATTTACACCTTCACCACTTCCTTTACCTACACCAAAACATAAGATTCTTATTTCCAATCTTAAAATACAAATCTCAGAATAATTTGGGTTTCTTTACTATGGGGAGAGGGAGGAAGCTGCTGGTGTAAAAATTTCAGCTTGAGCTTCTCTGTAGTAGGTGGCTTTTCATTTGACAGTTAGCATCCTGGTTTAGTCCATTTCTCTCCAAAATTGTAGATTGTTACATTCCAGTAAGCACATAGCATCTGTTCTCTGTATAACATGATGTTGCAAGATGCTGATTGTTTATCTAAGTGGGCTCTTTTCAACTGAATCAGAGATGTGTATGCAGCCTAACAGCAATATTTCCCTCCTGTCTGTAATTGGCCATTATAGGAAATAGTGATTAATGTAAGGATTTAGAGGCTCTCCTTCAAGATCTAGGGCTAGCCTGTCTTAACTTATCTTAGCATAATCTTAAAAATAAAAATTCTCTGCTCTACTTTAGAGAGCGGGAAATAATTTCTGTTTACACAGTTTTTTCAATTACTTCGATGCTATGATATAAAGGTCACAGATTGCCTCTAGTCATCACATGGCTTTTTCACTAATGGTGCACTCACGTCATTTTGTTCTGTGGGATCTTTTGATTTTTGATGCAGTTTCAATTGCCCAGATGTTCATTTCATAAAGTTAACTTTATACAAAGGGCATCCTTTGTTCCAACAAACACATTGCGGTCATTGTACTCAGCTGGGAACCTAGTGCACAGCAGTTCACCTGTTTCCTATGTAATCCACCATCAATCTACTGACCTTTGTGCTGATTTAATGTAAAATCATTCACTGGGGAGAGGAGGGATAAGGAGGAGAAATTATGCAAAAATATTTCCTGGTCCCTAGCCTTGGATTGATTAAGGTCATGCTGCAGAATAAAAAGGCAATAAGGAATGGGAAAGCTCTTTCATCTTGACCCTTTTCGTGTGTAGTGGAATGGAAAATCACATTAGTACCTTGAAAGTTTTACTCTGGTGTCTCAGAATGTATTAACGGAGACCTAAGCATCTTGGAGAAAGGACCCTATTGCCAGTCCACTCCCTTCCCTATTGCCACCTAAAAGGGCTTCACGTCAAGGCAGAGAAGGTACTTGCCAGTCCCCGTTAGGGTAACTGTCATGTAGTAAGAGGCACTGCTTCATAATGCACCCAGGGGCCTGAGGATTGCCTGATTCTACAGATTTCAGGAGGGACAGATCTCAAGGTTATTCTAACTGCCAGTGTCCCATATAGGACAGCCCATTTGCTGTTTGTTAAGCCACGTGGACATCACATAGACTAACTGTTTAGCTTGACTTAACCTTTAGAGCAGTCATGAGAGCTTAGTTCATGAGCTGAATAAATTCCATGGAAGGCTTTGAAAGAAGATTGTACGTATAAATGCACTGGCTGTTGCTAAACGACCTGTGGAAGATGAGCAGTGGAAAATTGGACAGAGTTTGAGCAGTATATCATGTATGAAGGGTGTAACTTGGCAATATATATCAGTGAAGGTTTTTAAATCTCTATCTTGGCCAAAAGAGACCTTCCAAGTGACAGGAATCTAGCCATCTTGAGCCCAAACGTTCCTAGAAAGATGACCCTACAAAATTGTGCAGGCTACTGGCAGGGATACCATTACTGGCGACATGCACAGTGTTTTAATGGCCAAGGCTGAGGCATAAGAGGAGCTATGCTCCACAGCCCACAGCAGGCAAGAGGAGGAGGCCTGGAGAGGAGCTGGCATCAGGCAGTGATTTTTAACATTTCTTTCATTCAGCCAGCTGTAAGACTGCTGGGCAAGATCTGCACAAGGTTGTTTCTTGGTTTAACGTGCTGATGTGATTTGCTGTGGCCCCCTTGTAGCTCTCTGGTGCCTGGGCCAGGATATCCAGGACATCCACCGTATTATTCCTATGCAAACTATGGGAAGGGGAACTGCAGTTGCCAGTGGCTGCTCTGTCTGCTCAGCTTGGCAAGGACGAAAGCAAGGAGATGAGAAGGAGAAAACCAGGGGTCCTGCCCAGTTCTCAATACTAACAGTGGATGGTTAAATAGGAAGGTACAGGGTTTTGTTTTCAGAAAACAATGTTGCCCATGACTGGTCCTGGTGAAGTCAGTAAGCAGAGACAGACACTACTCCATACTGCAGCAACTGCAGCACCATAATTCTCTGTTTCTCTCTCTCTTCAGTCTATACATCCCTTGGCAGAGCTGTAAATTCCCTGTACAGTGCACAGCATGGCTTTCACTGAAAATAGCTGGGAAAACAACATTTCTGGAGCCTTATTCCATTAAAAATATTTTTTTTGCTTTTCTATGCATCTCCCTGTTTTTCCCTGGTCAGCAAGGAGCCACCAAGCAGCCGCCCGCATTCAGTATCAGGCACGTGGAATGCCCATAAACATCACTTCCAGACTGTAATAGTTTGGTGGAAATGAGACCAAGTGACCAAACCACGCTACCCTTCCCACCAGCACCCTCCAGCAGTGTGACCTGGGAGGTCTCTCCAGTGCAGGATTTATATCTTGATCTGTCACAGTGACCGACAGCACCAACAAGGAGCTCTCTAGGGCAGAGGACAGGGAGGGCGGGTGTGGAGAACCGTGTCTCCTGGGACAAGCTCCGGTCTGCTCCAGGGAATGTGCTAATTTTCACTCCTTTATAGTCCTTTATCTCAGCCCTGCGACCTTGAGCTCAGAGGCATTATCAGCCTTAGCTAGAAAGGCAGTGTGAAGTTAACCATTTAAAAGCTGAATGTTTCTGATACTAAGTTTTGAAGGTAAAAACGCAATTAAGGCAACTTATTCATAGTGCAGCAAGTCAGTGGACTTTTCAGGTTAGGTGAGGACTGATTTATGATATTAAAAATATTTTGTACTGAATAGATGATTTTGTGACCTACAGCAGTTTTCAAAGTTTGTATGCCCCTACAAAGTTCTAGGGCATCTAGAGACCTCCTGTTAAGAATGTGTCTTGTGTGCATTGCTATATGGTGTATATGAACTTGGTTTTCTTAGTCACCTTTTCATCCTTACCTGGACGCAATTATTGCTATCCAGAGCACAGGCAGAAAGTTATTGGTCTCATGCTTTCAGTGGGGTCCCTGCTATCATGGTAATGCTTAAATTTTCAACTTTTCAAAGTATTATACAAACTCTTACCAAAAAAAAAAAAAAAAAAAAAGTAATTTCCCGGAGCAATCTAGATTAATGTATTGCCAGTTCTGCTACTGACTTCTCTGGGTGACTTTGGGCCTGTCATTTAACCTGTGTGTCACTTCACGTGTTTGCCGAATGAGCTAAGAATACTTCAGTGGACCATCATGGCTATTAATGAGTTATGAATGTGCTTATGTACATGTGTGTCTTGTTTGGCAAGATCAGCTTCTCTGTCTTTGGTGCCTGACAAATACTATGCAAGAAAAATAATTCCTTTTCCTTACTGGGAGTGAGTGGTCTCTCCATGAGCAGCAGTAAGTGGGTAGAAGCAGATTTTTTTGCAGAATATTCCTGCTTAATCAGTTCAGTGTTCATGGAGTTAATTCGCTCATGCCTTCAGATTGTTTTGTTTCCAGGGATTCTAAACCGTTGCCTCCAGCTGTTCATTTCCATTGAACGAGGGTGATCTTTATCTGTCTAAACTAGTTAAAACCTGCTCCACTACCCGGCAGTCTTTTTGGAGACAGCCCAATAAAGCTGAGTGCAGTGGCTGTGACACCAAAGCCTCCTGGACATCATAAATTCCAAGCCCTACTTTTTTTTCTGACCTCTTACTGTTGGAGCTCCCCTCCTATTTTAATGGGACTCTTCACTTCCTCCACAGCTCTGTTTAACCCCTGTCCAAAAAGGGGAATGATATTTGCATTGTAAGTGGCCAGTGAGGAATCCCTTTTAGACTAATTTACTACTTCAATATTATCAGATTAAGCCTTGACATAACCTCAAAGGTACCATTCGAACAACTGAAGCACTGTTAGACTTGCTCTTAGACTCTGCTCAGTGTGCATGTTGCTTGGGATGTTTTAGTTGAAGCATATTTTTTAAATGTGCTCCATTTAAAGCTTGCTGTGATGTGGTGGGACTTGTAGTACCTTCAGGGTCAACAGGGCCACGTCCTCTTTAAACATCACATGTGAAAGTTTTTGTCTTGAGCCGGTGAGATTCAGGTTTGATAAGCTGATGAGACAACCACCAGATGTACCAAAGAACCTTTCCTGTGATGAAATTCCAATGTCTTGTATACATCAGGCAAAGATGCTGTCTATACAAGAGGAAATTGCAAACAGCAACAAAAATTTCTGTGGTTGTTAATACCACTACAGGGACCATAGCTAAAATGTGTACACTAATGTAGACGTGCTTTCCCTTGTTGCTGGGGTTTCTAACAGCACATTATTTTGGCCTGTGCTGAACAGGAGTACATAACACAACGGGTAAAATGCTGATGGTCTGTTTGTACTTCAGGCTCTTCCTTCTCCTACTAGTACTGTTAACAGCAGTGGGAAAATTTGTGGCCAGAAGACCTCTCATGAAGACCCAGGCTGAGCTTTACTTTGGAATGTGCCAAGGAGACATTTTCCTGTTTTGTAGCAGATGTTATCATCCTTGCTGTCTGGGGAGTCAGCAAGGCGTGAAGAGTATTGGGAGGGAGCGCCCCTGCTCTCTGCAGCAAACAGCTGGATCAGTTCAGATCCAAACCCATGCGGCTGTGTGAGAAGGCTGTGTAGTGACTTTTCTGCTAAACCACCTCACAGCAATTATCAGACTATCAGAATACGGAAAAGGTCTGAGAAAAAGACCAGTTTAACATGACATTATTGGTCTTTAGCAGCTGCGTGTTATCCTATTGTTACTAATAACCTTTTTAACTTTGCAAGCAACGTTTTCTTGGCACCATTCCAACATAATGGGGAAGGGGGTGGGGGGGGTGTCAAATTCAGCTCTCAGTTGTGTAAATATGGAATAATTCTGTTGGCTGCCTGGTGTTATTTTGCATTTGGCTCAGGGTCCCTGCCCCTAGAAGCCTGCAATCTTAAATACTCAGGCAGAGTGTTCAGTCACAGTATGCTTTGCATACCCAGTTGGTATGCAAAGCATAAAATAAACAGGTGAAGAACTACTATCAAATCTATGCAATATAATTATGGTCCTGTTGTCCTCTGGTTGAGGTTAGTGGGTTATTCCTGTATAAATGACAGCAGGAGTTTGCTTTTTACTTTTCGTATGTAATTCACCAGTAGATTATGATTGGAAAGTCTTTCAGGAAAATGTGTTTTTAAAGGGGTTTTAAATAAAGAGAGAAAGGAATTTGATTGGGATGAATAGAGAACAAGAATCATTGAACAAAATAGATGTTGCTTAAAGTAAAGCAGTCAGAAAGTCTACCTTAATGTGTAGAAGAAAGGGAGACCTTGGCAAATCTATGTGGAGGGTGTTGGAACTGCTGTTACCCTTTCAACCCGCCAATATACAAGCTTGTAAGACTCTAAATAAGACTCAGTGGTTTAATATGGTAAATAAATTTATCTTGATTTCATTCTCTGATAAGAGAATCTCTCTTTTCTAGTATGGTCTTTATAAAGTTCTCAGCAGTGAAGTGGCTAATTGCAGTTCTCATTTTCAGGGATCTTCCAGATAATCCTGCTGTTGAATGGGACACGCAGCTCCTCGCCGCCTTTGTGCTAAAGCATATAGAAGCCAATAACATCAACCTGGTAATGTGAAACTTTCTACAGCATAGGCAATTTCCACATTACTTTTGAGCTAGTGTTCTAGGCTATTTCCTTCCCTCTGAAAGCTTTCTTTGACGTTTTTAAAGTTAGGATTTTGCTTCTAGAGTTTCTGTGAAATAGCCTAGGATAGGGAAAAAGTATACTTACATGTTTTGAAATATTTGCTTTATAAAGTCTATCCGTTTCTCTAGCTAGATCTTATGAATCCTCTTTTGGGTTGTAATGTCACCAGCCTTCACTGAAATAAAAGTTTCAAATTGGTTAAAAACTGCGAACTCTGTTGGAACTAGTAAGTTTCACTGTAGTGGATCTTGGGGTTCGTTAATTGTAGAAGACCCTCTGAATAAGCCCAGCTGAATTTCAGGTCTAAAATGATACCTGAAAGCAATTTTGCATTTTGTAGTTTAAGACTTTTTGTGAGTATTTGTACAGCTCTTATATCTTGACAAGTAAGACATGGTCATTCTGATCCTCTTTCAAACACTTTAAACAACTGGTGGAAGTTCAGAGCAAATAGAATTGCTTCACTGAAAAATACAGAAAAAGATGATGGTGTAGTTTGGATGTATCTTTCCTTTCTAGACATCTTTCTTTGCTTCCCAGTGAGAAATGAACAGTGGAGGAATTTTGCTTTACTAACTCTTCAAATGTTTTCTACATTTTAAAGCAACCATTTTGACCCTGTTGCTAGGTTTCATTGATGAAGAGAGCCCGTCTGGGATTTAGGCTTACGTTTAGGCTTAGATTTGAAGTACATAGGCAGGCGCGTGTTAGAGAGCTAGATTAGCAGGGTTATAGGTCAGGATTGAAGACTATTAAACCGTGGAGATTTCCTACCACTGGTATAGTGGTGGGTTTTTTTCCACAGAACAGGAATAAGGGCCTAAGCATGGAAAAGGATGTGTTCTGTTCTTTTCTGCTGAACCTTACTGTGATCAGGCATGTCACTGTCACACTGATTGGCAGTGAAATCACAAAACTCTTAAAGCCTTTCAGCAATTCACAAAAAAAGAAACCGTATCTCCTGTAGCATGAAAGCCCCATGAGCACAAAAAACAGTATCGTGCATCCAACTCTGTATTGATTCTGAGGCTAATTTTCCGTGAAATTCATTGCTGTGCACAGAGACAAATGCAGTTTTCTTGGACTCCTTTTGTCCCTTTTGGCCC
The DNA here is from genome assembly GCF_030936135.1 of Gavia stellata. Taxonomy (NCBI): domain Eukaryota; kingdom Metazoa; phylum Chordata; class Aves; order Gaviiformes; family Gaviidae; genus Gavia; species Gavia stellata. Next base: position 8,580,492 of record NC_082618.1, read on the forward strand.
CTTGAATAGATAGGTTTTAATCTAATCTGAAAGCTCCTAACACAATAGGATTTGTATTGCGTGTTTGTGACTCTCACAGGCACTAGGACAAGTGCACCAGAATCCCTGTAGAAATTCTGAAAACACTGTAAGTCCTCTAGATGGTTAGAAAGATCTTTGCCTTGGAGGAAATTAAACTTAAGCTGTTTGTGCTGGGGGAGGCAGGAGTCTGCCACTAACATAGTGTGAGCTGAAAAATCAAGTGTGGGGTTTTCAAAGCAAGGAACATGCACAATCACTAGTGCTTTCCCTGCTGCTCTGTGGGTGTCGGGTGTAGCTGTCGTAATGAGGAACACTGCGGCAGGGCCCACTGCGTTCCCCTCAGCACTTCCCTGAGCAGCAGTGAGGACAAACTACTGTAGCAGAACATGTCAGCAGTACCAAAGGCCACTAAAGCAGCTTCTCAGGGATGCTAGTAATGAACTGTTCTGTAAACTTACGTTATTTTAAGTTTCTCAAGTAACCACACAGATCTCAGATGTTTACTATAATACCTTCCATTTAGGAGCAGACCTAGTTTGCCAACAGTGGCAAGGCAAGTGCCTAATTACCTTTGTCCAACATTCTGCATTTTAAAACTTCAAAGCTTGCTATCTGTTAGCCACTCTTAAAGCATCTCTGCTGTCCTGAGGCAATGGCCTTGCCTTGAAAGGTAAACTGAGTCTATTTTTCAGTAATGTTGAAATTGATAGAATTGGCTTAACATGTTAAAAGAGCCTTGTCAAAACGTAAGCTAACAGGGTTTCAAACACAAGCTAACTCAATGGAGTTAACATGATTGGAAGACGTATATTGTTTTAGCTATCCCAGTGGGAAAACTTTCCCCAGTTCTCCCCATAGTCGTAGCATAGACAATGGTATCTTTTATTTACAGAACATATGTGTCATCTGGCAGTGGAGAAGTAGGCAATGCAATTCCAACATGTCTGAAAGGAAAGATTGCAAGGCAAGGAGTCACACCATGTTATGCGTAGTTTTGTTCCATTGCATAGTTACTCATTTCCTCAATTGCTCTGGAAGTCCATGAGTAACTCAATCTATTTGAGAGCTACAGGGACATATTTCATCCAAGCTCTACATTAAATAGTGCAGACACAGAAATTAACATTTGGTGTACTCAAAGCCAAAACTAATTTATAGACTTTGGAAATTATTTCCTGCCTGCTGGATTTATAAGCACAAGCCAGTGTTGCTGGGAGAGGCAGCCAAAGCTAGTCTGTCTCCATCCAGATTAGAAAGTATTTGGTGTCTAAAAAATAAGTTCCATAGTATTGTGTGAGTCCCAGGCAGGCTCTAGATTATGAAATCCTACTCTTCAGGTTCTCAGGTCTGGTGATAGCAGAGCTTGGATTAGGAGGTGACATTCAGACTGTGTTTGGGGCAGACGCAGTGCCAAGACCGGAATTCAGCAATATCGTGTTCTTACAAGCTGCTTTCCACTGTGGATTGATGGAAACATCATCCATACAACTGTTTGTGGAAGAGTCCCATTGTCTTGGGTCAGCTCCAAATCAGCCTAGAAAGCCAGATCCTTCTACTGGAAGGATCTACTGGATCCTTCTACTTCTAGCTCAGGTTGGAGCTTATATTTGAGAGGGGGAGTTCAGCTCTTATGTTTTGGATCTTGTCCTCCACACTCTTCTAAAATTCGGGAGCATTTGAATATGTGATGTTTGTAGAGGATTTTAAATGCTTTTGCAGAACGCCAGATAGCGAGTGCAGCATGTGGAATTTGCTAGAGCAGGCAACAGAGCTGGGACAGACTTTGGCATCCCTTTTCCTCCCTTCCTCACCTATGTTCCACTCTCCTCGGGTGTGATTTGGGGTACCTGAGTGGGAGGCCTCCAGTACCTTTCATTCTAAGAGCTGGTGCATGACTTACACACTTGCAGCACAAACCCAGTGGACACTGGGATGTTGATCATGATCAGATTTTTCCTTTTTCATCCAGTTGTTCATTCTTTTTAATCTTTAGCTTCTCTGATTTAGTAACAACAAGAGACATCTCCAAACACACAAGAGACTTAAAGGGAGTTTGAATGTCACGGGCCTCTGCATGTGTAAGTCAGGCCTATGAAATGATGCTCAGAGGACAGCCATTAGAAATGGAGTTGCTTGCTATGGCATTTTATGGCATGGCCCTTCTTAAAAAGGAAAGAGACCTTTCCCTCCTCACCATTTCTACTTGAGCAGGTGTGTGCTCTGAAGCACTGGATGACGCCAGAAAGAGTGAGGGAGACCCACAGCTTTGAATGCTTTTTTCCTCCAATGCACATGGTGTGTAGAGGGAGCGTGGACTCCAGACCTCTTAGGAGTTCTCTTCTGCTAGTAATTGAGTAATTTCCTCTGTGCTCTCCCCCCCTCCGGAAGGGATTTCTGGACCTGTTTGTCTTGGCTGTTGCTCTGGCTTCCACTAGTGAAAGCTCCATTTCCTGAATACCAAGGTCACCCAGAAGAAAACCCAGCAACACCAACGGCAGCGGCTCCCATTTCAGAACAGGTGTGGGGAAGGAACTCCCTCTTGCCCTAAAGATTTCATTGAGCAATAATTTCCACATCAAGTGTATTTCCTCTCCCAGCCTTTTGCTCCCAGAACTGGCTAAGCCTGTTCTTAACCCAGACAGTTTCAAGATGTTCAGGTTTTCTCATCCTGCCCTCATTGTTTGCTTGATTTCATCATCAGCCTGGGTCAGGTTATGTGCTAAAAGCAAGCACACCAGCTAGCTGCACTGTGTGGAAGAAGTAAATGCTCCCGTGTGAAAATATCTTCAGCATGTGAGAAAGAAATTCAGATTTGTTATCAATTAAATGAATCTCTGAAGCCAGATGAATATATTTACATGTGCTTGCTGCCTGCTTTTAAGTCATGAGCACCACAGTGATGCTGTGGAATCAGTGCCCTGTTCAGACAACAGACGTAGAAGCTACATACTGGATAGGTGGGACATCACTACTGTGTCAGAGCCAGCCTGTGTGCTGGGAGGGATCTCTAAAGGTGAAGGGCCAATATTTCAAAGGTGGCCTCTTTGCAGGTAAAGTGAATGCCACCGTGGCCAGGTCAGTGTGCAGATACTTTGGGAATTGTACTTACAAATTTGTGTATTTGAAGAGACAGGCAATTCAGGTGCAAATGTCCTAACAGTAAATTAGACAACATCAACTGAAAATTAACTCCATGCAATCTCTTTAGCTAGTTCAGATGTTACATAAGCCCAGCAGCACTAAGAACAGCAGCTCCTATTTCAAAACAGATGTGGAGAAGAAAAACCTCCAGAGGTGTTTCTGAACAGATAATTTCCACGTCAAGAATATTTCCTAACCCAGTCTTGTGCTCCCACAGTTGGCCTGAGCCAGTTTTGTCAAAATAACGATTAGCTTATTTAGTCTGCTCACTATAGTTTCTTATCTCAGTCTTCTGGTTTGTTCTCTTGTATCGTCCATAGAAGGGAAAATGTGTGTTTTGGCTTGCCTGGGGTTTTTAGCTTGGTTTCGTAAGGAAGTAAGAATAATGCAATTGTATTTATATGTGTGTGCACATGCATGTTTCAAAAGACTCTCTAGAGCCCATTGGCTAATTTCAACCACATTTGACAGCAGGTTAGTAGTCTTAAAAACGTTATATTTGTACAGGTTACATGAAAATAAATGATGAGGCAGAAGAGACAAACCCTCTCTCTGTGCCCATTTAGTAAAAAGGTTTAGTGCAAGTCCAGCCCTTAGCAGACTTCACACTATTATTCACCTGCATAGGAATTTATTCTGCCTGCAGTGAGTGGGTAAATTGTCATCTTAGGAAAGTGCCACTCTAGGTAGGAGTGACTTCAGAACATGTTTTTTCTTATCTGTAAAATACAGGGTGCTATGCTGGTTCCCAGAGCTGTACGGAATTTAATAATGTCTTTCCCAGATGAGCTACTCAAAAAGCTGATATCCTTAGGGAGGGCTTAGCACCATGCCAGACCATGCAGTCCCTGCAGAGAGCCTCTCAGGTAATGCTGACGTACAGCAAAAGCAGCCAAAGCCGAAGACATAGTTTTTATCCTTATAAAGTAGGGGTTGACCAGAAAATGCTTCTTTGTACCTGAACAAAACCAAATTGGGTCCCACCGCTTCCTGCCAGCAATGAATAACCCCACTGCTTGGGGGCAGCATTATTACAGCCACTGGGCAAACTGGAAAGTCTAAGTGTGGACTTGTTCTGGATGGATGGGTTTATAAGCAGGCTGGTCTGGAGTTTGTGGTGTTTGAAGTATTTCTTATCATTGTCTTTGTGTTTCCTCTCCCTCTTTACACAATATCCCCTGTGTTTGAGAGGGCCTCTCCTGTTGGAGGGTGGAGTAGCAAGTTGCAGGGTGGGCAGGGTAGCTTTTGATCTTCCCTCGATCTTTAACCCAGTACTTCAGGCCCGGTGTATAAAATAGATTTTGAGAAGGGAGCTGTGGTGAGTAAGCAAGGCAGTAGCATTTCCTTCCCCGAAGAGAGAACAAGCTGGCAAGGAAGCAGACATTGATTGAAATGTAGGGAGGTTATGATTTCTTCCTGGTCATAGAGAAGGGAACTGTGGAGAGCTCTGCTGCCTGGCCTCTCCCAGAGCAAAAACCTAACTTCAGACTGTCCAAGCACTGTCACTTTCACCATCTGGAAAGCCTACCAGCACACATACCCCATCTGCTCTATACTTTGCGCTGCCAGTTTGTCTTCTAGGTTGGAAGCAGGAGCCTCTGAGTACCCACTTCACTGTACTGTGCAGAGTGAGCCCTTAGGGTGGATGCTTCACCCCTGACGCATTATTGGTAGGTCTGAGGGCAGGAAGCCAAGGGTAGTCTATACTTTGGACCATGACTTGTTAGTGCTGTGTTCATACATTACTTCTGCATTATGAATTTCCCATTTCTCCCTGCAGAGAAGCAATAAACAATATGATCTTCTCATTCAGCGAAAAGCCTGACTTGGTTGTACAAAAAGTGCAGTCAGCTGATTCTTTAAAAAGGCTTGTTCTCCTATCAGATTATTTTATCACTATGTTATCCTGTGATGAAGCCTCATTACAATCAGGACAGTAATACATGATTGTGTTGCTCTTGTTAAAGCAGTATGTCCTGATTCACAGTACAACAAACTATAGTTTCACCTTGTAATCCACAGACATTCTAGTATGTTCTCAAATCCAGGAGAGAGTGATTCATAGAGCTGGACCTCTTGGGTCAGGAACAAGTTTGCAACAGATCACTCTGAAAGTAACCTTTTGGCCCCATAATAAGTAACAAGTGCATCCTGCCAGTGGGAACATGGTATTTGTCATCTTTCTGTTGTTCAAGCTGTTAGACTGTGTAGTCATCTAGTTCCAGAGTGTCTTGTTTGTTTAGTTGTATTGCTGTAGCATGAGGCCACCCCAAGGCATCATTGTGCAACACAAAACCAACTCTTTAGATACAATGGGCTGGGACAGTGCTGTGTTAGATGTCAAAGTTGGTAACTGCACAGTCTCCTTCAAAATTATTATTGTTCTGTGGTTTTATTGCAGGTGGTAACCTTTGATGCGGGAGGAGTGAGTGGCCATGCTAACCACATTTCTCTTTACACTGCTTTAAGGTACAGTGTTCTGCACGCTTCATTGAATGCCTCACTGTAGTGTTACAGAGTGAACATGGTGTTTGTGTGCAAGCAGAAAACTAATAGCTAGAGCCAAAAGCAGTATTAACTTCACTGATATAACTCAGTGTCAGGCTGTGGGACACGATACTGTTTGCAGAAACTCTCACAGTTCTGTAAGTGACCTACAGCATCCTTTATTATTCCATCTGCTGGTGCTTTGCCAGTTTTCCTTTCACTGGGCCCTCTTTGCTCTTCCTGTCCTTGATCCCACTAAAATATGCCACAGATCACTTTGCACTTCTGGTTTGAGTAGAGTGTGTGAATAGCTGATGCCTGAGCTGGTAGTAGTTGGATTTTGGAAAGTTCTGCACCATTGTTCCAGAGGATATGGCCATCCTGTCCAGGTATCTGAATTTACCTCTCTGACCCAAGGATGCTGCTCTTTCACTGGAGCTGCCCCTATTTACCACTCTTCCTCAGTAAGTCAATTTGTTCCTTCACCACTTTATTCTTTAAATTCTGAGAAGCTCTGTCTCTGTGCTGTGGTGTGGGAAGGTTGCTAGACAAAAATCCCTTATATTAAAATCACCCAAATTTTGCTGGCAAGACAGCAAAATTTTATTTTAACCCTTTGCTCATTCAGACTTCATTGTATCCTAGAGAGATCTCCTCCAGAGTTGCCCCTGCCTTTCCCAGGCATGAGAAGAACTCTTTGCAAGTATATCTTGTATTTATAGCATCCATTTGTTTTCTGAATCATCTGTGCGATTCAAATAAATCTCTGGCTCTCCCTGCTAACAACATCACAGTGATTTGCCTTTCTCACTTGCCTAGAGAAAGCTGCAGTGCCACAGAACCTGTACTGTTACCTACTGAGCTCCTCTGGGAAGATGCTGAAAGTCTTTGATGGTATCTGATAGCTGGAATTCAGTGTTAGAGGGGATCATGGCTTTTCCCAGCAACTTCAGAAATAGCCTAACAGAAGGAAAGGGGGTGGAGTTAAAGCAAACAGTGTGTTTGTTTGGGCTAAGCAGGGAGATGCTTTCCGGCACAGTGTTATTTGAGGAGTGAGTGAGGAACAGAGGTTGATGACCAATGCTCACACCATTGGCACAGAGGGACTAGAGAGCTTCCAGCTGCCTGGACTTCCGTTTGCTCAGTCAATTGCTGTACAGCCTGCAAATTGGAATGGAGGGCAGATTGTTAGGTGTCCCCCTACATCCTGAAGAGATAGAGGGAAAACAAGCTAGCATCTGAATTGTGTATGAGAAAGTTAAGGAAAACTCTCGATTTTGATCCCAGCCCTACTGTTGTCTCACTTTGTGGCTGTGCAGAGATCACTTTCCCACCTTCGTGCTTTAGGTTTCCTGTGTGTCCAGTGGGGATGTTAACCCTCTTCTTGTCTCAGAGTATGTTACTAGGAAGTATTCATTATCTGCAAGCCCCTTGAACTCAGACCACTGCATTAGTCCTTAGCCTACAGCAGAACATTGTCCTGGGCTGATGAGATACATGCTGATAGGGACACCAAATTATAAGCGGCTCTCATTAACGAAGGGCTGGTTTGTGTCTTGTCTCTCTTCCAGTCCTGAATCAGCAGAAATAAGCATGGTGGCCCAGTCATCTACAAGTGGCACGAGTGATGCTGTGGCCACTGAAAGGTTAAGTTTATTTTTAGTGGCTTGCTTGCCCTCATTATTTTTCTGTTTGTGTTGTGGAGGAAGTAGAGCGTGACTGTATCACTCCTGATTTTCAGTGCCCTGATGAGTTTTCACATATTGGCTAGTACAGGCAGCACTGGGAGCATATGCTGAGGCTTCTCACGTACCTCCCTGCCAGCAGGGCTTTGCAAAGCAGCAGTTGCTGCCCCTGGGGCCCCAGCACTACATGGCAAGAAAAAGGCAAATGAACTCTCCCCTCCAGGTATCATGTGCAATGTATTTATTAACCATCTTTAAACAAGGTCTGCAGGGTTCTGCCTCCACTGTGGTTGTAAGTGGAAAGGATGAATCAGAGGGCTGGTGCAGTGATCCTCAGCTCTTTTGGATGCTGCTAGTCTATGGGAGAAAGACTTGTGCCCACTACCTAAGAGATTACTTTCTGCAAGAGCAGGGGTAGAACAGGCTGCGTGACCCATCCCACAACTCCTTGCTTCAGGAGGTGCAAATTATTGAGCGCTTCAAGGAACAAAACAGTTCAGGAAATGGTCATAGCTGAGCAGATGCTCAGTATTATCTGCTAAGGGCATAAATATTCTTTCTAGTGTCTGGAACAGAAGTTATGTTCAAAGGAGCAGGAACTATTCAGAAGAAATGTGCCCTTCCCATTGCAGCAACCTTTCTCCTGACAGCTTGCAGGGAGCCCGGCTGCTGCTATGTGTCTAGGCTTCAGATCTGGGAGGAACCGTGAGATGCCAAGGTTTGAGGGTGGATTTGTTCTTCTGCAAGGGAAAAATAAGAAAAAACAGGATGGGAGAGGGACACAAATTGCTATTTGATTTCAGTCTCCCCAGGAGTATTTCAGTTCTGGCTTCCAGACGGAAAAAAAACCCAGCCCAAAACCAAGCAAATCCCACTATAGTAAAGAAGGGAGAATTGGAAGCAATCCTCTGTAGCTCTGCTTCTTTCTCCATCACCTTGATTTGGCAACATCATTCTTTCTTATCCCCCAAAATAGGAGCTTTCCCTGTGGCCAAGAGAGGCTGGATCCTGTACCTGTGTCCACAAGGAAGAGCAGGTCTTGAGTGACATCAAGGTCACTTCACTCCCCTCTCAGCATTTGGCCAGTCACTAGGCACTACAGTAATAAGCATGATAAATACTACGTGACAGGAATATTTGAGAACCTTTCTTTCCTGCACTTTGAAATGACAGTGTTTGCACTGAGATCACATGTAATATTGAGGTGGTTTAGTTTTGCATGAGTCATTGTGCCTTTTGATTTTAAACAAGCCCTCTTGCGCAGTAGCCTAGCAAATGGGGGGCCGTTGGTTTTGTTGTTTCCTTGCTTGCTTAGGGTGGAGAGGAATGGTCTTTGTGAGGGGGAGGAAGGACTGTACCACTTATTTTCTTCAGTGAGCTATCAAATGCATTTCATCCCAGCTAGAACAGAAAAGAATAGTCCTTGTCTGCTTAGGGCAGAGCAAACTGAGTGGAAAATAGGAGCTGCTATATTTAACCACTGTGCATTATGTTGTTATAGCAACTGCATCCATAAAACTTATATCAATGATGCCATATAAAACCTACATCAAAGGATCATTAGCTGAGCCTATTCTCGTCAATTCCATTTCGAAAAACACCTCTCAGTCCTGCAGGATGTTTCTTAACATTCACCAACTCAGTGGTAGGTTGTAAATGAGACTGTGCAGAGGTGATATTTGGGAGCTTAGTGCTTTGTCACTCTTGAGTTGATTGTGATGCAGCTTGAGTGCCACCGATGCCTTCTTGCACTTACATGTCACAGCCTGACTATTGAATGCCCCATTTATGAATGCCATGGGACATAGCATTGTGCAGAAGGTTTGCACTGAGGTTCCCAGAAAGAGGAGGATTGATTAAATGCCAGTTTCAAATAAGTATATTGAAACAATTAACAGTGAGTTGTCCAGCCAAATCCCACAGACTCAGTGGGTACAGTTCTCAAAAGCCACCAACTGCATTACATCCCTACAAAGCACAGTTCTGCTTGTATTGAATTTCCAAGGTCTTTAAGGATGTATTGAGCAGGAAGGAAGCTGTTTCTTGGGTGATTAGCTTGATGATAGTGAATGGTATCCCATCTACCATTTTTATTTGATGCCTTCTTACAGCGTGGGGCTAGAATGGGACTCTGATCTCTCACTCCTTTTAAGCAGCTGTAGCCTGTGCATTTCGAAAGAGTGGCATCTCATTTATGTTTTTAAAGCAGGCTGCTGTTTTGTATTTCCCTTGCCTTTTCCCAGAAAATAATTTTTTCAAAACTAGTTATTATTTGCTCCATCTTGGAAAAGGATTTCCTGTGCATTGATGTGTTTGTTTGGGATTGTTTAGCCCCTGCTGGAGTTCTAGGTTCCCTGCAAAATAAAGAAGAGTGTTGAAGAAGTAACAGGTTCCAGTATCTTATGTTTCAGCCTGTCCTTTCACAGTCCAGCTCACTTCTGGTGTTGTGTTTTACTGATCTTAAATGTCCCAGGAGGAACTTAAGAGTGGTGGCTGTGATTGCACCCAGACTGCCCCCATAAGGTCAAGACAGAATTGTCCTCCTCTGTTTACCCTTTGAGACTCTGTCCTTTCCCCTCAGAGGGCTCTGCCCCATGCCTGGCATATATCCCATAGCTGGGTATGTTGTCCTTGATTTTACCTCATTCCTTCACCCCTGCTCCATCCTTCCTTAAATTGACTAAGTTTATTCATCCCAGTGCCCTTCCATGATACCGTTGAGAGCCGTTAGGATAAAGTGGAGCACAGGGCACCAGCATTGCAGGGATCCCCCCCTCCAAGAAGTCTTTTTTCCAAAGAAACAGCCTCAAGGAATGTCCTTCCCAGCATCACTAGGCTGCTAGCAGTATAAGTGGAGCAGTGACACTGCACATTCTTCTCTGAGACAGTGCAGGGACCAAAGCACAGAGCCACAGAGCAGCTCTCTCAACTGGAAGATCTCTGAATCGACACCTTTTTTTCTGACTGGCAGAACCATCTTTTGCCACTGCAATACATGTGAGTACAGAGTGCCTGAATAGTGTTTTACAAACTGCATGTTGCTACATGGTGTAGTTCAGGGTGCATGGAAATGGAGCCAGAAAGTCCGGTTAGGGAGGGAGGAGGCGTTCCAGATAGCAAACATTCAACATCTGGCATGTATATCCCTCTAATGTCTCTATGATTCCTAGGAGACTGGCTGTTCTTCCTCTTTCACATCTGTTTCACCAGATTAATTGGGCAGACTAGAGGTTAGGATCCTAAATGGAGCCCCAATGCATCTTTAAAACATCCATTCTTTGCCATGCTCTTCAAAATTGTGTTTCCCCCATGCTCTACAGCAGCCAGCACAGTCAGTTCAGTGAAGGGTTTTGCCTTTGGCACGGGAGACTATTTGGAGAGTGAAGTCATTGATTTCAGTGAACAATTTCTCATCAAACAGAACATCACCAAAACTGTAATCCACCCACCAGGGCGTCAGTCCTGCTACACTAGAGGAGTTCTGTGTTCCCCAAGACCAAGGTTTCAGGTCCATCTTGACTTGTTCCTTTTTGCCATCATGGGGAGGTATCAGTGGTCAGTGCCTCTTAGGAGCTAGCCCACTCACTTTGCTGGCATCTTTCCTTGAGGATGACTGAATAAAGACAGGGAATTTGGGAGCTAGCTCAATCCTGCAGTTTGTAGAATGAGGACTGTTAGACCATTTCAGTTTTTCTGCTGAGCAGATGCAGCTGATAGCTACAGACACTAATAGCTTTCAAAGCAGCTGGTCCTTGAGGGAGGAGCCGGTGCTGAGTCCTTGCAGTGCAGAAATGGTGGGTGCCTTCAGATGTCTCACAGCCTTTTGAAGTTCTTCATTGCAGAAGGTCTCACTTTCCTTCAAATGTGGATCTGAACCTACCACAGGCATAATAAAGAGGGTGTAGTGAGAGGTGCCCTGTAATCAGCTGGCCTCTGGCACTTGGTGGGTGGGTGGGAACAAGCCATCTTAGATCACTTTATGTTAAAAAGAAAAAGAATTTATAAAAAGTTCCTCTGGAAGAAAACACATGGAAAGAGCTCCTGAAAAAGAGCCTGTTTGTGTTTGACTTTGAGATTTTATGCCAAACTCTCTCATTTCACCCAAACCACAGCAAGTCCAATCTATAAAACAACATTCCCAAAACGGCAACAACAGAGAGCTGCAACCTCTCCCCTACTTGGAAGTGTCCCATGGAGACAGATCCAGCAGGGTGGAGATGGGAGCAAGATAGATTTGGGAGAGGATTGGCTAGTTTTATGAACGTGTGCCGAAGGTAGAGTTTTGTGTTTCTTTCTCTCTCTCTCTCTCTGCAACCGCAGTTCATTGCCATCTCTTGCCTGAGAAATACAAATGAGCAAGGCTGCAATTCCTCTGCAGCATTCCAGCTGGGTGGAGCCCATTCCCATAGCTCTGCACTGAGCCTTGCTGAGTACTGAAGCATTTGGCTCAGGGCAAAAAGGATGAGGAGAGAATCAGTTTCTTCATGCCTGTTCTTCCAGATCAGTGTCAGGTCTGCCTTGAGGACCTTTCAGTAACCAGAATACAATTTGTGTCTCCCTGAACCTTTATACAAGCACAAACTTCTTAATTTGCTGCTGGATCAAACTTTCCTTCCCTGCTGAAGATGCTCTCTGCTCCTGCTGAAACGTTTCCTTGCTTCTGTTTCTAGTGGCCAGGAATGGTTATTATTAGTTCACTCTTGGAGCAGCTCTTCACATCCTTTAATTTGCTGTCAGTCAGTGCTTTGAAGGTCCCTCTATGACAGAGCAGCACACCAGAACAGACACTAGGACTTTGGATAGTTAGCCAGATTTCACAACCACTCACTGCTTTATCTCTCCAAGCTTGTTTTAAAAAGTTCCCACCCTGCTAGCTTTACCAAGTGCTGAATCACTTTTTTGGGTGGCCAGATTCTAGTTGTGGGGGAAGAAAACTCTGGCAGAAGAGCAGAGCAGATGTTAATGGAGACACTTAAACGTTCCTCCCCTGCCACTGCCCCCGAAAAATTGCTGGTAATGTTTACAAGGCAACATTTACCAATCTTTGTCAGAACAGTAAGGCTTGAATAGTGGGGTAGAAGGTGGCCAAGTCAGTATTACAAGGCCATTGTTTAGTAGAAAATGGTATTGCTTGCAGATCTTTGGCTCTGGAGAAGAGGAGACTATTGGCAGGAGAATCTATTTAAGGCATATGTCTTCTGATTGCTGATTTGAGTTCTGCCATGACCTGCATTTCTGGCTTGACTTTTGCTTTGAATTGCTTTGGGTATTCATTACTCCGTGCTTCCTATTTTGTCTACGCTTGTGTAGCTAATCCTTTTCCTTGAACTTAACCAATAGCCAGAGATAATCCTAGTTTGAAAGTGACTGGAGAAACATAACAGTTTACATATAATGTATGTTTTATCCTGGTTGATTTACACATGAACTGTCACATTGTCCTTCATTAAATACACCACTATAAGATGATAACAATCTCTTTAAATATTACACAGGGTTAAATAACTTTTTTTATTTCCTTTCTCCTTTTGGCAAATGTTCCATTGTTTGGATTTTTTTTTCCTTATGGAAGAGCAAGCCTGGGTGTGGGACAGCTCCGAGTGCCATCTGCTGGGGACCAGCTTCCTCCCATCCCTGCGATGGGCCAAATGTGGAAGCGATGCAAATGGTGATGTGAGCGTAAGTGCTCTGAAGGCATGAACCACAGGCTAGAGCAGGAAAAAGAAGAGAATTAAAAAGGAATTGAAGCTAATACCCTCTGATACTTTCACCATACCAGGATCATTTGCTTACACTTCTTGATGGAAGTACCATCACTGTTCGCATCTCCTGCACTGGCTCCCTCATTCTGTTTCCAAGGGATGCATTTTTGCTACAGAGACTTGCCAGGACAAAGTCATGAAGGGATCAAAATCTTAGTGAGCAAAAAGTCAGAGCAGCTTCTCAGATGTCCCAGTGCCAGCATGGGTTAGAAAGAAAGAAGCTTGTCCTCAAACAGGAGCTGCCGCTGAGGCGATGTCCCTGGTCAGCAGACACAAAGCTTTAAAGAGCCAGTGTTCTGGGAGGTGAATAGCCTTTGGTAGCCTCTTGCAGTTTCCCTTAGTGCAACATGAGGAGTTTGAGAGCAAGTTGGATTTATGGAGCTTATTTGTGCTGTGTCCCAGCAGCCAGGATGAGGAAAGTAATGGAAGAATCGTGTGGGGAATGAGGCTTGCCACTGCCTGACATGTGCATCCAGTGTCAGCTCCTGAACTTTCTTATAAGGTTGGCCATTGTAAACGTGTGTGTGTATTAAAAGAAAAGGGTTGATTTAGCATACAGAGTTTATACCTGTAAAATCAGGATTTGAGTGACTTCATTGACTGTTTACCCCCATGTATCTCTTCATTCACAGGTACCTTCATTCAGAGCGGAAGTTACCTGAAGGTATGTCACATTAGGCATCCATGACCCTGCAGGCATTAGGCAATCGTTCACATGAATGTTCTGTCCAGGGTTTCATCTGCCTAACTCACCTCTATTTGCAATGCAAATGAAACCCGCAGCTGAACTCTTCCTTGCCCTTTTATCTCCCTGCAGTTTTTTACCAGCTCAGGCTTCTCTACAGTCACTTTTCTGTCCTTTGGGGTTGTCCTGTCTCGGTGGTGTGATTCAGTGTCTGGCCTATGCCTCTTGCTGTCTTGCGTGAATATGAGTGCTATTTCCAGGTTTCTCAGCTCAGTCCCAGAGTTTTTGGTCACATCTTACTTATAAGCCTTTCTTTTTTCTTCTTTTTTTTTTTTTTGTGACAAGGACTTCAGAAACCATTACCAGCTCAGCCAAAAATGGTTGCATGTACCAGGCTAAGCTTCCATCAAAATGTGGTCAGTATGGGAAAGGTATCTGAAATCTGCACTAGCACAACAAATTGTTGTGGCTTCTTTCAACTGTAAACAAGCAAGTATTTCTGAGAAACTCTCAGTACAAGTAGGGAAAAGAAAGAAACAAAGTACAGAAGCAGGTTGTTCCTGACCCCCTTTTCTAGCTGCTGTCCTAGAGTAGATCTGCAGCCCTTATCTCTAGCAAACAGTGCCTGACTCAGGGACAAATTTGTGGAACTAGTTTAAGCACAAAGCTGTCAGCTGTTTGGACAGAGCATAGGAAGGTGGCTCAACCAGGCCCACCCAGTCAATGTCCTGCTCCCTCAGCAGTCATCTGGACTGTGTTTCTTTAATGCTAATTCCTGAATCATTGTAGGATTTGAATGTGTCACAGCAAATCAGTTTTAATTCCCTGCTAGCAGCAAGTTACAGACCAAGATCTGATGGAGAGACCATGAGCCAAGATGGCAGAATGCCCTTTAACTGAGTTCTGACTCTAGTCTCTTCAATTCCCCCGTCTATGAAAGAGGAGTATTAATGCCAACTTCTTCCCTAGGACCTTTGTTCAGCTTTGGGATGCAGCAGAGAGTTCTCTGTGTGCTGTGTGCAGTACAGAGAAAGAACAAGGAACTGCAGTGGTAGATGTCACTGCTAGATGTCAGGCCTTATCTACACTGAACCACCTTCACGTGCTGTTCATGCAGGTTTGTTAGATACACTGTGGTCCTGAATATGGGCTGTGCTCCAAATTGTATCAGGTTTGAAACAGGCCCATGTATAGACAACATTTCCATTTCTCTAGCAGCATCAAGAGATTCCTGAAGCTATGTGAAAGCCTTGCTGCTCTGATTACATCACATATGACATGACCTACAAACACCAAAGGAACGGGGAGCTCCCATGCTGCTGCTTACGCTAAGCCTTTCCAAATATAGTTCCAGTCTCATTGAAATTCCCAGTATTTATAATTCGATCTGGCAGGCGTGCAGGGCTGTGCATCAGAGGGGCTTAATGAAACAAGAGTGATGCTGGGATTGAGGCTGTCTGCATAGAGCTGAAAGGCATGTTCAGGCCATGGAAATGTGCTGCTCTCCTGTTGGTAAGAGGGAACTATTTGTGGGTGAACCTGTGTAAGCCCATGTGATCAGGGAATCCAGAGAAAATCTCTCTGCAAATGCAAAAGCCAGCTAAGCCTTGCATTGCCTCAGTGATATGCAAATGAGCACCCTAAATATCCTGCTTCGCTTTCTAATGCCTTTAGCCAGAATAAACACAACAGGCTTTTTATAATCTGTAATCAAGTTCTCCAGCCCAGGCACAAGCACATAGGCTTGTTTCAAGAAGCCCAGACAGCTGCTGGATATGCATCCACCCCTACTACTGGCCCCATCCAGCTATAACCAGCGCTCTTCCAAAAGAATTGGTGTGCTAGCATCTGTCAGGAGCAGTGCAAGCCTTTAGCACACATAGATCTGCTAATAATCTTCTCATTCTAGGCATACTTGCTGCATAAGTGATTTGGAAGTAGAAAGCTAAACCGAACAGGCTGCAGGCTTCATGCACTTCTATTCTAGGCCTAATCCACTAGCTATATTGATCTTGCCCTTTCTGCCAACCTAGAGAGGTTGTATTACACTGTTAATCCCATCCTGCCCAGGTCACAGTCACAACAGGCTCTGAAAATCTTCACCTGCTGGTGTCACAGGAGTGGACTCATCAATGGCAGCACTTCTCTTACCCTGCTTGGCAGGGAGCAGCCTGTTTCTCTGAACCCTTTTCCATCTCTCCCTGGACTGTACATTCCTTCCCTGATTCATTTCATCTCACGTTCCCATGCGGAGCAGCCTTTGCTGTCAGCGTGTGGAGATCCTTGTCATATCACTAACACAGAAGACTCTTACAGTGCCCTTCATTTTATGAGGCTTGAATGCCATTGCTTTGCCTGATCTGACCAATAGGGGCCCAGGAGGTCAGACTGATCAATACCGAAATCGCTTGCAGTCGTTTTGAGCCCTTATTGCTGAGCTTTGGGGAACAAAAGGGCACAGTTGCTGCATGAATTAATATTTCTTAGGGAAAAAATTATGAGGAAAGGGAGAGCACATTTTCTTAACAGAGCAGCCCAGGCTTCCGAGATTGGTGGTGGGTAACCCTACACGAGGCCTCTCTTCCCATTGTTGCAAGTGGGAATTCGCGTGGCATCGCCAGGGTCCATTAACAACCGTCCAGGAGAGGGAAAAGCCATTGTCCCATGTTTTCTCTAGCCCTGTCCTCCCCAGTAAGCACTGAAAAGCAAATAGGTGGCCAGTGGGAATGCTGACTACAAGAGCAAGGGGATCCATATCTATTCCCTTCCTGTACTGTGCCATAGTGCAGCACCGTACTAATTCTTTTCTCTGAAACTACCCACCAACAGATTGGGCTTGCCAAGCAGCCCAGAGGATCTCTGCAGAGAAGAGGGGGAAAAGCCGTTCCCCTGCTCATGGCACATCACAAGTTTGCTTCCAAGTTTGCTACTTGGAAACAAGAAATGTCTTTAGTGGGAGTAAAAGAACTGTCAGGGCACTTCGGTGTGCAACTGCAACACTTGTCACTGCAGAGCATCCTTTGCAATAGCCAGCTGAAACCTTGTGGCAGCTTAACTGCAACTGCTCTGTCTGTCACTTGTCAAGGTGGACCATGAGCAAGACAGGGGCTCAGGCTTGCAGTCAGGAAGTGGCACAGGCCATGCTGGTCACACAGCTGCCTGCATTCCCTCACGTCCAGGGGACTTGCTGCAGGGAGCTTGGCAGAGCCATCGGTCCTTCCAGATGGCATTGCACAGCTGCTGCTCCGCAGGGGCGGGCACGATGACCTTGCAAGGGTTGGATGGCTGAAGCTGCAGTAGGACGGGAGTAGGGACATGGTACAGCACTGACATAGTTAAGACAAGACAGGAGGGCCTTGAAGGCAGAAGGGTGCCAAAAGTGATCCTAACCTGGGCAGCCTGGGCAAGGCACTGCTGGCAGGGAAGCGGGCTGTGGGTCCCGGCTCCCTCCGCAGCTGGCAGACACCGCCATCTCCCGGCAGCTCCTGGCAGGCCGGGCCTTCAGCAACTGCCCGTGAACTTCAGGAGGGCTTTTCCTCCGGTTCCTGGCACAGCACAGACTTATGTCAGCGTTTGCCTGGATGGAAGTGCTGGTGATTTCCCTTGAGGCCTCTAACCCTGCCCACTGCTGCCCACAGCAGGAGAAAATAACTCCTTTGAATGCTCTGTCCACCCTGCTGGGGAGTCACGTCCCAGGATCAGTGCAGAAAGAGAACTGGAAGGGGAGCGTGGTCCTGGCACCCTCTGTGATACTGAAATAAAGAGTTACCAGTTTTGCTTTTGAGAGTGGAAAAGGCCTTTGAAAAGTTGGAACAAATTGTACATCCTTCTCTTGAAGGAAAGAGAAGAAAGGAAGGAATTGAAAGATCCTGGAGATGTGCTGGAGGGAGTCCGTCAGGGCTGCCATGTCCTGCCATTGCAGGCTTTGGCTGGAATAAAAGCAAGACCTTTCCTTGCAGTGAAATGAGTTAGTGTCAGTGGGAAGAGGCAGGGGACACAAATCACTTGTGAGGGGATTTGTGGAGGACGTCCTGTGCATGCTGTTTGTTCCTGAGTTCCGTGCTCTACCTTGGAGACTTTTGGGGGCTTCTTCCCTTGCGTGTCCGGGAAATTAATTCACCATAAGCCCAGAAAGCTTTGGTTTCCTATCTTATACTTGATAGAGGCTAGACTGAAGGATCTACCAAATGTCCAAAGTAGGGAAGTTAGCAGCAGGTTGACTGTTCGGATCCTTGTGAGATGAGATTCCTTAGCAGATCTGCACAGAGGGCTCCTAGCAGTGGCATCATCACCTATCTCACAGAAACCCACCTCCTGTAGTTACTCTTTTCAGAAAAGAGGTTTGCTTCTGCCCCTGTCCTGGAGAGTCTTTTCCCTTAGGAGGACACAAGTCCTGCCTACATTTTAGAGCCGAGAGGTATTTGAGCACCACCAGTTCACTTTGTGCTCAGGACACAACAGCTTAAGCAGTGTTAGATGTGAGCACAGGCTTCACACATTAAAATAGTCCATTAGGCAGCCTTTGTAGCAATTCAGCATTGTTCTTTCTCTCCTTTGTATAATTGCACTGTTTAAGGGCACACTGAAGAAACTCTCATTGCAAATCTAATTGCATATCTGACCACAGTGTAAACTGTGACTTTGGCCTCTTCTGTCAAACTTTAATACAATGTCTGAACTGTGGAGCATATTCACAGCAGCTTCCAAGCCCCAAGAAATCCCAAAGCAGCTCCCTTGAGAGCTACAGGCTCTTAATGGGACCATCAGTAGCTCTGAGCCCATCAGTGAAGACAATTTAGCCATGGTAAAAAAAACAGCAATTAACTTTTGAGTTCAAGGGGCTCTTTAAAAAAACTCCACACCAGTAGAATCTTTATACGTTACCTCCGTCTGCTTCATCACAAACATCTCAGCAATGAATTCTGGAACGCTGTTAAAGTGTAACTGCCTGCCTGAGTTAATATTTGATGTAACCGTTCCTGAATCTTGTAAATATTTTTTCTGTAGCTAAGACTCAGAGTAGAAAGAGGAAGTTTCATTTTTGTAGCTGAACCAAAGACTGCTGTTTTAAATTTCCATTATGTGATAATAGTGCCAGCAGAGAGCCATCCTGTGCTTTTTCCTTTGAGTCTAACTATGTAGGAATAATTTAAATTATAAGCAAAACAAACCCCAAACCCTCTGCTATTCAGAGCTAGCTTTGCTTTCCACAGACCACATACAGAACAAGAACCAGTACAAACGGTCATTGACATGCACTGGGCACAAAGAGGTCCTGGTGGAAGCATGAGCAGAAGTTGCTGCCCTTTTGCACAAAAAGGATCCCCATGGCCAGCCATAGAGGGGAGCCTGCAAAGCCCTGCTGAGCCTGGAGAGGTGGGAACCTTCAAAGTATACTGTTGTTTTGAAATATTTATCCTTTCTCTGTCTAGGGTGCCATGTGCTCGTGCTTGAATCAGTAAATCTCTTCCGGAAGTACATCTCCATCCTGGATGTACCTGTTTCGTGCCTCCTGCCCAGAGATGCACTCTTCATACTCACAGAGGAGGAGACTGAACAAGCCAGGGTGAGATGCATGGTACCTGCTTAACCTGTTTGAATAGCTCATCATCATTGTGAAGACTTTGGTCAGAAGTGTCATATTCACAGAGACCTTCACAAATAATTATATACATGGATTATAAATGTCACTAATGAACGATCTTCAGTGATTTGTAAAACATGAATGAACAAGACAGATTGCTTCATGTTCTGTGTGGATAGCAGGACAGGGCTGAGCAGATTTGCAGCTCAGAGATCTTCAGTAGTCACAGTGCACTGAGTTTTACACTGTGGCCAGGATGTAGGATGCATTTCAAAGGAGACTGGATCCAACCTAATATTCTGAACATGTGAGTGGCCTGTCAAAGAATGGCATGACTGCATGCCAGGAACAATGTTCTTGGTTCATAGCTCTAACTAAAGATAGAGACAGCTTGTGAACTTGTGGTCCAAAGCTCTTTATGAGTTCCCTTCTCTACTGTGTATTTTTTGAACTATTCTGCTGCATGAGATCTCACACATTTAGTTCACAGTTCCCTATATCAGCATCTGATTAGCTCCCCTTCCATAGCATGAAAATATTTGCCCAGCAAACAGTCCTCTTAATGCACAAATTACAGAACTTTCCTGCTTTTAAGGCTGCTAAAAGCTAAGAGTTATGTATGGAAACTGCACTGATAAAGGTGGCGTTATTCCCTTGTGTTCTGTGTTTCTGAAATCTGACCTTTCTAAGCTGGGTTACTATAAATAGATTAAGTTTCAGCTGGCAATCTATGATCGGAAGCAGCATGCAAAGTGTTCTCAGATACACACCTATCAGGTTTCTGCTTCCCCAGCATGTGAACGCCCAGGGATCAGATAGGGAGGAGTTATATGTGACAAAGAAACTGTCACAGCACAGATCTGCAGCTGATAATGTCCTTTCTAGCAGGATCCCTCTGAACACTAGGCAGCACAACACCAGCGACATAGGGCCAGACAGGCCTCTCCCTGCCCTTTGGCCCCATAGAGTAGGCAGCCTTCTACTTCCCACTACTTCTTCCCTGCTCACCGAAAACAGGCTGTCCTATAAGTTGGCAGTGAACCTCACAGGAGGCCTAGAAAACTGTGCTCACATTAGGTCTAGAAGGTTCTTATAATGCTTTCTCAACTATTTTTCCTTCTAGAGAGCCATGCGGTGTCATCGCAGCCAGCTCCTCTGGTTTCGCCACATCTATATGCTTTTCTCACGTTACATGGTGATCAATTCACTCCGCCTTCTGTAAAAGAGATGCTGCTCACAACTTCAGGAGTAAAAGAATGAGCAAAAAAAAGACCATGTCAGGCCAAGGACTAAAAGAAAACTCAGCTGTTACGTACTCAAGAGGACAGGATTCTCTTTGTGTAGCATTCTTTCAGACTACAAAAAGCAGGCTGTATGAACTTGCTTCTGAATATCTTGTTGCCTGATAACATTGAGATGAACAGGGTTTAACACCTACTCTGTTTTCTCACTGTAGAAGCTTAAATAGGATAAGAAATTTGGATTAACCTAATTAGGAGTAAAATGCAGGAATATTCTGCATTGGAGAAGATATGGTACAAACTGTTTTTCCCCAAGAGGGTATAGCTGCAAGGACTGCTTGGCAACTATCTCTTGGTGCTTTTGTAAAATCTAAATATCAGGACTGACTTATCAAAGATCGTGCTATCGCCACAGATAAAACCAGAACCACAAAATCTGTCTTATATAGTCAGAACTTTAAAAAGCCAAAGCTTATGAATAAAACATCAGAAACCATACAAATTTTTATGATTGCACTGATATTTGCTGCTACTGCTGCTTCTTTCATACATACTGTGTTGCAGGCATGTCCCTCATGAAACACGAGCATTTCTTCTTGCTTCAGAACGTGAAGCTTGAGATCAACTCACAAGAGTCTCAACAGGCTGTAAGAATGAGGCGCAAAAGACCCAGACTATAACTAGGTCTTTTATAGAACACATGCGGAGAGAAAAATTGCAAGAGATGGTTCAAAAGCTGTTCCGCTTATGTAAATGACAAGTGCAAGAGTTAAAGATCTCCTCCCTTTACATTTAAAGGTAAGTGAAGCAGCTTTCACTGGTTTCATTTCTTAGTCTATACAGAGATTTTACTAGTGATTTGGGTTTCTGTGGTGTCATGGTGGAGCAAATTCAGCAATACTTAACATTTCTGTAGGCCTTTGCACTCCTTAATGTGGGCCCACATCTGCAGGAGGCATCTTTCCTGGATCCACACAGCTAGTCATTGCATCAGAGCCCAAATTGCGTGATCTGTTGCTGTAAGCACATCCTCATCCTGAAGACAACAAACAAGTTCCTGGTTGTACTGAAGTACGTGCTCACTGTTGTAAGAGTATGAGAGTGTTGAACTCTGTTCCCTGGCCATGAGTCAGTGCCTAAGCATATGCCTACTCAGCTTTAAGACCATGAGTAAGTCCAGGCTTAAGCAAAACAGCTCTTTCAAATCCCCTTTAAATCCATGGTCAATTCATTGAAGTCAATGGAGAAAAAACAGTGTAAGTTAGTATTAAGTCCTAAGCAAGAGATTATCTTACATAAGGCATTTTTACAAGCCAGACTTGAAATACCCATACAAAGATTAGATGGGGTTTTTTTTGTACTTTGCTCTGTTTATTGTGATTTAAACTTCAGCACAGCTAAGGGCAGAGTCCCAAAATAGCAGCCGTGGGGTGGTTTATGGAACAGAGGTAGTTTGAAAACTGAAAGTCAGAAATGAATTGGACAGGCAGCATAGAAAGATTTATTTAAGAAACAGAGAACAGATAACAACAATATAGAGACTGATTTTGCCAACCCTCACCCAGGAAAGCCCAGACTACAGTTCCACAGCAGTGCTCCAAGTTCAGCTGCTGGAAGGATATATCAGGGTTTTGACATGTCTCTGATGGTCTTATGTTCCTTTACGGCCTTCTCCCATTCCTTGCCATTGATATCCTCTGTGACAATGGTCTGCACGGTGCCATCATCCAGACAGTGGGGAGCTATTCCTGAAGAGAGACAGAAACCTGCTTTTCATAGCTAAAGTGTGGGAGATGCCTGCACCACTCTGTGGATGGGGCATCTCAGGGAATGGTAAATGCTCAGTCCAGCTATTGCTGTAAGGCTGAGGAGCCTAGATGAGAATCCATGGGCAGAAGCCCACAAGTCACAGTTAAGACTGTTCCTTATGGAGGAGCCACAGGTTCAGACTGCAGTTCCAGATGTTCAGCACTTTAGGAACAAACTCTTAAGACACATGCTGCTCAGGGCTGTCATGTTAGTAGCCAATGGAGTCTTTAGCCAAGGTTTGCTTGGTGGTTAGCTTTGGTTGCTACAATTTACTCTTTCTACCTACCATAACCATCTGGATTAGAACGAGGAGTATAAAAGCTCTGTACACCACAGGTCTTGCAGAATGTATGCTGGGCACAATGTGTGTTGAAGGTGTATGTTGTCAAATTATCAGCACCCTAAGCAAATGAAAAGCAATGTAAGTTTTCCACATAAATAGATGTATGTATTACTTTCTACGGGCCTGTAGCTCAGAAATGTAAAATAAAAATCCCACCTTCGTGTCTTTACTTGAGATAGAGTTCTGCATTCATGCTCCTTTTCTGAACCCCTGTGCTTTGTATATACACGCATCCATCCCAGTCAAGCCTGAGAACTGCAAGAGCTCTAACATCAACTCACTAAATAAGATGCACTAACACATCCACACCAGACTGCATAAAATTCAGCCATTTTCCCCAACCAGCCATAGACAACGTTACGACAGAAAAGTGGCTGCCACTTGTGTCTTTGAGGATAACACTGCTTGTGTTCATGGCCATGCTCTTACTGCATTCTTACTCTACCTTCAGCAGCTTGAAACGCGACGCTGGAACAATGAAGTGTCTGTTCTGTTTCTTTGTGCAAATGCTGCAACTGTAAAAGAAAAAGCAGACCTTTCTAGAAGCAGTGGACAAGTCGTAGTACAGCAATCAGATTTAACGTGGACCTCTTGACTACAGAAATCCCACTGACAGCTAAAATGGCTCCTGGTTAGCATCACAGAGGTAAGCGGCAAAAGTAGACTCGTATCGGTAGTGTTTGGCTAAGCACATCCATGGAACAGACTGACCGTACACAGGTACACCAATAAGGTATTCTCCTACACCAAACATTACATGCTAGTTTTTTCTTCACATACACAACTCTCAACAGACATAACAAGGACAAACTCTAGCCCTGAGAAATCCATTTAATCTTTCAGACCAGACTTTGCCAATTTTGCCAACATTAATTACCTTGCAAACAAGAAAGTAAGATTCAGAAGTTTACCCATCAGCTAGAAACAAACTAGTTGCAGGCGAAGGGGTATCACTATCGAAATCAGACACTGTTGAAGTTCGAAGCACTTGTGGTCAGAGATGTAATGTTCACTTGAGAAGACCAAGTTAAGAAAGGATTGATGTGCTTTGAGCACACTGCACTTAGAGGAAACACAGAGCAGATGGCTGAGCACCTGTACTCATTAGATCTCTCCTGACACGTTCTGCATGAACATGGATGTGAGACCTGAAGTCCTACCCAAAGAAGCAGCACCTGAAATCACCAGCACTGATCCCATATTCGATCAGGACATAATTAGGGGTATACCCTATGGAAACAGCTCAGAGGATGTTCTGCGGTTGTGTCATCTTCTTTTAGCTCTAAGGTATTAATTAGAAAAGCATACAAGCTTTTATTCATCTATGAGAATAGGGAACAAAAAAAAACTCACTTGCAGTTAAAAACATGCAGATCTGCTGAAGCCCAGACCTCAAAGCGGACGGCTCCACAGTGACAGCCTCCTGTGTGTTTGACTAAACCTCTGTATTCACTGGAGAGAAAAACAACAGAAAGGTTTTGTGATCATACTTTTTTTTTCGGCCAAGGAAACAGTAAGGCAACATATATTACATTATTCAATTCTGCTTTGAGCAGTTGCAGAACACCAGAAGATGTATCCACTCAAATGTATCTTAATAAAATGTGTCAAAGTGAGGTAGAGAATGGCTTTTGTCCTCTGCAGCAATTGCATTTCTGGTTTAATTAAATGGTGAAAAGGAAAGAAGA
This sequence comes from Gavia stellata, assembly GCF_030936135.1. Lineage (NCBI taxonomy): Eukaryota > Metazoa > Chordata > Aves > Gaviiformes > Gaviidae > Gavia > Gavia stellata. The sequence continues at coordinate 8,604,938 of NC_082618.1, forward strand.
GCAACAGATCAAGTAAAGTACACTCTGCATGTAACACAAAACATATACTCCCCTGCTTCACTGTCCAGGTGAAAATGCTGACCCGGGCTACAGCATTATCCGTGCACAACAGTACATGGACACCAGTGGTATTATCACAAAACAAGCCTCTTGGAACTGGGAACTGAATTTTCCCACAGCTCCTCCAGCACTACTAACATTCCTCCATTTAAAAGCTGGGAAAAGCAGAAATAAGTGGATTTTACGTAATATTTAAAACGCATTTTATTTTGTATTGTAATTGTAGAGGAACTTCAAGGAATCTCCGAGCTTGTGCTTCTCCCTCTCCCCTAGGATGCCTCCATAGCAACTGGGCAGAATCACCATGCTAGGTCAAACGCAAAATGCAAAGGAAAAACCTTTTCCTTTCAGATTTCACTCCCACGGACAGTTACTGATTACAGCCCAGTGATGATGTGCTGTGTTCTGGAAAGAAAGAGCACAGGAAATGGGTGGAGATTCAGAAGCTGAGCCTCACAGATCCCGCACGGTGCCCCCAAGGGCATTTTTGGTGGGAGAGCCCTAAAACACAGGAAGCTTTCGCATAAAAAGCCACTTTCTCCGTGGGGCGTGCGGGGGACAGCCCCCCCCCGCCCCCCCCGCTTTTCTGCAGCTCTCCCGAAGCCCGTGTTTACTGCTGTGCAAATCCTGCCAGGAGAACGATGATCTAACGGGAGAAGGGCCGCCGGGCAGGGCGGCTCAGCCTGGAAGCTGCGGGAAGAGCCGCCCCGGCCCCGTACTCACTAGGCGTCCAGCAGCAGCCGCGCCGCCTCCTCGCAGCTCAGCCGGTGCCGCTCCTGGAAGGCCGCCCAGCGCCCGCTCTGCGCCCCCAGATCGAAGCCTCCGGGGCCGGGGGGCTGTGCCTGCGGCCCCGGCCCGGCCGGGGGTCCGCCCGCCTTCTTCCCTCGGCCCCGGCGGCTCCCGCCCGCGGGGGAGCTGGCGGCCGCGCTGCCCCGCCGGGACCGCCGCGCGCTGCCCGCCGTGGCTCGCCCCATGCGCCGCCGAGCGTCGCTGCGCCGCGCCCGCCAGGGGGCGCCGCAGCGCCGCGGCGCCGCGCAGCGGGACCGGGGGGTGTCCCGGGCGGAGGGCGAGGGGGCGGGGCCGGCCCGGGCCTCTCCGTTAACAGCGGGGCCGCAGAGCACGCTCCGCTCTCAGCATCGGCCCCGGCGGCCAGCTGTAACGGGGGGCGGAGGGGGGTGGGCACCGTGAGCGAGCAAAACTGGAAAGCACGGAAAATTCACGCCCCACGCTGTTCGCCGGTTTGCCCGGAAGGAAGGCAGGCTCTCCGCCTCCTTGTAAAGTCCCCTGTCGTGGCAGAAATGCCAATTATCCACAAGCATTAGCGTGAGGTTTTTCCTTTAATTATAAACATACGATGCCTCACGTATTCAAGGGTGTCAAGGTGCTTCGCAGACCTGAGGTGCTGTTAAAAGTATATTGTTTCACATCTCGGCTATGCCCCCATCCTCATTTAGAAATAAGACTGCTGTTTCACAACACTGCAGTGTATCAGGCTGCACCTTCGGAAGTGTATTTAGTCCTTCCTGAGGTTTGAAATCATTATGGCCGCCTTGCAGAGAAGGGGGTTCTAACACAATTCCCACTAGACAACTTTTCACAAATTCTGTCACCGAAGTCTTAAAAAGGAAAACAAGATAGTACATACCTTTTTTTAAAAAAAAAAAAACAGCTTAGGAAAATGCAAAAGCACCCCTCTAGTGGTAAATATCTTAGAAAAGGTGATTCTTGAACATCTGAGAGACAATGCTGTTTCTCAAGTAAAACTATTCAATGCAGGGGAGAAGTACAAAACTTGTCTGTGTCCAAGTCACATTTGGTTGGGGGGAAAAAAAATCACTCCAAGGATGAATCTTTGTGCCCTGTGTTGCAGGACTGGAAATTTATTTTGTTTGAGTTATAATCACGAATTTGTATTTTCAACAGGACTTAATGTCTTGCTCTTCTCAAGAAGGGGAACAGGGAAAGATGTAAACAAGTGAGCTGCCAGTCTGCTGTGGGGTAGAAGAGGCACAAAAGGGTCGTGTCTCAGCCAGGAACGTAGCAGAGCAACTGGACAATGATGAAACAGCTATCAGCATTCTCTGGTCTGGAAAACAGCTTTAAAAACATGCGACTACAGTGTGTAGGCTGCCTCCTGAGATGGCACATACCAGAACTCACATAACAATCCTGTGGCTCAGCACCTCTCTTCGCTGATGACAGGAAAGGGCACCGAGTTACAATTTCCTGTTACTCCTCATGTGAACCTCTGTACTGGTTACTCATCCTAATGGAACCATTTTAATACACCGTATGTGACAAATTCTGGCCCATGCCAGCAAGTTCATCTGTAGCTCCTGATCTGAGCCACTCCCAGACCTTTAGTCACACTAGATTTCATGTTAGTCACCTTGTATTTTGGGAGGAAAAGTCACTGAGCTGAAACTGGAGACCACAAACTGAAACTGAGACTGTGCAGTTTGCAGCATGTATTCATTTGCCTTCGGTGTGGGGTAAGGCCAGCAGCAGTTGCAGGTTTCAGCCTACATGGTCTGTCTTTTTCTAAAAACAGTTAACTGCAGTAAACTGAAAGCCAGAACATATTTTAGGAGCTTGTTAGCGATGAGTTCACACAGAAGACCTCCCCTCTGCAAGACAGGAGAGACTAGCACTTGTACACTCTCAAAAAGCAGTTCCAGTGAGAAAACTGGAATGAGTATGCAGTCCACGTTAACATGTGCAAATCTATCACTCTCTGTGCCCCTCCACAATTAGTTCAGCATATTTTAAATGCAGAAAGTGTTTTGAGAAGCTAAATTCTGTTCCCCTATCATGTTTCAGGATGAAGAACTGGAAGACAAAGATGGAAGAACAAAATGCAGTTTTGTTTCAGAAGGCTATAGTAAAGAAATTCTTTAATTTGTTTCATATTTTATTTCAAAGGACTTTTAAGGCTCAAAACTGGGTCTCACATAGATAATCAATTCAAGAACTTCACAGTGAATCTCTGGCTGATGATAAATTTCACTGGTATTCTGATTTGCAAGCCCTGAATTTCAGTGGTTGCACACTGTATTGTCAGTGTACCTGGGCAGCAGGCATTTCCCAGTGCGCAAACAGTTAACAGCTTTCACTGGTACTTTACTTCCAAATCTGATGCAATGTTTGCCAAACTTCAGTAGAAGCCAATAGCCTGATGAATGCTTTTGCTCTTCAGCTTCTGAGACAAAACAGAGAAGGAAGAATTATTCAGAAAGATGACAGGATGGACAAAAGGAAAAGTCCAGTAAATCACTGTTTGTTCTCTTTAGGTATCTTGTGATATTCAAAGTTCAACAGCTGACATGTTTTAAAGTACAAAGGTGTTTTTCTGTGCCATCTCAGCTCTGCTTGTATAACAATGACTCAGCTCTGCAGACCTGGCTTGCAGCCCGCATTGAGATTCTGTCTGTAAGGGCATTTTTATCACAAAAGCAGCACTGAAAGCAGCTACATGTTTGTGGGTTAAAGAGAATTAGGAACTGTAGATGCTTTTCATCTAATAAGCAGGGAACCAGAAGTAGTGTAATAGCTAACACCACACTTGTAAGAACTGAGGTAGTTAAAACTACACCGTTTGTGCAGGGGAGAAAAATGTCAGTGCTTGTATTTTTGTCTTAGCATTGTGCAGGGGGGAAGCATTCTGGGCATTCTCCTCACCATCGAGGGATCCAAGCTGGATCCGAAGCCAAAATACAGGAGGTATCGCCTCCGGGCCAATGGACGAAGGCTGTTCAGAATGGCCTTGACAGTATTTGGTTTTGTTCACTGTTAGAGAGGTTCTGTTGAAACATACTAATAATGATTAACAGCGTTCTAGGACTTAATTCTTCTCTTCTTTCTGTTTTTCAAGGTGCTTCTTTGCTATCCTGCTGAAAAACCTCACCCCAGAAACCACATGCTAAATCAGCTCCGACACAGCAGAGAGAACGTGAACAAAGAGAGCTCCTTCACTGCAGTGCAGCTTGGATCAGATCCAAAAGTCTCACAGGCAGAAGGCAGACTGAAAAGATGCAGACAAGTAATTTTTAGAATAGACCTAGTTATTAATTGTTGCTTTCACTGGCATAGCATGCAGACACAAACCTGTGATTTTAAGCTGATGGCGTCTTTATAAAATGCCCTTTAGAAGTCTCCTTACATCAGAAGCCTAGTGAATTGCCACATGTTCCTCTGGGTCATTTAGACCTACAAAGATGTGCCCAAGCCTGTTTATCATGGCAGTGCAGATCTTAAAGCTGTATCCCATTGTCCTGCAAAGTCAAAATACGCTTTAAACAAACAGGGAGACAGATGAGTATTGCTCATTTTCCCCTTTTTACTGCAAGTCTGGATATCTATTTCTTAAGCTTTCAGCTCCTGAAGTTGGTAGCTTATTAAAAACTTTGTGTATCTAAGGTATTTTTAGCATAAGGCTTAAAAAACAAAACTCAAGATAGTTGTCTTTTTTTGGTAATCTCATAATATTACAGTCAGTCTCACAGTACTTTGAATTGTGACTCACTGTTTTTGTAACCCTTGAGCTTGGCAGTACAAGGACAAGCAGTAACATGCCACAGCTCTGTTTGTCTTGTGGCTGGAACTTCAGCAAAGACTGGGCCTTACTGCAGTGTTACAGGTTTGGGGAGAAAATATTTATCTCCACAACTGTAAATAGGTAAATATAATTATCTTGTGTCATACACAGTGAGAAAGACATGAGGTAGGTATGAGTAATATTATGAGATAGAAATATACATTGTTTTTTCCCTGTGGCAAGTAGCCCTATTTTTATCTTAACAAAGGAACAGTACTGAACTTGCTACACATACTCAAATCGCCTGACTGGCTGGCTGTCCCAAGTTAAACCCTTGTAGCTAAAGATAAACAGATTGCTTCATTTGATATTGCTCATGTAGAAATGATATGCTGTTGCTAGGGCATTAGTGTACATAAAAAACAGACCCAGCTTGTGTTCTAGAATGTACAGATTCGTTGGAAACATTTCTTTGACCCCAGATTCTTCTCTTCTGAAAGTAGGTTGCTTTGTACTACTGCCCAGTGACCTACTTTTGAAACCACTTGGAAAGAAATACGTGTTCCCAATTGCAGGCCCCATGCCCTGGCAAAGGCTGGAACCACCTGTGCAGTCAGGCCAGTCACAAGATACAGATTTCTGTTTTTTCAGCTTTGCATTTATTTATATACAGTTCACAGTCAGCTGCTTGATGATTCTTATTCCCCAAGAGCTACTGGAGGAAGAGAGGCATGTATGTTAAATACATATGCTTTGTACAACCACAACAGTTACCACACCATTTAAGAATAAACAGAGCTCCTTTGTCTATATCAAATTCAGGTAGTAAAATATTTTCTAAAGAAATTCTGAGGTAAAGCTGAAATTCAGTAAAATGAAGTCAACAAGGCCATCACCTCCAGCTTGGGAGATTGTTCTGTACACATAATGTGTGAAAATGTGGCAGAATCTGGCCCACAATATATAAACACTGCATTCTGACTTTTAAAAATACCTTTCAACTTGATAATAACTATCATTGAAGTGGTATAAAGAATCTACGCAGATATGAAGTGCGTAACATTCAGGCCAGGAGCTTACCATGCAGAAAAAGCCAAAGGACAGGAAAAGAGCTATTTAAGAAGCTCTCTGTATTCAGCCCACCCCCCACCCTGGAAACAAAAAAGGTGGGCTCTGTACAGGCATGTAGATGGCTATTGCAGATTAATCGTCAGGAGAATTAAATGAATCCAATCAGTGGAGGCTGCAAAATGCTAATGGTGGCCTGTGTACTGTGCCCATGGGCTATGGAGATTAGTTTAATTCTGCTAGGTGCTGGAGTTGTGTGCACAAAGCCTAACTCTTTTGTTTCTCTCTTTTGACAGAGGGATAACTGAGGAAAATAATGCAGCTTTTTGCATGGAATTGATGAATTTAATCCACAACTGTTTTTAAAATAGAGCCTGCATTTGATGTCAGCATGTTGCTGCCCGCGCTTGCTTTGGATAACATCATTTCCCTGAAGAATGAATTTTTCAGGAGCCATTATTAACAAGGTATTTAAAGAACTACCCATGGCAGACCCATCTTGTTGGGACTTTACTCTGATCTGTTGATCTGAATACTTAAATAGAAACCGAACAACAATAGTGAAAACAGGTTAGTCATAGGATTTAGCCATACTTAGAAAAAAAACAAGGGAGGGCTCCCATGTTTTCTGGTTTACATAGAAAGGAAAAAAATTGACAGAAATTTCTCCTCCTCCATCTAGAGGGACATTAAAAAATAAAGACATGCACACTCAAATCCTTAGTACAAGTCTGATGTGCTCAAACACAGACCAGTCTTTAGATTAGCCTGTGTAATTTCCAGTTTAACAGACGTGGCCTTTCACATTTCTAAGTATTAGTTACTCGTGGCCTTCCTCTCCGGACTCTGTGGTATTGGTTGGCTGGGGGACACGGTTCCTGGAGCACTGCCTGGGATAGACAGCATACACAGGCCAACCTTGGAGCAAACAGTTAGTCACCCTGGCACCATGCAAACAAAACGAACCTATTGGAAACACGAAGGAAAACTGGCAGCATAAAGAAAACAAATGTGGTATTGCCTAAATCTGCCTTTTGTCTTAAATTTATGTAGCTGAGTAGTATTTCCAAGATTGGTTATTGCCATGGAGCTGCCTCTGAACTTTCCAGTTACCATTTTTCTGTTTCTACATTCTGAATAATTACTGTTGGGATGATTTCTTTCTTTTTTACTGTAAACCAGGAGGTGCTAGCAGACACAAGCCCTGTTAGGAAAAAGGAAAGCAAAAGGGGTTTGTTGTAGGGGTTTTTTTGGTGGTTTTGGTTTTGTTGTCTTTCCTGCCATTCACATGTGTGCTCATGCTTTGTGAGGCGAGGATTTAACAGCAAGTTCATCTGGCTTCACTGAAGGAGCTAGCAGCAGATAAAACACTACCACATAAAAACCTTTCTGGATTTTGTATACTCCAGATATAGTATGATATAAAATCAATGAAGAGCCAGCCTGAAAGGTATATTGAAGCTTAATTAACATGAAGCACATTCACACATTCGCAGTTCACAGAAGGAAGTTGCTCCATAACCTGATCAAATCTTCCTGTTGTGAAGGCAAGTAAACAGCCATTTGAATTTCAAATGTCAGCATTTCATCCCGGGTTGTTTTGCAGCCTCACATGAAAGAATTGTCAGCTGGCTGAAATTGCTTCAAAGGGCTGCTCAGGAAACAGGCCGCATGACGAGGGGCACGCTCAGCCTGTAGCAAGCGTGACGCACCAGGAGTCACCAAGGCTTGCCCAATTTCTAAATAACACCTTTTTCCAGCTTTGCTAGCTCACTTCTTCTCTTCCCAGCTTTTCCTCACAGCCACAGACGACAGGACTAGCCCTACAGCCTACTCCAGGCTCTGCCATATATGCTTCCCGCCAGCCCAGGGAAGGGGGTCACTCGGATGTGCTGGTATCTCTCTGCGTCAACAAAAAGCTGGCACCAAAGGCAACCCCTCTTTCTCCGGGGCACTTCTCCCCCTATCCGTGCCAGGCTCTTCCCTTAAGCATTGCCTGGGGCTGAGGCAGGGACTAAAAAAAGCGCCCCAGCCCCATCCTCAGTCCCATCCCCATAGGGCTCCAGGCGCTTCTCCTTCACCACCCCTCTCCCGCCGGCCACTACAGCGGCGCTAGCCCGCATGCGCACAACCCCCTTCCCGCTGAAATCTGCCCCCGCAAGGCAGCTCCCCCCTAGCAACAGCACTGACCTCACCGCGCACCAATCAGCACCGAGCAGCACCCGAATCTTCCAGAGCTTTCCTTACAGCCGCCCCCCCCACCCTTCTCTAGCTTCCCCCCCGGATCAACCAATCAACACCCACTCTTCTTACTGCTGCACCAATCAGTGGCGAACTTCCCGTTCTTTCTACTAACCGCTTCACCGCACCTCCAGATCCATCCGCACCCTCAGAAATTTCCAGATTTTTAAGGGTCCGAGGCTTTACACTAAGACTCCAGGACCCGTTTGCCCCCTGGAAGAGCGATTGGAGAGGGAGGAAGGCGAGTATTTTTCACAACAGTGGTCTTTTACTTGGGACTACTTTGGGAGGCGGATGGACACGTCAGCTTACGAGGGCGGGGACTGTCTGCGTACAACCGCATAAATACGGGTGGGGCTGCGTCATACAGTAGCTTACGGCTGCAGTGGAAGAGAGTGGAGTTGTTGACGAGCAACGTTCAGGGCCGGAGACGTGAGTTGAGCGGTGGGAGCGTTTTGGGGGGTTGTAAGAGGAAAAGCAGGACGGGTTTTTTTGGACAGGAGGGTATAAGGCGGGGAGTGGGTGCTTGTCCGGCAGTGGTTTTTGGTGGGGGTGGGAGGGAGGGGAAGAAATTGTGCAGAGTCTTGTCTTACTCTGACCCATGTCGTTCGGAACTGAGGGCAGATTGAAAAAAAAGCTTCTTTGCGAGAGGGAGGTAGTATTGCGGTGAAAATGGCGGAGGATATGCTTGTCTTCCCCGGAAGCAGGTTGCTGAGTCACTGCCTCGGGGGAAGACGCACAGTGCTGTTGTCGCAGTTCGCCACCGTGAGGTCCCCAGCAGCTGTGCGGGAGGCTGCGGTGGTGCGTCCCGCTGCCGCATTGCTGCAGTGGCGGGGGGGGCGGTAAGGGGGGATCTAGGAGCCGACTGGTGAGAGGCAGTGTAAGGTATACGTTATAAAACGTGGCGTACCGAGCCTCAAAAACAGATGTAGTTAGTCAAGAGTAAAGAGTTGAAGAATGATTGTAGGAAACATCCATAAAACACAAACTAAAAATCCCAAATGGTATTTTTATAGTATGGAAGAGTAGCAGTAATGCCTTTATTTAGAAATCGTAAAGGCTGTGTTTAGCAAAGTAGTTAAAGCTGACATTTCTGCATGTTTTGCAGTTCAACATGCAGATCTTTGTGAAGACCCTGACTGGCAAGACCATAACCCTTGAGGTTGAGCCCAGTGACACCATTGAGAATGTGAAGGCCAAGATCCAGGACAAGGAAGGCATTCCCCCCGATCAGCAGAGGCTGATCTTTGCTGGCAAGCAGCTGGAAGATGGTCGCACCCTGTCTGACTACAACATCCAGAAAGAATCCACCCTCCATCTTGTGCTGCGCCTGAGGGGTGGCATGCAGATCTTTGTGAAGACCCTGACTGGCAAGACCATCACCCTTGAGGTTGAGCCCAGTGACACCATTGAGAATGTGAAGGCCAAGATCCAGGACAAGGAAGGCATTCCCCCTGATCAGCAGAGGCTGATCTTTGCTGGCAAGCAGCTGGAAGATGGTCGCACCCTGTCCGACTACAACATCCAGAAAGAATCCACCCTCCATCTTGTGCTGCGCCTGAGGGGTGGCATGCAGATCTTTGTGAAGACCCTGACTGGCAAGACCATCACCCTTGAGGTTGAGCCCAGTGACACCATTGAGAATGTGAAGGCCAAGATCCAGGACAAGGAAGGCATTCCCCCCGATCAGCAGAGGCTGATCTTTGCTGGCAAGCAGCTGGAAGATGGTCGCACCCTGTCTGACTACAACATCCAGAAAGAATCCACCCTCCATCTTGTGCTGCGCCTGAGGGGTGGCATGCAGATCTTTGTGAAGACCCTGACTGGCAAGACCATCACCCTTGAGGTTGAGCCCAGTGACACCATTGAGAACGTGAAGGCCAAGATCCAGGACAAGGAAGGCATTCCCCCTGATCAGCAGAGGCTGATCTTTGCTGGCAAGCAGCTGGAAGATGGTCGCACCCTGTCCGACTACAACATCCAGAAAGAATCCACCCTCCATCTTGTGCTGCGCCTGAGGGGTGGCATGCAGATCTTTGTGAAGACCCTGACTGGCAAGACCATCACCCTTGAGGTTGAGCCCAGTGACACCATTGAGAATGTGAAGGCCAAGATCCAGGACAAGGAAGGCATTCCCCCTGATCAGCAGAGGCTGATCTTTGCTGGCAAGCAGCTGGAAGATGGTCGCACCCTGTCTGACTACAACATCCAGAAAGAATCCACCCTCCATCTTGTGCTGCGCCTGAGGGGTGGCATGCAGATCTTTGTGAAGACCCTGACTGGCAAGACCATCACCCTTGAGGTTGAGCCCAGTGACACCATTGAGAACGTGAAGGCCAAGATCCAGGACAAGGAAGGCATTCCCCCTGATCAGCAGAGGCTGATCTTTGCTGGCAAGCAGCTGGAAGATGGTCGCACCCTGTCTGACTACAACATCCAGAAAGAATCCACCCTCCATCTTGTGCTGCGCCTGAGGGGTGGCTGTTAAGTTATTGTGCATCTTGCTTGACAACAAGATTGCTAATAGCACTTGTGTTTGCACTGTAGTTCTTTAATGTCTTAAGTTAAATGCAAGGTTAATGCAAGCTTCAGTAACTGCTGAGAAACTGTGTTGAAATGCTAATAAAGTTTTCTGTTGCACATGACAATTTGTAGTCTGTCTCAGTTCAAGCTAGTAAAACTGGTGTATTTAAGTGATGTGCTTACTTCAGCTTTGTTCCTTGGCGGTTTAAGCCTCTTTGCATGTATAATGAGGACCTGTGGATGAAATACATCTGGATTAAAGTCTTAATTTAAGCACTAATACCATGTTATGTCTTCTTCCTAGAGTTTAACACAACTGTTTACAGGAAGGATAATACCTTTTTTAAAGACCCCAGGAAGCTATAAACCAAATAAAGGTGGGGTGGTTGGTGACTGTTCAGAGTAAATCTTACGTGGGGTGTTTCTCTGGTTGGCTAAACTGTATGGAATGTGTGATCTGGGGAAGGACTACCTGCTGTGAGAGTTACTGCTCGTGCAGGGGCATGCAGTGGGGTGTTTGGAAGGCTGCCTTAATACGTTGGCTCTAGTGAAAACTCTTAAATACTGCGTGGCAATACATGACTGAGCAGTGCAACAATTTTCTGGTTTGATGTAGATAAATGTTTTTTTACATGATCATTTAATGCCAAAACCTAGGGAGGTCCCACCACAGTCTGGGTTGTATCTTGGATTTTTTTTTTCATGGGCTGGGTTAAGGAAACTTGCTGAAATGGGTGTTGGGAGATTTATGGTGGGGGGTAGAATGCTTTAGTTCAACTGTATAGTGGGTCTTAAAAGGTGGATGTAATCGTGTGCCTTTTCATGAGAAACTTAACCAGGTTGTGAGGATCGTGGCTGTCAATGCCTTCATCCGTTGGAATTTTGACAGCTGTTTAACTTGAAATGGGAGTCTAGAGATCTGTGTGTACAGTGTTTCTGTGCTGGTGCTCTTTACTGATAACCCTGTATTATGCACCATCTTGATTGATGTTTTTGTCTACTGTAGTGTTGCTGCGAAAGTTTGTTCGTCTTGAATTTCAGCTTTCAATTAACATTACTGAGTGTCAGGTAGGTAATGCACTTGTATTAGCAGTGCATTCTTAGCGTGGGTGCAATCATGGCCAGAAAGTTACGCTACTGTTTCCATAGAAAACTGCACATTGTAACTCAGTGTGGTTTTGATGGCTATAACCAGATAGCTTTTTTCAGCAGCACGACTTGCTTCCCTGTCTGCTATATGTAGCTGTGCTAGCAGAAAATCTAAAGTTCTGTGAACAACTGCTGTTTCTACCATAAGAGATACTTTCCTCAGATTACTTGAGGTTTCCTGCAATTGCTTCTTTGGCCTTTCCTTGATTTTTTTTTTTTGGTGGTTTAGCCACTTAGCCATGTTTTGCTTTTTCCAGTTTACCCCCCTAGGCAGGTTGCACAGAGGTTGTGAGCCTCCTTGGAGAGGCTGAAAAGCCATCTGGACGTGATTCTGGGCAGCCAGCTCTAGGTGGCCCTGGTTGAGCAGGGGGCTGGGCAAGATGACCTCCGGAGGTCCCAACCTCAACCATTCTCTGGTTCTGTCACTTCTGTCCGAGTGCCTCATAGCCTGCTGTCTGCTCAGTAGTGTATAGACTTCCTGAGGTATTTATAGTCCAGAGGAGATCTGGCACTGAATAAATTTACATATCTCTTTCTGCTGCTGATTTGCTCCATGGTAAAAGTAGCTGCTTTATCTTCCCTGGCTCATAATTAAGGTATGTCCTTTCTCAAGTTCTAATAATTAAGCTATGCTGTGTGGTAACAGTTACAGACACAAACTGGTCAGGGAGTGCAGGCTGTGGGGCCAGTTTGTTGTAGGTGCAAGTCTGTAAATGGCAGGTAGCCTTTCTCCAGAGTCGGTTACTGACCGAGAGCCATTGCAGAAGTGTTGCTCAAATATGGTGTGGAACTCAGACTCCCTAGGCAATGTTGGGTGCAGCTGGCTTTGTGCAGAGCTATCTTTGGGGTTTGGTCTTCTCTGCAAGAACGGGGACCCTGGGAATGTGAGGTGTAGCTGTCTGAATGAGTCTGCACCAGCTTCCCAGCGCATGCCTACTCTAGCTTTATTCAGCCTGAGCCAGACCTATGTTGAACCATTGCCTCTCCTGGGCTGTCTGGTGTTCCTGTGTGTGGACGGATCCATAAGCGGAGCCCTGCATGGAGCCTGTGTCAGTCTGGTGTTGCACCTGAGGTAATAAGCAAGGGGAAGAGGGGGGAACATTCAGGCATTTGTGGCTGTGGGGAGCAGCTCAGGCCTGGTTTAGGCAGCCCAAGCGGATAGTGTGAAACTGAATGTGTCTGTGTGCTGTTTTCCCCAGCCCTGTAGGAAGGTTTCCTTAGGTGAGGCTTGTGCTGAAAATCAACTGACTGACTTGCTAGAAATGGTACAGAACAGCACATCCTTAAAGCCGAAGTACAAGGAGTGAAATGCCCAGGTGCTGTCGTGTTGCAGCACTGCCTTGGGTGAAGCGCAGAGCCAGACTCTCAATGGCTTGCTGTGAGGATACGTGGGGACTTGTGCTGGACTTCTGCTTCTCTTGTCGGAGCTGTGTTAGCGGGGCTTCTGATCCCCCAGCTAACGGAGAGGTGGCACTCACTAGCTGGAAGAGGTGACTGCAAGGGATTTCTTCATTAATAAAGAGAAATCTTTGCAATTTGTCTTAAATGATGTGAATTAGGGAAATGTATATAAATTACAAGGAAATTGAATTTGTATAACATGCATCGTTTACACTGAAGTTAGGAACAAAAGACGAAGTAAGAGGTATCAGGCAATATGAATGATTGATGTTGTTGAGATACAGCATTTGGTTTTCTTCTAAGGTGGTGGTAACTCAATTCAATTTGTTTAGAGCCATCTATTCATAACTAAAATAAGAATTTAATAGGCTTTAGCCAGACTCTGTATGCTATTAAAATGGAATAATCCTAATACTCCCATATAGACAACAGATGCTGATAATGTCTTTTAATCCTGCTGCAACCTGAGATTTGTGGCTGGCCTTTGTGGTTTTTTCTTATAGCTTCAGTGAATTTCTAGTTTGTTCTCTCTTTAAAAAAAAATTGAATTTCCAAGATTTCAAGGGTTTTGTCTTTTGTGCTTTTAAAATACTTCTGTTTTAAGAAGACAAATGAGATAACTCTATTATACTAGGTTTTGGATATGTTTAGTGTTTTGCTGTGGTAACAACTCCCCCAAAACATAATCACGTAGGGAAAATGAGGGGTAGGGCAGAGAAACATTCGGAATACCTCTGTTTTTGCAGTCTTGTCTGCAGTTCCAAAGGCATTACACAGTAGCTGTGTTCAAAGACCCTTGGCTGCACAATTTTATATTTATGGAACATTGCTGCATCATCAAAACCAGCCTTATTTGGAACTCGAGTTTTTACACTAGACACGTTTCTGTTAACTATTTGATGCAAACAGTAGGTGAATGATGATAATTCTCACAAGTGTATGCTTGCAACTCCTTTTTGCCACTTCAGAAGAATTTCCTGTAGAGGCTGTTTTCGTAAGCAGCAGGAATTCAGGTTTACTTAATGGCCACTGGATGTCACTGTTTCTCCACAAAAGCATTATTTTGTAACTTGGATTTCGTATCTTGCTGCTGTTTGATTGTCAGTGGAGCATTGATTCGGGCTGTAATCCTACAGAAAAGGATGCATCAAGTAGAAAGATACTTCCATTTAAGGAATAAGAAGTGGATGGTTCCTGCAAAGGACCGAGAAGTGTATAGACAGGAGCCTTTAAATATTATGATATAAGTGTAGTAGTTACAGAAAGACCATCATGTAAGTTAATTGAGTCCCCAGGGCTATCAGACAAGTTCTGACAAGGAATTATATTTAAGAATATTTGGATTTTAGATTGGGCAGTGGCTGATGTCTCTAGAGGTGTACAGGATTCCATCTGTCTAACTATACCAAATGAAGCTGCTAAAATTCATCCCTTCAGCGTGGGTTTTACATAAGTTGCATGAAAAAAGAAGTCTGGCCTTGCCAAAATACTTGATATTTTCCCAAGTGTGAAAGTACACCTTTAAAAGAAACAGTTTTCTCTTTTTGCTGTGTGGCCTTTGTGAGGTTTGAATGAAGCCTGGGCTAACTGTTGTGCTGGAGAAAGTGTTAATGGTCCACCCCTGCATGCTGTTGTTACAGGCTTCCCTCCTCCTGTGAAGATGATTTTGAGCTGCTACCCCTTAGAGTGGCTACAGATCGATGCTGTAATTAAATTAGACGTATGTAAGTAACTTTGATCTTCTAGTTACAGCATACAGAAAACGTGATATTAAATCCTAAGCATATTACATTTTTCAGTATTTGGTAAAAATGGGCACTTATGTGAACAGAGAATATATATTTTAGGAAAAGTGCTTGTTTCCATCTTTTCAGAAAGCCATCTTCCTTGTGCTTCCTTTTGCCTTCTGTTTCAGGAGGTTTCAGTAATTGCTTTTCCTGCCATGAATTATTGTGCTTTTTTATATATAATCTATGTAATCTATAATTATAATTATGAAAATATTTGATAATACTGTAAAATGAAAATTATTGATTTGACTTAAAATTCCATTTAGTAGTTAAGAGTCTGACTTCTCTTTTCCTAGATTTAAGGTTTCCACAGAATGTGTCTCTCCTGTCAGGAGAAACTTAGTGCCATCAGACCCATTTTCATCAGCAAAATAAGCACTGAGCAACTGCAGGATTCCTCCTTGTTCCCCCAAATAAAAGCTTCAAAAGGCAAGAGAATCACAAGTTGCTTTTGAAAACTCAGGCTGGCAGGTAGGTAAAACTAAATTGCTGCTTTGGTTGGCTTTCTCCTGATTCCTAACAGCTATCAGGATTTTAAATTCTGGTGGCAAGATGCTTGTTAAGCATCATAACCAGCCCAGCTGGCTAGTACACAGCAGTGGCATAATCCCACTCCTGACCTCAGAACGCTGTTACTAGCAAGTGCACATTTCGGCAGATCTTGTCTTTTTCTGCCTTTCTTCTCCCTTCTCTGAGATAGAAGTACAAGTGTTTACCCTGGTGCATTCTCTGGGAAAGCATGTGCGCATGTGTGTATGCATACCAATGTTCCTGTGTTCCCCCAGCAGCTCCATGTTTCTGTTTTGCTGTGGTGACCTCTCAGCTGGCAGTGATTCCTTTCCCAGCAAGCTGCACATTCTCCTTCCTCTGTGTAAGCTATTAAAACCAGATGCGCATAAAGAACTGTTATGATGCACTTCTGTGGGCTGATTTCATTCCTTGGCTAGAATGGTGGGCTGACTCCCATGAAAGCTGGGGGAAAAGCCCAAGAGGATTTAAATCCGTAAGTCTGAGCTAAACTCCCAGGCCTGAATCTACATCTGTTGATATCACAGTAAATTAGGTGTAACATGACGAAAGCAAACTGATCTAAATCAGTGCGAGGCTGGAATGAGGGAGAGGAGAGATGAGATCTGGTCTTGCATTTATCTGCATATGTTTGTTCTTTATAGGCTATTCTGTGGGTCCTAATAAATCATTAAGCCTGGAAAGAATAAGTAGCTTTTCATTTTTCCTGGAGCAGCTTAATTTTGAAACACAGGAATCTGAGAAATAAGCTTATAATCTCATGCAAAACCATGAAGGAGGAAAAGGCACTGCCATTTAATGGGTGTATTTATAGGAAGGTTATCTCGCAACCTGCATCTGACTCAAAGTAGGGAGCCATCTGGGAATGTTTCTGTGGGTGATGGCCACATTCCAGGAAGCCCCACATCATCCTGCAGTCCTGTCAGATGAGGATTGCTTTAGGCAGCAACACTGGGGAAGGCCGTTGAGACAGTGGGTGCTGAATGTCACCCTGCGCTGATGCTGTGGGAAATAAAGATCAGGCCTCGGCCTCTGTTAGGAGTGGGAGAGAAAAAACTAAGACACTTAGTGTGGGCTGATGTCCTCTGTTTTCCAGCGGTCATGTTTTGTGAGTGACAAGCGCAGGGGTATTAGTGTACGTGCATGGTCTTAAGTACAATCAGTTGTAGGGGTGGTCAGTCCATGCTCCCAGAACCTCCAAGGCTTGCAATCCTTTTGGAGAGCCAGCCAATTAAGAAATGGGCAATGGTGGCAAATTAAGTAACCAGTGGCCAAAGTGTTTTGGAACTGGGGCTGCTTTGTGTGGTCTCCGGTGCTTGTGATGAGCAGCTGACACTGTACTTTGTAGGGTAACGTTCTGGCTGGTTTATAGTCTCTCATGGTTTGTGCTGCCTCATAACTGGGGTGTGTGAAGTGTGAGGAGAACTGGCTTCCCACAGAAACAGTTGACCTCAGATGTTTCGATGCATACTTGCTTGTCCTGGGGCTAACTGAGGGAGCCCTGTGACAAACCTCACAAGTAAACCACGGGCTCTAGCACTGTCAGGGTCAAATCAGCCGCCTCCCTTGAGATCTGAGCGGGCTGTTGTTGAAAGCCACGAGATGTCGCCTCTATACGTGCAGGCAGGGGTTAAGCGTGATGAATTTGCAATAGCCAGCCAGCTTTCCCATATAAGAGCACTGCACTCATTGGCTCTCTCTTTTACTGAGAAATCTATCTAGTCATTTCCTGTGCAAGCCCTTCTTCACTTTGCAAAAAGCTATACAGTTGAGTAAATTACTATAATCTGTGGTTATTCCTTCGCACAGGCAGCCTGGATTCTCTCATGGACCACCACCAACTAGGAGTTCAATGTTGTGCCGTTAATAGAGTGCTAATATGAGCGTGGTCTTCTCTGCGGAAGAGGAGGACTCTCACCCATGGACGTAAATAATTTGGGGTCCGCTTTCATGCTTATTAATGCTTGTTGGTATTTGACTTGATTTCTACTGAGAGATTATTTACGTTCTGAAGGATCCGTTGGGACTCCTTGTCAGATCAGTTCTTGGGTGGAGCTTGCAGCAACTTGGGGTAAGTGCTGTGCTCTTCCTCTTTTGACAGCAGGGCTTTTTTGTGTTGCGCTACTCAAAATGGCTTGGTAAAGTCGCAGAAAGAAACAACTCAGCACTTTAGTAGAGAAGTGAAAGCTGAGCTAGCAAACAGAGTGCTCTCTGTGTTTCCTAGGGACACACAAAGTGAATGTATGTATTATAGGGTCTTTTTTAGGACCATTTTGCTCTTGCTTTTAAACCAGACAGTCTGTCTGTACAAGGCTGACAATAAATAACTCTCTCGAGTGCTGTGGAGAGATGGAAACTGCAGCTGAGAAATGATTTTGGGGAAAGGAAGACAGAAAAGCACAAGCAAACTATTATGGAAGTACAAATAGACCTCTAAAGGATCAGCAAATGTACCAGTAAGTGTTTTGGGGGAGGAAATAAGTCTGAAATGGGATTATGGGGTGTATGTCTGTGTGTGCAGAGGAATGTTTGTCATTAGAGCACAGACTAAACTGAATGGCTGAATTATCATAATGATTTCTCTTGAAATCAGCCCTTGGATTTCTTGCTGTGAGCTGCATAAAGATGTTTTGTGGCTGTTTTCTGCCTAGAACTATGTTTCTCCACATCCTCATCTAAGCCAGAATGCTTATGCTGTGTCAATTTACCTCTTTGCTGGTACAGGGTATGGAGTCTGGCTGTAGTCCCAGCAAGGGAGATTTCTCTTCAGAGAAAACCTGTTAACCATTTGGAGGGACTACATGTGAATAAGACGGAGTTATTAGAAAAAGCTCTGCTTCAGGTTGGTAATCATGGATGTTTCCTTGCTGTCTCACAAACTGTGCATGGATCTGCAGTTACATGCTGACTACAGACAGCTTGCATTGGGTGTGGATCTGAGATGTATCCAGATAAATATGAAGACATGTCTCAAAAGAGTAAAAAAGGAGTACAGGACATATTAGATGAGAAGTGGGCTGACTGGGTGCTCTGATGAATACTGATGCTCTCTGTACAGCAGATCTGGATCAAGCTTTGCTCTTGGGAGAGCTGTGCTGTGTGCAGGCTCTGAGGGCTGTGAGTGTCCGCATGGCAGCTGGGGTGTCTGCTGTGGAGCTGGAATTTCAAAGTGTGTGTCCACATGGATAGCCAACAGCTCCAAACACTGGGGAGATCCCACTTGTTTTGCCCCAGGATGAAATGTGAGCGTGCATGCACGGAATGTAATTTGTGCATATGTTATCCCTGTAGAACTATTGTCGTTCTTACCAAAAGAGAACATGAACAGCCTTATCACTCTCTTCCAAAGAAGGCCTACTTAAGCCTTATCTTTTTGGCCACTTGGTGACTAGCCTGTGTTGGCTGCACTGAGACAAGAACAATGATTGTAGTCTCCTAAAGATCCACTTTCTTTGCCTTTTATGTAAGGACCCTGTGCTGCTGCCAGCAGGTGAGGTCATCTCATAAAGGGGGTTCAGATGTTCTGCGGACAAGTTGCCTGTATTTCACGAACAGCTTTTGAACTTCTCCAGTGGTACCCTATTTAAGGCCTTGATCCTTTAGTCACTTACTCCCATTGTTTTCAGAGTTTTACTGAATCTCTCTCTCAAGGGACGCATAGTCAACTCTAAGAACACTGGACCTGGAAGCATGCTTTCCTCTGTGTGTGCTGTACCATACACATTCTAGGTTTGTGAACAATTGTGTTAATTCCCCCTCTCCCTTGCAGGTTTAGTCTCCCAGTGGGGAGCATCTTTGGTGATCTGCAAGACCATCTCTACTAGAAATGGATAACTTCACAAATGGGCAGCCAGGCCCAGGTCAGAGGAACAGGTTGATAGGATTGCTAGAAACAGATGACAGTATCCAGGATGATAAACCTGCATCTAGTAAAAAAGGAGAAAGATCAGGGCTACATGGAAAGAAAGGAGAGCCACGGCCCTTGGAGACACCTTATCAGAAGGAGAGCAGTGACTTTCCTCCTAAAGTCAAGATTAATCTGAACTATCGGCCAGGACTTGTCAGCAAGTGAGTAACTTGGATATTTGACAAAGGTGGGATCCCTGTTGATCTATACAGATCCCTGCTTGTAGGGACCTGTAGACTTGACCAAAGTCTGAACTAAAAGTGACAATACAGGAATGTTACAGGAATCTGGTGGGAGGTAATTAAAGGCAGAAAGGGGACATGTTAGCCCTTTCCTTCTGCATTTGGAGGGTATGTGTGTGTTGTGGCGTATTTTGGTTATAGCTGAACTAGCACCAAATATGCTAAGTTGGGTGTAAGAGCAGCTTAGTATGGAGCCCTTTGTTCTTGCCAGGGAGGGATGTAAACTAGCTCACAGAGTGCTTCACACTATGTGATGGGACTGATTCTGGTCCTGCAGCTATCTTGGGCTTCTCTGTCTTTGTGCTCTGGATGTGTTCCAGGGTTGCACATCAGACTGGATCTGGGAAGAGCTCCAGCTGATGGGAAGAGCAGCCACTTAAGAGAATTATGGGAAATAACTGTCTATTTTTCCCTTGACTCAAAAATAAAATACTTGTTTTTTCTGACAAACTTTTCTGTCTCCCTCCTTTCTTACACCGTCCCTCTAGAACTTATTGCACACTCTTGTCTTCCACTCTCCAGAACTTCTTAACGCTTCACATTTCTTCCGTAGCCAAAAGGACCCCAATCGCTTTGACAGAGACAGGCTCTTCAGCGCAGTCTCAAGGGGCAGCCCTGAGGCACTGGATGGTTTACTTGAGTACTTAAGGAGGACCTCCAAATTTCTCACCAATTCTGAATATACAGGTAGATTCCTGCTCAGTGTTCCATAAACAGCGTTAGCAGAGGCAGTGCTTGTTAATGTAGGAGGGAAGCAGGGGAACCTGCTCGTGGTTCTTTGCTTTCTCCAGCTCTCTGTCCATTCTTTTATTTTCCTAATGTCCACCTGAGGATGGAGAATGCCATTAATTATATATATCCTAAGGCTTTTGCCTCTACTGCAGAGTAAAAATACTAAGAAAGGCCTTTAGAATAATTATTGTATTTGGTCCTACAGTGAAAGTTAAGTTCTGAATCAAGTAACACAGATGTGTGCAAAGTACATGCGCAACCCATTCAATACTCTTTTTTTACTAGATGCAAAGACTGGGAAGACCTGCTTAATGAAAGCCCTGTTGAACCTAAAAAATGGAAAGAATGACACAATCCCACTTTTGCTGGAAATAGACCAAAAGACACAGAATCCCAGGCCGCTTGTCAATGTGTCATGCTCTGATTGTTACTACAGAGGTAAGGTTTCTTTTCTGATGCTGTGTCAGAGCAGCCTCCCCATCAGACAGGTGAGATGTGCAGATACAAGGAAAAAGAGGGGAACTGGAGCTTATGCAGCACTGCAATTCCAGCAGTTCCAGAGTTCTGGTGCAGTTACAGTAGCAGCCTACTCACCTTTTGGTTCTGATATTTGATTCTGGTCTGTGTCCTCTTCGGCCCTGAATTATACACTTCACTTCTGCAACTTTGTTCTCAGTCTATAAAACAGAAATGATAGACGTTTAATAACCTAGGAATATGAGAGGATTTGCTTTGGAAAGCTTAAAAAGCATGTCTAAAAGTGAAAAAGAAATAGTATATCACTATCAAAGAATGAGTTCTGCTGGTTGGATTATCCTTTTAATAGCAGACATGCAGCATGGTCATGTACGTGTATAGTTGTCTTTATCCTCTCATAGCTGCTTGGGATCTTAGTGCCAGGCTGGGTAATTGCCTTGTCTTGTGTTGAATTTCTGACAGTCTTGGGGCTTGTCTTCTGACTTAGTATTTCCAACTTGCTTTTCCAATGAACATTGTTAAAAGTCATCAATTGCCACTCACTCCCTGCCTAGCACTGAGACTGCAGGGTTGCTACGCAGAACATACAGCGATTGTTGAAACAGTGCTTTGCTGAAGAGTACTTTGCCTGTTCCCTCTGATAGTGGCACTGAGTGATAGGTTTTGCCTGTTTCCTTAGGTCAGACAGCACTCCATATTGCCATAGAGAAAAGGAGCCTAGATTTAGTGAAACTTCTAGTAGAGAATGGAGCTGATGTCCATGCCAGAGCCCATGGTGAATTCTTCAAGAAGAAGAAAGAAGGCGTTTACTTTTATTTTGGTGAGTCAGTGTGGAACATGTTCCTTCGCTTTTTTATTGCCTTACTGTATGAGATGCTGCTAATTCTAGTTGGGTTTGCCCCTTTGTGCGTGGGTTGCTGTCTCCACTGTCCTGTAATCAAACTCTTGACTTATTTGAATGTCAGGATCCTTTCGCAGGCTGAGGTGTCCAATGAGCATTTGCAATTGTCTTTGGTTTTATGTGTTTAATCCCATCTGAGGGGTTTCAGACAGAGCCAAATACTTGGTGAGTTTAGCCAAATTAGGGGTCTGGGAAAGTGTTTCAGCTGCCCCTGGAAATAAGGAGTAATTGTAAACTACAAAACCCTTTCTGAATATAGAGACACTGAGAAAGAACTTGTTCTGTGTTCCAGTGGTAAAACTGTAGGCTAAATATATTTCCCTAGAATTGCTTTTTTTCTTTAATTTTTTTTTTACCCCTTTCTGCTTCCCCTCCAAATACTGTCCTAATCTCTTCAGGTGAACTTCCCCTCTCCTTGGCTGCTTGTACGAACCAGCTTGAGGTGGTGGAATATCTTCTAAACAATCCCCACCAGAAAGCCAGGCTCCAGGAGCAGGATACACAGGGCAACACCGTCCTCCATGCCCTGGTGATGATTGCAGATGACACTGAGGAGAACACAAAGTTTGTGAGCACAACATATGTTGAGATATTGAAGGCAGGTGTGAAGGTTGACCCAACGTGGAAACTGGAGGAGATAGTGAACTATGATGGATTAAATCCTCTGCAGCTTGCTGCCAAGACAGGCAAAGTGGAGGTAAAGACAACTAGAGGGAACCCCTGGGGTTGCTGAGAAACAAGGAAGACTGCAGCTTACATCCTCAGCATAGCAGTGGGGTTTGATGTAGGAGCATCTTGCACCCAACCCGTAGTAATGCTAGTGGCAGTGCCACAGGAGACAATAAAGGGGAGGCCTCCTCCAGGCCACTCCAGTTGGTGTCCTGCAGAGTCTCAGCTGGCTGCTGCTGCTCTGTCCCAGCCAAGAGAGCTGGTCTGGACCAAAATTTGTTCTACTCCTGGAAGAGCTAATACAAGGTGTAGTTAGATTGCCTGCTCTTTGCCAGATAGTCTGGTGTTTGGATATATCAAAGTGTATAATGCAGAAAGCCAGGTGTCCTGTATTTGAAGGTGATTTGGGTGTGATTGTTTCATTCTACACCTTCATTACATACACATTTTTCTAGTGTGCATCTGGTTTCTCTTCAGATCTTCAAGCACATCATCCAAAGAGAGATCAAAGACCCAGTGTACAGGCATCTGTCACGCAAGTTCACTGAATGGACCTATGGACCTATCCATGTGTCTCTCTATGACTTATCCTCTATAGACAGCTTTGAGGAAAATTCTGTGCTGGAGATTCTGGCATACAGCAGTGACACACCGGTGAGTGCTTTCAGTAAAAGGCAAAGACAGCAACATTTTTCCTGCCTTTCTATAGTGTTGCTGTATAATTATGCAAATCATTTCAAGTTAATGTGGTATTTCACATGATCATTTCTCTGGAAAAGAAACACATGATGGAAGTATGCATATTTTATTATTTATAGTCTACTTGGTATGCCTCTGATAATCTATAGTATGAGAGAAATTTTTGATCCTTTGGTTGTCCTAAGGCTTGATGAAGCCAAGTAGAAGCAACTTCTTATAGGATAGATGATTTCTTTCATACTGAAAGGCCTGACTGAATAAACCCTTAGGGATACCCTAATTGGAGCCACTGGACTCCAACCCTAAAAAAGACAATTCTCTGGGGAATTTGCATTCCTGTTGACACATGGGTACATTTTTGTTGGGTTTTTTCCACAGAATCGGTACAAGATGGTGGTTTTGGAGCCACTGAACAAACTGCTTCAACAAAAATGGGAAACATTTGCTTCCAAGAGATTCTACTTCAGTTTTGTTTCATACTTGTCATTCATGATCATCTTTACAGCCATTGCGTACTACCAACCCCTACGGGTAAAGGTAGGCCCAATCTTTTATCTGGAAAGACCTGAATGGATGGAGCTGAGTTTTAAAAGGCACAGGGTGGTTATCATCACTACCTCTGCCTGTCTTCAGTGTTTTGGTGTTTTTTGTTTTCATCTTGCAGCCTTCGTTTCCAGTGGAGTTCACGGCTGGAGGCTTCCTGTGGGTCTCTGGACTGATCATTATCTTGCTAGGAGGTGTTTATCTAATATTTGCTCAGGTATGGGGATCTCTTGTGTAGTTTCATTGTAAGAAAGAAAAAAAGGA
This sequence comes from Gavia stellata, assembly GCF_030936135.1. Classification (NCBI taxonomy): domain Eukaryota; kingdom Metazoa; phylum Chordata; class Aves; order Gaviiformes; family Gaviidae; genus Gavia; species Gavia stellata. Next base: position 8,628,666 of record NC_082618.1, read on the forward strand.
AACCATCACTGACATGGAGGCAACAGATTCGGTTCTCCTGACATCAGGATGTGCATAAGTGGATGGCAGGAGGGAATCCTGCCCTGAGACACTTACGGTATCAGTGTGATCTAGCAGTGACGGGGTGGCGCAAGCCAGGTTGCTGGGCAAGAGGAAGAATAGGCTCACAACAGTAATTATGAGACTTCTGTGATTTATGGTACTAAAATGCATCCTTGGCATTTAATGCAGTCTATTCATGAAGACACAGGGATGAACCATGTTTCAGCCCTTGCTTATCCTTGCCCTTTATAAATAAGGCCTTTTTTCATCTTGGAAGGATGACTAGCTGAAATTTGGGATCTTGAAAATGAAAGCATGAAGAGGAGCTTATGAAGCAAACTTCTCCCCTGAGCGATAGGCAGGGGGAGGAATAGCCGGGATATAGCCAGGATAGCCGGGCAGGAATCACTCTCTAGCATGCCCTGTTTTAATGAATGGCTACCACTGATTTTTCTCTATTAGAGCCTGTACTTGCGGAGGAGACGCCAGTCCCTGAAGACTATGTGTTCTGACAGCTGCATTGAGATCTTGATGTATGTCTCTTAAGGTTTTTTGCATAATGAAAGCACGGGTGAAATTGGTTCTCTGCTGTGTGCAGCTAAGTTGCCCTAACATTGCTATAGAGATGGTGAGCAGGAAAGATTGATTCTCTGCCACTGCTTCCTCTTTCTATCCCTTCCCTGCTTGCTTCTCCTACCTGCTGCATCCTGTCATAACTCTTTGGTGTAATGGCCTTTGCTGGGTAGGGGCTGTCCTTGGATTTGTAGCAGAACACAGTGAAGGTCAGACCTTCATTTATTCTACAGTTAAGAACATCTACTTGTTAGAAAAAGAGCTCAAGTTCTTAATCATACTGTCACTGTGGCTCAGATTTGGTTGAAAGGAAAATAACTTCTCAGTTTTCTGAGGAAAAATGTGTATAGATGCATGTGTGTGCATGTATGTGTGCATGTGTTCATAACTTAAAATTATTTTCCATTTTATATCAGTTATGGGAGTTGCATTAAGCAGTTGAGAGTTTCCATACTGTGAGATTAACCAGTTCATAACAAAACTGCAACAATTTGTGGGTCTGGTTATAGCAGGATTTGCTAATATAAACTATGTGTCTGATTAACTGCCACTTCATATGCTCTATGTAGCCTCGTAAAATGTGTTTGCTTTTCCTTGCAGAACAGAACAGATCTGCAAATGGGCCTTTTTGTTGAGGTAAATCACTGTGTCACTCATTCTACTTCCCTCCAGCTTCATCCAGGCTTTCTCATTGCTACTGTCAGCAGTCCTGTATGGTGCAAGTTCAGAAAACTATGTGGCAGTGATGGTGTTCTCCCTGCTTCTGGGATGGGTGAACATGCTGTATTACACTCGGGGCTTTCAACGCACTGGGATATACAGTGTCATGATACAGAAGGTCAGTACTCGGGGGAAAAAAACTTTGCATGAAAAGCTTTTGAGTGTGAGGAACTAATAGAAGTCCTGCAATTTACTTTTCTCTCGGGACCATGAAAACCATAAATAGAAATGATATATTGACTGTGGAAGTAAAGAAATTGCAGAAGGAGATTAGATCAGTGTCTTCAAGGAAGTACAATTGTGGCAAACTACTAGTTTGCCATCTTTGAATATAGCAGGTGAGAGCAGCTGACACCTGTTTGTCATAAAATGACTCAAAACTAGCAGTCAAAACCAGTGCAAGTTCCCTGGAACTGTTATGCTTGGGCTGAGAAGTGTTTCCAGGTCCATAAAGGAGTCTGGGACTAAAAGGCAAGACAAAGCAGGCGAAATGAGCTGCCAGGGAAGAATTCTGATCACCACTTGTGTGAAACACAATGGAGATAGAAAAGAAAGATGTGTGTCAAAACAATTTGGAAACAGCCATACTGGGGAACTGACATGATATTTATTTGTTTCAAAGAACCTATTCATACAAACATAACAAAGAAGCTCATGTAGTACTCTCAGATGAAGCTACCAATGAAGCTACTTACCCGAGGAAGTAATTTGACATGTATTAGAGATTTTTTAAACTGGATAAAAGCATTTCCCAACTTGTTTTCAGTATTGTTACTGGGAGTTGGTTTATGATGTGTGAGAACAGGAGATCATCCTGGTGATTTCATGTGAGATAAAGAATGTCACTTCCTCCTGATTTGTGTTTTAGACTATCCTGAGAGATCTGCTGCGTTTCCTCTTGGTTTATATGATCTTCCTCTTTGGCTTTGCTGCAGGTAAGGACTTACTCAGCATTGTGGTATAGGCTGGGCTGCAAGAAGTAATTTTTTTTCTGAGGAGGATTCAAATTCTGTTTTTCTCATAGCTCTGGTTACGCTGATGGGGGATGCTCCTTCGGTCTCTCAGAACAAGTCTCTTGCTCAGATGGAGAGCGCTGGGAGCCATGCTATGTATGGCGGGCTGCTTAGCGTCTCCCTGGAGCTCTTCAAGATCACCATTGGGATGGGCGACTTGGAGTTCCAGGAACATGCCAGATTCAGATACTTCGTCATGCTCCTGCTGCTTCTCTTTGTGATCCTCACTTACATTCTTTTGCTCAACATGCTGATTGCGCTCATGAGCGAGACTGTCACAGATATTTCTGGTTATAGCAAAAGCGTCTGGAAGCTGCAGGTGAGACATGGTGCTGCTCAGCATTCATGTCATGGACCAAACTCCTACTTGAGTCTCATGATATCAGAGATGACAGTGCTTGTTTTTGTCCTAAGCGTCAGCTATAAACTTCTCTTTTACATAAATTTGCCATTCTGGGGGTAAATCCTAACATCACTTTTAGATGTATTTAAAGCTCATGCTGTTTGCATGGCTACCAGCCAGTCCAGGTCCACTTGCATAAGTAACTTGAGACAGTAACTAACTGACTGGTGCTATTAAGCTAAGGAGCAATTTGGGATTGAGTTCCAAAGAGATTTTCTAAGTCAAAGTAGTTGCTAATTGGGGAAGATATAATCAAAAAGAAGGGCTGGGCTCTGTATGGCCTGTTTTCTCTCTGACATGGACTTCTTTTTTCAGAGGGCTATTGCTATTCTAGAAATAGAGAAGGCCTGGCTGTGGCGCCAAGGTGGGAAGAGGAGATCTGGCTGCTTCATGTCAGTGGGCCTCAATAAGAAAGATGAGAGATGGTGTTTCAGGTAAGACAAACGTACCTTTACTTCTTACACCCCAGCCTAGTAACAGGTTCCCATAGCTGGTAGCCCTGAACCGCCACGGGGAATTTCAGCACTGAGTTAGTGGAGTGACTCAACCACATGTTCCTGGGTACCTGCATATTGGTTGGTGACAGGAATGCTGGCAGTCTGAGAGCTAGCTGAGCCACCACCGTTGTCACCAAGACACGCTGCCACCAAAAGATGTCCTGTTTAACCCACACCTATGGTGTGGTTATGGTGGCAGGGCGTCTGCAACGGTGCTTTCTTTGCTGCGAGCATAGCTGTGTGCCCGGAGCAGGCTGTGGTGGGAGGGATGCAGGCTGGTGGCCCTTTCGCTCTGGAACATGCAACTGGAGTGCAACACGAGGGGGCAGCACCCTTCCTTCCATAGGGGGGCTGGGAGAGCAGATGAACCTTTCTCTACCCAGTGAACCGAACTGCCGGCAGCACTTGAACTCCAGGGTGTTCTGGGCTATGGAGCATGTATAGAAAGTAGAATCTTCTCCTTTGTATTAAGTATGTTCCCTGGGAGGAACTGGAAACAACATAGACCCGCACACAATATGCAGGGGAAGAAGGTATTTACCTTGTGGAGCTTAGACTCCAGAAGATCTTTACTCAAAAACAAGCTCTGTAGGGTGTTGTTGCTATAACCAAACCATTAGGATTGTGTTGGCAGGATGAGCTGTGTTGGGACGCTGTGGGACAATGAGATATGTACTGAAATGCTGTGCTCCGTGCATCAGTGTCTGTTGCATTTTGTCTCTCCAGAGTAGAGGAAATTAAATGGACGAATTGGGCAAAGGAGGTGGGAGTTCTTAAGGAAGACCCTGGAAACACCAGTGATTCAGAAATAAATCCAGAAGGTAAATTAAATCATGAAGAAAGGTCTTCAGTATCCTTTTAGCTTCCTCCTCAGCAACTACTCTTGGCATGTTACTTTGTCTTTGGTAACAGAAACTTTAGGCAGGCCAGCTTGCACATGAAATTGCTTCCATACAGCATCCCTCAATAGTAGCAGCAGCACTTGTGAGCTGAGAAAATAAAGAATTAGAGTAGGGGTATGGTCCTGGTCAGAGTTTGGGGACAAATAATGAGAAAGAAGGAGATGCCATTCCTGCTTACCTCTGGTAGAAATGGGCAGGAAACGCTGCTGAGAAAAGCAAGGGCTGTTCCTCCCTTTGACTCAGTAGCCCAAATGCGTGGTGCTTTTTCTAGGAAAGGTAAAATTTAGGCCCACTCATACTGCAATTGTTAAAATCACAGAGCTTTTATAGCACAAATCAGGACATTAACACTGGCAACTTTGTCAAATTCTGCCCAAGATAGTTATGTTTGCTTCCCTTGTTACACTTGGGAAGCAACTCTACGTGAAAAATGCAGAGCTGTTACTTCCTCTAGAAATATTTTGTTCAGCCTGGCAGACCTTGGGCAGAAGCTCCACTGGATTTAAACATGGCCCCATGCTCTTCTGATGTAGGTTCTTCCTAGATGCTGGTTTTCTAGAGTGGGGAGGTTGCAACACTTAAAATACTATCTGTTGTATGTTGGGTTTTCCCTAAATCTGCACTCTTCTTAAAACTGGATCCCTTTGTCAGCTTCCTGCTGACAAAGGGCTGCTGTTTTTGTCTCCTGCTGTAGAGACAAGATCATGGAAACGGATGCCACAGAAACAGCTGAGATCAGCTGTTCCAGAGGAGCAGTCACTATTGCAGCCCCAGCTATCTGCAACTGAGATGATGCCTCTAGAGGGACAAACCAGAAATCTTTAGCAGGTTTTCTGGATTGCAACCTTGCTTCCAACTTCAAAGGAGTAGTTCTTCCTACAGCAGCTGGAAGAATTGAAGGCATTATTGGTGTTAAAAGTGTATTTCATCAAAGACTGTGGTTCAGCCTGTGGCTTAAATATTTTCATGCACTTTAATCATTAACTTCCTCTGAAGAAACTATTTTTACTCAACTTTCTCTGCCTGACACTTTCTTATTACTATGTCTAAAGGTGCAAGAGCAAGATCATACGGGCAGTGCAGAGTTGTCTTTGGGAAGGCAGTGCTTCTTTCTGAGCTGTATAGAAATAACGCTGTTTGCCATAGAGAAGCAAAGGATGGAGTGATCTATCTAAGAATGGGTTGACTGTTATTTTTGGGTACAAGAGACTGTACTGAAGTGCTTTGGAATAAAGAGTGTTGTAGAGGCATAAAAAGTTGCTAAGGATGGAGTTGGCTTCTGTGCAAAACACTGTCGGTGTGAAACATGAGTGGACAAATACTCAGTCTTCAATCATCAAAAGCCATAGTGAGTCTTTGTCAGTACCTGCAGTGCTCGGTGTTTAGCTCACATCAGAATTCCCATTTCACAGTATTATAATGAAATCGTGTGCACGATTGGTGTTCTTAAGCAAATGCACACAAGTGATGTGCATTTCCTGGACCTGTAACTTCACATGGTGAATTTCTGAAATGTCTGTCTTTCACAGGTTGCTTTGTCTCTGTAGAAGACAGCAGCAGAATCCTGCACATGGCTTCTAAGAGACAGATGGGCCAAAATGCATCGTGCGCTTAATATTTCCTGTCAGTCTTAGTGGGCGTCCTCCTGTCTTGCTGTAAACAATTACAAGGACCTCATTGCTTTTTGTAATGTGCACACTGCCTCAGGCAGGATGGGAAACAAACTTTAAACTCTGTGGAAAAGAGATAAAAATGAGCTGTCTCACTTTCAGCCTATATTTAAAAATAGTAACATGTATTGCTGTACACTGTCAATATAGCAAGTTTACTTAATAGAAAACGTTTATCCTTGGATGTATTTTCAGAGCTTCAGGCTCTCAAAAAGGAAGAGAAGATGTGATCAGTGTGGACCATAAGGCCTTATCAAATTCCTGATTACCTCTCACCCAGCACTGTGCTGACCTCACTGGCATGCGAGTGAACTCTTGTTTTTCATGACCTCATGTCAGTTCATGCAGCCACATCTGAACCTGTGACAGCTGATGTTGCATTGGATGCATCTTTCATAGAAGCAAGGGCTAGTGATAACCCTGAAAGATCTGCAGACTACAAATGTTGGCAGCACCTTTCATTCAGTAAGATAAATTATGCAACTCAAGATCTTCCGTCTCTCATTTCTACTCTGAGCAAGAGAAGCTAGGAGGTTTGTCTTTTAGAGACAGCCATCTTAATCCTGTTGCTTACTACATGCATGGGACTGGCAGCAAAAGCATTGCTTTTAAACTTATTCCCTGTCACTTCAGACGGGTTCTTCCCCTGTGCTGGGCAATTCCCTCTGCAGCTTCACTGCATCGGGTCTCTGAATTGTAACTAACTTTTTTTCACTCCAGCTTCTGCTGTTTTCTTGCTTTGTGAAGCCTTCAGCTGCTTTTTCCATCTATGGCTTTGTCCTAAGTGTTCCCCAGATTTGGCAAGGTGCTCATATTGCACAAAAGGATCATCTGGCATATGGTAACCTCTTGCTGTGCTTGGTGCTTTGCTGTGGTGGGGAAACTGAGATTCTCAAGAAATGCAGAATCTGATCTGCCATCCCTTCCTGGAGTCTTAATAAACAACAACAGAGAAATCTTGCTTGTTGGTAGTGTTTTTGATAGCTGTGGGCTGTAACAACTTGCTTTCAAGATAACCTGCCTCTTCAGCCATTCCTTGAACCTTCTTCTCTTTAAATCCCTTTCTTAATCTTGCAGTGTTAGTTTATCTTTTGATCTGCATCAAAAATGTTCTTAAACATCTAGTGTCTGCTGTGAAACAGGACCTTAGCATTCCTTGTGCTTCACAGTCATGCCACAGACTGCCAGTCCCAGCCCTCTCAAGCTCATGAATGAAGGATGATGGACAGCAGACAGGGACAGGCACATGCAGCAAACAGATATGTCAGGTTGGTCAGAAGATTTAGCAGTGCCCAGGCTGTTGTACAGTTCTTTGATGTGCTATGGAAAAAAGGAGATTTTTGAGGAGTTAGACCCTCTCTGCAGTGAGAGGTGAGTCAGCACTATTGAGATTAATATCAGTAATCTCCCAGTTTTCTGTATTCTTAATGCATGAGGCTTGTCTCTGGTTTCTGAACCACTTCCCATTTTGGTCACGTTACAAAAAGGAAGGCTGTCTGGCATTTGTTTTGTGGAATGTCTGCAGTTCCTTCAAAGCTATGACCCAGCTTGTGAGGCCCAACAGGATTTTGGAATCCACTCTTAATAGATCACAATGTTTTGTCACGAAACACTTCAGTCATTTACACAAGACATTATCAATAGAGGAAGTGCCCTCTCCCTTCTGCCCCTCGTGACAGGTAAACCCACCTGCATGTGAACCCATCCCTAAGCAAATGGAGAGGCTTTGCAGGGCTCTCATCTGAGAAAACAGAAACCTTTTATAAATGTCAGTGAAGGAATAGTTGCAGTTTCTCTACTCTGTATGTATGAGCCACAGAGACTCCGAAGGCCCAGCCATGCCATGAAGACACCAGCAGCTCTCATTACTTTCCAGGCAGCGTTATGGAAGCTCAAACCCTCCCCTGTGGGACTTGGTCAAAGTTGCTTCTTTCCTGGCAGGGCTGGGAGATGAATGCAGATATTGTTGCTTCCAAACTCATCCTCCGCTCAAGCACACTTTGCCTGGCCATTGCTCCCTGTGGCCTCTCTACTACAGTGCTCCCCACTGCACAGTGACCTATCTCACTGCTTATCTGTGTAATTTTCTTAAATGGAATTTCATGTCTGGTTTGTGTGGTTCCCAGTTCCCCATAAGGCCATTTTCCTCAGGGGTATAGGTGGAAGCAAGACTTTCTCGTTCCTCAAATGCTTTGCACGTTTTATTTTATTGTTTTTTTCTTTCCCCTGTTATTTTCAAAGCGTGCTCTGAAGCTGAAGCCAGTACGGGGAGGTGTATCTGTGTCTCAGTTGATTCCCTCTCTCTTCATCTCTTTGTGACCCCATTTGCAACTGGGCATACTTTCCATTGCCTCTGTAGCTAGTAAAAGGAGTCTTTGAAATGTGACAAGCAAAAGGGCTCAGACGAAGAACAGATGCTTTATTTAAGTCTACATAAGCTGCAAAGAGCTATTTCTGAAGTGATGCAGCTGGCAGGTTCCTCAGCTGGACTGTTCCTGTGGCTAGCTATCAGTTTTGTTCTTCTTTGCTGTATTTAAGAAACTTCATTTGTTGCTCTGGGACTAAAACAAAAATAAAAATGGAGGGGAAAAAAAAAGACATTTTAAAAGAAAACTGTTCTACTTTGCAACCTCACATCTGCTTCAGCAGCACGAATAAAAGTGGGGCCAGACAGGACCAGGCAAAGCCTCAGAAAGGCATGACTGCAGCTTCCTCGTGGCTGGCACCTAACTGTTACTAAAATCTGAGTGCAAAGAGTGTTTTCTTCGTAGATGTGGAGTGCTACAGCGTTTCTGGACTGTGGGGATGGTTGTCAAACGTTGTTAAAGACAGGGAGTCCTTAGAGGAAGAGAGCTGGAGGTTAGCTAGAAAGTGTTGGTGTGATTTGTTGCGCTCTTTTCTGAGACTGCTTCGAAAATTTACACTTTCTGGGCAAAGAGAACCGCGTCTCTGGAACGGCTTCCTCCCCCCTTCCCCCAGCTTCCAGAAGGACTTGCTATGCAGTTAACTCTTCTGGTTACTCAGCATTTGCTAGTTCAGCTCATTTAGCACTTGTAATAACAACACACTTGCTACATAGTACTCTGATAGCATGAACTATGTGAGAGTAATTCTGTGCTAGTCTGGTCTAGACTAGGGTCAACAGTACAGAGAAACAAGGGAGCAATAGAAACCAAAGAATTGTTGGTAGAGGGGAGGAGACATGTGGAATCCCTTAATGTACCCTAGACATCCTGCCATAAAATATCACTTTTTCTGGCACCAGTAATACACAAAATAAAAGAGGAACAGCAAGTGCTCTGTGTGTGTGAGGGGGAAACTCTGCATTAAAAAAAATGACTGAAGGACATCTGAGAGCTGACATCTCTCTTAAATGCCTGCTGTGAGTTCACTTGAGTCAGTCTGCTTGCACGTTTCGATGGGATGTGGCACGTCCACGTAGCAAGCACCAAAGGACAAGGTAGGCAGTACAAACATAGACCCTAGTGGCTTTTCCAGACAGATCCTGTTGTTCTAGGTATACTAAAGGTGCTGATGGACAGAAATGGAGACACTGCTGAAAAATTGCCTTTCAGTAACATAAATTTACCTTTTAGTAGGCCTTTGCATCTGCAGTTTTATTAAAATGTCACTAGTGTACGCCTTGAAACCTCAGTTAGGAAATCCACAACAGAGTCACTTTGTCTCGTCAAGTGCAATGAGACATGCAGACCTGGAGAATCATCAGAGGAAGAGAGCAGCTTTTGCCTGGTATCTCCAGTCCTCCTCCTTCCTTCACCTTAAAGCTGGGAACAATGAGATTGCTCCTGTATCTACTCTTCCTAATGAGTGAGTCTTATCTCTATATTTATTTTACATATATTAGAAAATAAGCGTCTTAGTCTGGAAACAAAGTAATTTCTGGAGACTCGGACTGGTCCTTTAATGTGAGACAATAAAATGATTCTTATGTAGAAATGTCAGGATGTTTGGACCTGCACGGGAAGTCCTTAGTTTGTGATGTGTTTTTCTACTATTTCAGAGAAATTAATACATTTGGGTGGAGAAAGTTTTATAATTCATCCTTAGAGGGAGAAAAGTGACTGTCAGTTGAAATCATACTCTCAAATACAAAGCTAACAAGCTATGTTTGGCCTTTTATCATTTTTTATTTGTTTGTCTGTTTGCTCCTAGTGAAGTAGGTGGCAGTAGAATATAGGTGAGATTTTTTTTATATACTTCCCTTTCTAATGTCATTTTAGATACACGTTAGATTCAGCAGTATGTGCTTTCAGAAGTATATTTCCCACAAGTTTTTGGCTCGTTGATCTCCTTAACAAGAGCTCTAGGACATGTAGGATTTTTTAAAAAGAAAATTCAGAAGACCTTTATTTGGGAGTAAGTTTGTGTAAAGTAAAGGATAGGTATGGATTAGAAGGAATGTTTCCCGAGTCGGAGTGTGTATCCGCATCGTTCTCTCCTGTAGCCTCATGGGGACAGTTCTGTCATGAATTTGTCTTTTAGCTGCCCAGAAAGGGTAACACCCTTGCACTGCTACTCCAGTAGCTTAAGCAATGGACAACTGCACTGGGGATGTTACTGGCCCCTCTTCTAGCAACTCCACAAATAAATGCTCATTTGATTCCGTATGATAGAATTTCTGTTTGTCTGATTCCCTTTTCATAAGACTCAATACTGTACATACCTGCTCCATCTGTACAGAAAGAATATTATTAGAATATTATTCTTTGAGTATTCATTTTGTGCCCTCACAGGCTTCCTGACAAGCTTTACGCTTCCAGTGTGTTTGAGAAAAAATTATTATTAATTTTATTCTTTTAATGAGATGCCCATCAATGTTCTCTGTAGCTTGCTTTGCTGTGATTTTAGATTTAACATCAAGATTTATGCTCTTCTGTTTTCCTTATTTGGGTTTGACTTCTACATGTTGTATGATGATGTATTATTTCTGCTAATATCTTTCTTCTCATGTTTGTCATTACGCTAGGTAACTCCCAGCTCTGTAAAACATAAATCCTTAATGGATATGCCCACAGAAGTTACTGATATTTTTTCAAATCTTGACCTTTCTTGATTTGGCTTATGCAAAATTAAGGTGGAATCGTTGGTGGAGGCTTCTATCTTTGTGTGCTTCTGTCAATCTTTTCTATCGCTCTTCTCTAGCAACCTTTTTCTTTGCATTTGTGGATTTTACTGATGAAAGTGGCAGTGCAGAAGAATGTAGCTGTCTGACCTGGTGGGTCTTGGTTACGTTCTTAGAATGAATCTGCAGATGTGTGCTGAGCGTCCAAACTCTACAGATAATTTGTCTGTATAGTTGGCTGATCAGCAGCACGCACCTTTTTTTTTTTCCTCAGTTTAAGTACAGTGCACTTAATTTCAATAACTAAAGTGCTAAAACCCCCTGAGTCATCTGCGTTGGAAATCCCTGTGAGCAGGGAGTCAGGAGCAAAATGTTCACATAACTTGGCTCGGCAGGACGGCAGCAGCAGAACTAAGTGCAGAGCTGAGGAGCCTCCGGTTCCCAGGCCAAATGCCGGACAGGCACAGGAGGATTCAGAGGAGTGGGGTTAGCTCCCTGGCCATCGTTTTTTCTTTTTGTTGCCTGCTTGAGAATTGTCCCTTACTTCAAAGTCGGTTGAACTTTCTGGGGAGCTTGTTCCAGCATATCTGGAATTCTGGTTTTGTTTTAAAGGAAGTTTGCTGGAAGCTTAGGAGCATCTCTGAGTTAATTTACGCATTTTAACTGGTGAAGTGGGATTTGCAAAGCAAGGCAGTAGTTCAGGATGAGCTGCCTATGCTCTGAAAGGGATGCGTGCCATGTGCCTGAAGGTATGGGACATTTCAGGAAGCAGAAGCAAAGACTAAAAGTTCACGCTATTGGCACGTTTCACGTCATTGCTTCGACTGCGGTGTTTCACTACTTCTTTCACTGGTGCTTTCAGGCTGGGAAATTACATGGAATTGATGGCATAAGCTCGGATTCAGCTCTGACTAAAATTAGAATCAGGAAAGACTCTAGATGGACACAAGAACAGAATTTGACCTCTTGTTAGTATATCAGAGGAGGTTATATTGAAAATGCTAGACTGTGTGTTTAAATGCAGGCTCAACCTACAGCTTCTAGAATTGGAGTCTGGGCATTCAAAGCAAGGATTTAGGCTGGAGTAATTTGTAAAATTCAGATTTTGTACTTTTGTTCTAGTTTCAAACAGGGACTTAGTTTGTGATTGGAGTCACTTGGGCTTGTTCTTGAGATTAGTGTGAAGTTTACAAAGCTGTCGTATGATTGACAGAGGTTTGGTGATACAGTACAGCTCAGTGCTTGAATTTACAGCATTTATCATAGTAGCTTTCCTTTCGTGCATCCTACTTGGTGACACTTTCAGTCTGTCACTTAGAGTCAAGTATATTTATCTTCCAGCCTGTGCATTTACTGAAGTGTTAACACGCTTACAGAAATCAAGAGCTGAGGCGTGAACAGCAATAAGGGTTGACTCACCACAGAGTCTTACAGCTGAAACACCAATATTAGCCCCTTTTTTTGTGGGCTGCCTTGCAAGAAGGAAGTGCATTCAGGCAAAAGAAAAAAAGTTACCTTTAGCGTGCCAATTCAGTTATGGCTCTGTGAATAATGAGTAGAAGGTTTTCTTTTTTTTTTTTTTTATGGCTGTTTTATATCTATTTTGAGAAGTTATTGGACTTTTAGCAGAGCTGCATTCTCAGCAGAGTATCCATCACATTTGGCACTAATTTGCTCCCTTGCTGCCAAGCTTTGAGCTTTTTGTTAACATCCCACAGAATCTACGTTCTCTTCTTCTTACCAGATTTATGACAATGCTGTTCTTGTGGGGAACAATCCCTGCTGCTACCTAAACTGCTTATTCTTTAATTTAATGGGTTTCAGTCCTGGTGTGTTGAATATCAAGTTAAAAGAAGTGAATCCACTGGTGCTACCCTGAAGTCGCACACCACTGGCACAAGCCCTGGACTTTTGTTTCCTCTCCTGCCTAAACGCAGGCTTGTGAGCTTCAGCTAGTAGGAATGTTTTGTCATATTCAAGATGGACTTTCATAACAGAACAACAGGACTTGTGTTACTTTATCTTCCGTTAGGTTGGGCAAAAAAATACTTTGTTAATCTAAATCAGTGAAATCTCCATAGCTTAGTATCTCCCTCTGCTGCCCCTGCTGTCGTGGTGGGCAGGGTTCAGGGATAGCTGGCTCAAGAGCCTGATAACTCTGACTCTACAGATCACAGTCTGTGCTCATTCATTTATTTGTTTTCAGTGGTCAAGTCCTTGAGGAGCTTTAATGTTGACACTGGCAAGACGTGGATCACACCACACGCAGCCTCTTTGTTGTGGCCCACAGTTCTTCAGCACTCGGATGGGAACACAACCATGTAAGGAACAGAAGAAAGAAAATCATACCCAAACCTCCCAGGTCTTTATGAACGAGTGTTGCCTGAGGTCATGTAGCTTCTCACTTTCTACAACTGTTAGCACAGGTTCCTCTGCCTGAGACCCAGAATTGTTTCTTGGTTCTCAGGGGCTGATAAGCAGAGTTAGAGCTTCATCAGTGTGAGGTGTACATTGTCAGCCTGTGAGTCTTTGCAATGCTTCTGCCTTCACCCACACACAGTGGGTACAGTCATGGCACTGTACAGAAAGGATGTCAGCACATTTAACCAAATGGCAGAAACAAGCAGCTGGGTTTTTGCAGTACTTCCTGGCATATTGCCTCATTGCTGGGGCTGCAGCAGTCACGGCAGCTGTCAAGCGTTATGTTGCGAGCTTGGTCTGAAGACCATAAAGAGCTGGAAACTGCTGTATTTCGACTATCGGGTCTGTAGGGGAAGAGGAATGGATGGCTAGGTTGGTGAAGAGAAGCCAACCACAAGTGGTTGCTATAGAGATAACCTACATTATGCTGAGCAGATTGCTCACATTGTGTAGCAGACAGTGTATTTTAAGTTTCAGAGTAAAGAAACTTTTCTACCCCCTGAGCAGAAGTTGACTGACTCAAAGAACAGTCTCCATTTCATACAGCAGTGCTGCCATTTCCTAGTGTGGAGGTTGAACTTTCTCACTGTGCCTCCAGCCTCCCTTTACCTCCAGTATTTTATGGGCAAGTCACTTCCAGACCTCTTCCTTCGTCTGGGGTAGCTCTCTTGATTTCATAGTTCAGATAACGGGAAGGATGATGATTTGTAGGAGAAAATAAGTGTTTTCCTCTTAGTGGCTGATTCAGCTCAAAACCACACTGGAGTCCAGTTAATTAAGAGACATCATCAGAATAATGGGTGGCCACCCTGCCACACAGATGATTGTTTTGCACTGCACTGCCAAAGGACTCTGCCTGATTGTACCACCTTCCCTCTTTTCCACCTTTTTTTCTTGTTTTACAGGATTTTGGCTACTTCCTCAGTAGACAAGGGCCTGGGCAGGCTGAGGAAGTGCACTGTTTTGCAGGAGGAGATCCAGTGCCAGGAGATACCTCTGCGAGGTACAGTCCCGCTTCCCCTTCCCAACACTTGCTTTGCCATAGGCATGAGGGGGTGCAGAGGCTGGGTGTTTCAGAGAGAACTGGGCATGCTGCTAGGTCCCGTAGATCTGCACTTCATAGAGACAACGTGAATCCACAGTCCCAGTGGTTGGGAGTGATGTGTCTGGAGGCTGCAAGACCTCTTCTGCCACAGCTTAAGTCTTCACCCAAACTCTGTTGAAATACAAGGCAAATTTTTTTGTTTCCAACATATTCATTACTGCTACAGTTGCTGGTAACATTAATTCTGAGTCCTCCATCTAGGAGAGCAGATATAGCTGACCTCAGTTGTTGTAGCCTTTCTCTATATTGATTCTGTTTGCCCAAGGCTGACAAGTACCGTATCCATTTCAATTCTGTTCTCCTTCGTCATTCATTCAATCATTCATTCAATTTCAGGAAAGATTAAAGGCTCCAAAAACATCCAGGATGGTGGCATAACTATTGACAGGAATTCAGATTGGATCCTGGTAAGGGACTGAAAATATCCATGGCTGGGAACAACTGTATTTTTCCAAAATGTTGTGTATTTTTGCTGGGAAATGCAAATGAGCAGGCATAACAGAAGGATGAAGGCTAAAAGCTCTTGGCTGGATACTGGCTGTTTGGAAAGCCAGCTCGTGCATTGTCAGCCAGGAGGGGAAATTGAGAAGGGCCTTTCTCATCAGCTGAGGACTGCAGTGGACCTTGTACTTCACTGCAGCCACCCCCACTCATAGGAAAAAGGAGCATTGGCAGAGGAGGCTTAGGAGAACCACTGATTTGGAGGCTAACACCTCAGTCTGGTGACCCCCCCCCCGGGGGGACTTCAGGGCTGAAGTCCTGGGTAACAGGGGAGGTCCCGGATGACTGGAGGCATGTCCCCCAACGTGACGTCCATCTACAAGAAGGGCCGGAAGGAGGATCCGGGGAACTACAGGCATTGTGGACGAGGCATTGTGGGACATAGTTTAATGGGCATGGTGGTGTTAGTTGATGGTTGGACTTGATGATCTTACAGGTCTTTTCCAACTGTAGTGATTCTGTGATTCTGTAACCTGATGTGGCAAGGGTCACATCAGGGAAGGTTCTTTTTTACTCTTGGTAGGCTTTCAGTGCTGTGCAGGGGATGCTGAATGTTTGCCAGACGGCGTCTTCAGTCATCCTCTGTCTACAGCTTTGTTGCCATTCAGTAGCCTTCCCCACCACCCCCACAGGCTTGCTTGCAGAAGAAGCACCGCCGAGCCTTCACCACTACCGAGGACTTGAATGGAGTCTGTACTCTGCTCACCGCCGACTTGCGCAGCACAGCTTTCCTCAACCTCACCAAGATCGGTATAGGAGCAAAGCCAGTACTGTGCCTTTGCAGAGGGACAGAAACAACAGCACGAGGCCCTGATCTAACAGCAGGGGCCCTCTGATTTCCTAACCAGCAAGGTCTATGGTCCACTGCGAGAGACTAAAAACTGAGTTTTAACATGTATTATAGTGCCTTCAACAGGGTTACAAGGTTCAGCCTTGAAGACCAGAACACAGCAGCAGGTCTGTCCCATGCATCCAAAAGATCCAGCTCTTAAGCCAGAATTTAGAAAAGCATTGACATTCTTAGTGGATGGATGTGACAAAATCCACTGGGATTTTTAAAAGTGCCTCGGCTCTCAAGGCTGTTCCTTCCCACTTAACAGGGCTACTGGGCATTTAATCAAAGGAGCGGAGAGCTGGTCTGATTGTCTAGCCTTGCTCTGCTTCTTGCTGTCACTGCAAAGAAGCTGAGAAGTTTAAATTAGACATCTAGATGGTGTCTTCCCATCTTCAGTTGTCTAACTGCTGTTAACAGACTGATCCTCAGGTTTTCTGCAAATTTGGGAAACTTGGTTGAAACAGATCCTGAGTTTAAGATGTGCTAATTAGAAGACTATTTTCAAAAGGTGGAGTGTATTTTTTCTTGCTTTTTAAATTCCCTAGTTGAGACCAAATTAAACAGCATTCAAAGTAAAAGCAGCAGAGACGAGATTACTGATACCAGCAGCTCCGTCTGCACAGACGACACCAGCAGTGCTTGTGGTGAGCTCTTTGGCAGCACATGGAACAACCGCCTGTGCAAAGGTAGGTACTGGACATGAACAAGCATTGCTTCCTTCTGTATTAGCTGAGTTTGAAGCAGCTTGCTTTCATCTGGTGGGAGAGAGCTGGGGAGGGAAAAGGTTGAGGTTTTGAAGGTTATTTGTAATGACGCATTTTGCTCATTATTACAGTCATCA
Source organism: Gavia stellata (assembly GCF_030936135.1). NCBI lineage: Eukaryota > Metazoa > Chordata > Aves > Gaviiformes > Gaviidae > Gavia > Gavia stellata. The sequence goes on from NC_082618.1 coordinate 8,645,272, forward strand.
TTCACTGAGATTTTTAAAAAATAAAACCTGTCACTACAGCGTAGACCGCGCCATCAGCTAGACCTGCTTTTGGAATGACTAGATGGTGCTGTAGTCAAATTTTTGATTGTTTAATAATATGTCAATGTTCTTGAACCCTTGCTAAACGTTAGGCTGTTTAGGCGTTCCTTCAAATGTCCTTTTATATTTAACTGCATTGACAGAAGTGGGAACAGAGATTGCTGTCATTCTGGGTGGATCAGAGAACACCAAGCCAGATGGTTTCGAAAATGTCAAGACGTCTATCCTCAATATGATGAAGTCAATGTGGCAGAAATGCTCGAAGGTGTGTGAACCTCCTCAGAGTCTCATAATCTCATAGGCAGGATGGATCAGAGATCTAATGAAAAATGGAAAGTCTCCTGGTTCACATAATTATTGCTTTTTAAACTTCACAGTGATGCTAGTAATAATTCCACATACTCTAATGCAAGAGTTAAATGTTATTGAGCCAAGGAGGAGGAGTAGCTGAAGAGGGAGGTGGAAGAGCTAGGAATGGGTTTTCATGCCAGAAGCATGCTTAGATATTTTACCAGGCAAATCTCTCAGGGCACCTTGAAACAGTACACATAAAAATAAGAGGTGAGGCTTATAAACCATTACTTTATTTAAATAAATCTGGGGACAATGTGAGGCTGAGCCATGTGGTCACAAAAGGTCTAGCCAGATAGATAAATACAGGAAATTCAGACAGAGAAATCATTGTCTTGAGCCAAAGAAAATGAATTCGATTCCTGGAGCTGATCCAGAAGGGATCACCAGAATACAAATGTGTGACGGAGACAGAGGGATAAAGACAGTTGATCTACCTATTACTTGCAATATATGTTTTCTGTGTTTGTGCAGTAAAGTTTGGGACTAAACCTGGCACTCTGAGGGACTTAGGGATCCTGCCTTAGATCTTGCCTAACCAGCTCTGGCTTTGCCATCTGCTTTCTCCAGATCAGGTTTGCTGTGGTGCAGTATGGAGCAGAGATCCAAACTGAACTGAGCCTGCAAGAAAGCTGCGACAGACTGACTGCTTTCTTCAAAGTCCGAAACATCAAGCAGCAGAGTTCACGGGCTGACATTGCAGCCACGCTGCAGCATGTGTTGTGAGTTCACGTGTCTCAAGAAGCTCCAGGAACACTCAAGTGATTCCTTGTGTTTCACGTGCATCAATCCAGCCTCCCACGCCTCTGCTCTACTCTTCTTTATCTCACACCCTCAAAGCTCTCACTTCCAATGCTTCTCTTAGTGACAGGCTCTGCCAGCTGTGAGTGAGTCCGGGGGACCGTCAGGTCCACGAGGAGAAATTGCCAAGAGGCAAAGTGTGAAATCCTTCCTGGCTGACATAGGAGCCTCAGAATGAAAATTCAGTCACCTGGATCTTGCTTTGAGCATGTGTTCATTTGTAAACCCAAGGCCTTTCCCATCTTTTTCACTGATCTGCTGCATCTCTGGGAGTCACGCGTTCCCTCTTGACTCCATTTTCTTCTCAGTAGCATGACTCTAACAATACTGACCCACACTGTAAAAATGCCCCATATGCTGCTTGTGAAAGTGCTTGTGAAGTCAGAGCTACCCGTGGTGGACAGCCAATGTCCCAGGAAAGCATAAATCCTTGTGCGTGTGAATGTGCATGTTTGCCTCGCACGTCTGTACTCTTGTGGGCTGAGAGCTCAATGAACATCAGCACCCTGCCACCAACACTGACATTTTTAGCTCTGCAGATACAGCTTCTGTCCCATGAAACATCTCTGGGCTTCTGTTTCCACAGGGATAAAGTATTTGATGAAAGCCGCGACTGCAGCCAGACTGGTCACAAGATAATCATTGTCATGGCATCTGGACAGGTGTTTCTGGAAAACCATAGGTTGAGAAATGTGATGAACTCCCTGGAAGTGGCTATGGTCAAACTCTATGCTCCTGGGGTGAGTGGGAAGCAGCATCAAAGCCACACCTTTTTGCATCAAAGCACATATATAGGGGGGAGTTTCCATCCATCCCATGTGTCTGCTCTTATGCTTTAGTGGTGGCTGGAAGAAAAAGTAGTCGTGCCTTAGACTTGCAGGATCTCCAATCTGAGATGCCCTGGCTCCCTTGATTCACCCAGGCCTCCGTCTTCTTGATGCCAGAGAGCTTATTTTCAAGGAGGTTAAGGAATGTATCCTGGAAACAAAGATGCTTAAGTTGTATATGTCTTGTGGCTCTAGAGCTTTTATTAGTTTTTTCTTTGCAAATAAGGGCTTTCTGTGGGATCTAGTATCAGGGTTGCTTTACCAAGCTTTCAGAAAACTTCCCTTTTCAGGGCTTTCAAGTTTTTAATGGCAATTCGGGAATTTGTTGGGGTTTTGGTCTGTGTATGAAATGTGTTCAATCTCCCAGTCTGATGGCATTTCTCCCTAGATTGGAGAGTTCGTCAGCAACCAGTGGGTCCCGGAAGAGTTGCAGAAAGTTGGAAGCGACTGGTTTGTGCTGTCCACTTATGAAGATTTTGACAGTTTCCTTTCAGAGTTGGAGAGAGAGAGTCTGAGTGATTCAGGTAGAAGAAATCTCACTCCCAACACATCTATCTTCTTTGTAACTTACAGGGTGGATCTGTGATGGTGGGTAGTTTCATTGCTCAAGGAATGTAAATACATCTCCAGATCTTAGCCTGTTCTCGTAGTCACTTGCTCAGCAACAGCAAAACAAATAAAAGTGATTTCTGTTACACTAGTAACAGTCGTCCTCAGCCAGCCCACCAGGAGGACAAGAGATCATATTCTGTATCTGTGACCTGCAGCCATAACATCAGCATGGAAAGGCAGATGGGCTGCAATAGGTGCTTTACAATACGCACATTCACCACATGTTCAGTGTTTCTGTTGTGATACTTACACTTCTGGGTGTGCTCAGAGCAGTTTATTTCTATTGAACTGTAACTGTAGTTTTAAGATGGAGTCTTGATCCCCACAGTCTTCAAAACTCACAAATATTTCCATAGTACCTGTAGTCTGAAAGCAATGTTGACTGCAGGGATGAGGAAGAGTTCAGCTGCCAGGCAGCAAGGCACAGGAACACTGCATAGGCAATAGTGCAAAGTTTTAGTTCACCTTTTGCTTTCTCTCCCACTGTTCTGTCATCTACGCTCAAACTTTTTTCCTGTTTCAGCTGAAAATATTCCAGCTGAAGCACCAGAGCACAGAAACACTAATGACAGTGGTGACAACAAGCTCCCTTCCTGGATGGAGGAAGATGAGGAGGAGGAGGAGGAAAATGGCTTGCGTACGTGGTGAATTATCTTTTAACAGAATCATGCCAGGGATTGACAAAGTCCAGGGGTTGCTGTACTGTGAGCTTTCAGACTGAGCTGTAGCTCCTGCTGAAATGACAGCTTGGTGCAGTTCCGTTGCTTGTTTCAGTGAGATTACTTGTGCATTGATCGGTAACACTGGATAAAGAACTTGGTCCTGACCAAGACTGCTGATTGCCTTCTCCTCATTCCTTTACTTCCCATATCCTGGGCAGGTTCTGGAACAGAGATTGCTTTTATTCTGGATGGATCAGGGAGCATTGAGCCAGAGGATTTTGAAAGAGCAAAAGCATTCATCCACAAGATGATGAAAACACTGTACGAGAAGTGCTTTGAGGTACTCTCTCTCTCTTTAATAGGCACCAGAGTTATGGACAGTGCAGGTTTGTTTCCATTAGGATGGAAAAGCACTTCCACAACTTGTGTGTGTTCTCGACATAATTTTGCTTCCATCTTAGCAGTACATTCCCAGTCTTGATCCCAAGAACACTGTAGACATAAAAAGTCTGTGATTTGTATGCTCAGAAATCCCTAGCTCTGCTATGCTGCCATGCTTGGAGCGCAGTGAGCACCATCCCTGCTTTATTGTAAGGTGGCAGTCATGACTTTCTTCTGGTTTCCTGTCTCTATTCCTGTATTGTAATATCCGTACCTGCAATCGCAGAAGCGCCAATTAGACCACCTCTTCAGCCATGCACCTTACCAGTCTCCTTAGCTGCAGACACATATTCTGCATGAAGGAACCTACTGCTTTCTCTGCTGAGGCTGAGAAGTGTGATCCACACACTGACTTTAGCAAAGTCTCTACCTCTCAAATGCTCCAAGCATCAGCATATTTTAACTTGTTATTGGAATAAAGTGGAAAAGTGAAACATAGTGGAAAAAAGAAACATTATGTTATGTGTTGTGCAAATACAAAATGAAGAAATCGTCCCATTCTCCAGACTGTCTTTGATAATCAGGTTGTCCTGGAATAGGAGTACTCCAGGGAAAGACAAAGTGCAGCAGGGACCAATGAAGGAACAATTCAGTAATATCACAGATAATTCCCTCTGCAACCTGCACATGGACTAAACACAACAGGAAAATGCAGGGACTTAAAAACAAATCAGTGTTTCCCAAAATAATTTTTATCTCTGTACTGATAGCACTTTCATTTTCCTCAGTTATAATACACTTAAAACAATATCTGTGTCTGCACTAGACATATTTAAAAGCCACTTTCTCCTGAAAAAAAAATCTTCCTTTCTACCTAGTCTGGCTAATGTTTCTGTTGGGATTTCTGGGCTAGTTGTTGCAAAGAACCCTCTTTCTCTGAATCAACAGTTGTCACAAGCAGGTGCTTATCTGCTGCTTCCTTCCAGTGTGATTTTGCAGTGGTACAGTATGGGTTTGAAATCAGAACTGAGTTTGACCTGCGAGAAAACTGGGATCCTCATGCCACACTCCAGAAAGTACTTGATATTGTACAGGTGTGCAATGTGACAAAAACAGCATCTGCCATGCAGCATGTCCTGTAAGTAACAAAAAAAGAGCACAAGAAATGAAAGGGATGAATTTTTGGAGCATTTCATGAGTAAGGGAGTGGGACTTCTATGGACATTCAGGTCCTGAAAGCAATCATTTATCTGGCAATGGTTGAATGGCAGGCAGCAGTTCCTGTGCCAGGTTTTAGAGGGTTATAAAAGCCAGCTGTTGATGCCTAATTCTTCATGTGGCAGGGCTCAGGAAGCAATAGAAAGGGAGACAGCACCTGGTGTTTTTAAGATGTGTGAATATGAAAGAAATTCTTTTGCCTCCTTACTGTGACTTAGTTGCAATTGCATAATTCAACAAGACTCTTCCTTCTATCCCAAGGAGGGAAGCTTCAACGTTCATCCCAGATTCTTTGTTTTGATGTTTTACCAGGGATTCTATCTTCACTGAAAGTCATGGGTCCCGCAAGGATGCAGCCAAGGTCATGATTGTGCTTACAGATGGGGAAATACTCCTGGATGAAATGAACTTGACAACAGTGATAAATTCACCCAAAATGGCAGGAATCGAGCGCTATGCTATTGGGGTAAGTTGGGAATATACTTGGATCATATTTTCCCTCCATTTCTTGGTAGCACTGGGGGCAGAGAAAAGGAGAAACTGATCCATGCATGGTTCCAGTAAATAAGGGAAGAGGCATGTATAAAATAAGGAGGTGAAAGATAAAGCTACGGTATGAACTGATACTATAATCTACGTAGTGTCAATTACATGCCCATGTTTGTTCCTTCCTACACCTACTACATTCAGCGCCCTGTATCCACTTATTCTCAGACTTTTCAGAACAGAGTCGTGCTTTCAGGAGATCTCAGACCATCTTGTTCTTCCTTGTACAAAGTTTAGAAAAATCTTTCCAGAATGACTGAATCTGGAAAAGTAATTAACCTTAGTTAAGTCTAGCTCCACAAAGTGTGATTTATGTTTCCTTATGCAGGTTATTCTGGAAAATGTCAAAGGGATAAATAAAAATTAAAAGGTTTTCTGACCTACCCACTCGAGGACAAAACAGCAACACCGAGGGGTTGTTGTTCATTGCTTATTATCAGCTGCAGTCCTCCTGACTCAG